>NC_063161.1:16747908-17047908 GCF_023159225.1 Perognathus longimembris pacificus | reverse complement strand
CAATTACAGAGTGATAAAATAGAACTATCCTCGGAACTATCCTTTCCCTTCCATGAATCTATTTTAAAAGTAATTGAAGAGGAGTGGCAGCAAATTGACAAGCAGCTGCCTTCATTGGCATGCAAGTATCCGGTTTCTTCCAGAGAGGCGACACAGATACTATCAGTTCCAAAAGTAGATGATGAAATCCTAGGGTTTATTTCTGAAGCCACCCTACGAGCAGGTAATCAGTCAGCCTCCACTGAGTCTGGTACTAAACCCTTGGACCTAGCACTCTGTAAAACTTACGAAGCTGCAGCATCAGCATTACGGATTGCAACCCACACTGCTTTTGTAGCTAAGGCTATGCAGGCAGACATTAGTCAGGCTGCACAAATTCTTAGCTCAGATCCTAGTTGTGCACACCAGGCACTCAACATTCTGAGCAAAACATATGATGCAGCCTCATTTCTTTGTGAAGCTTCATTTGATGAAGTGAAGATGGCTGCCTGTACCATGGGCTATTCTACTTCTGGTCGCCGCCATCTTTGGTTAAAGGATTGCAAAATTAATTCAGCTTCTAAGAACAAGCTGGCTATTGCCCCCTTTAAAGGTGGAACATTATTTGGAGGAGAAGTACACAAAGTAATTAAAAAGCGTGGCAATAAACACTAATATGGTTAAGGACAAACATATCCAACTTTGATTTAGAGAACTTAGAACTTTTGTAGACTCTTGTGCTAAAATTATCTTTTAAAGCTTTCTGGATTCCAGATTGAGATAGTACTGTCAAAATGTTATACTTTTATTCATCCTCAAATTGTAATATGTAAAAATAATTCCCTATATAGAATTGCTTTTTATTCTTAAGATTTGCAGAGAGCATTGTAAAAAACACTTTAAGCTTTATAGATCATGTATTTGTCTCACTGCTTCCCATTTTAGTTATACTCTTAAAACTCTTCAAAACTAAGAAAACTCCAGTAACGGGTAAAAGCCAAGTCTTTACTGTTTTAGCAGTAATAACCTTGATACCTAGAATAGAATTAAACACTGTTGCCCGTTCAGAACTATCTTTTTTGGTATTTTTGAGTCGCTTCACTTTCTAGCATTTTTCACACTTTCCTTTTGCTTGTTTACTTATGTCTGCAGCATTGATTGTAGTATTCTAGATCAGTGCAGCTCAAAAGTGTGGGTCCGTACCCTTTCTTATACATAGACAAGATATGCATGAGACAGTTTGAGTTTGAGTAGCTAGGGCTGTAGCTCAGTAGTAAGAGCATATGCTTAGTGTATAGGAGGCTCTGGGTTCAGTTCCCAGCACCAAAAGAAATCCTTTTAATAAAATGAGAGAAATTGAATGTAGGGGTGCATTAAGCCAAAGATAGGTTTTATTTTTTTCAGTAAACTCTTATTGATAAGAAAGTAGTATTCAGTGTACCTTCTAGTACAGGTGTCTCATCTCTTCATGCCCTGGTAGCTGTCAGCTCATGCATGGCTCATACCAGTCTGGACCACACATTGAGGAACTCTGCTTCTGCCATTCTGCATGCTCACTCACCATCACTATTTTGTCAGATAAATGAAACACTAGAAAGACGGGACTTTTAGAATATATAATTTATTTCATGTATGTTGTATTTGCAGGTGATTATGGCTTAACAATCTAGAGGCTAAAATTTTTAGCACATTCCTTTTTTTAAAAAAAAGTCCTGAAAAATTATACTCTATTCCAGTATCTGTATAAAGCAATGTGTATATTCTGTTTTCATTTCTCCTATTGTAAGGTAAGGGCGTTTTAACTAAAGGCATTGTAGAAAGTAGCATAACAAAATATGGTGCCATGGATACTCAACTAGCCATTACCTTGTTCTTAGACTACACATTCCATCTTTGCAGTTTTCTGGAGTAATTTTGTTATCTGTTTTCTGGAATGTACATGTGTACATGTGCCTAAGTTCTGTGTGACTTAAAAAAATGTATTCCTGTAGAATGCTTCTGCAAATTCAATAAAATTGGTTAAATTTGAACAGTTCTGTGTGGTCTCCAGAAACATGTTGTATGTCTGTTTTACTATGGAGTTAAAACAAGTTTAACATTTGTATATGAGCATCCTTTTTCCATATCATCATTAAAACTCACTTGACTTACAGTGTTGGGGTTTGGTTTTTTGTGTGTGGGGGGGGTGGTCGTGAGGCTTGAACTCAGGGCCTGAGTGCTAGCTGTCCCTGAGCTTTTGTGATTAGAGATAAGAGTCTGTCAGACTTTTCTGCCTAGGCCAGCTCTGAATCACAGTCCTCAAATCTTAGCCTCCCGAGTAGCTAGGATTGCAGATGTAAGCCATGAGCACCCACTCCAGTGATGTTACTGAAAGTCCTCTAATTGTTGTATGGTTTGTCTCATGTTTTTGTTGGCTGTTGGTATATAAACTTACAACAGGAATTTGTAACTAGATTCCTTATTTGTCTAGGAGTTCTGCTTGGCTAATACGTTTTTAAATTTTTTTGATCGGAAATAGAGTTGGTAGCTTAATCTTAAATGAAAATTGAAATGTTTGAATTAATCTGATAAAATCCAGTTTCTTTTGGGGGGAAACTTGCAAGTAGATTCTGACTAGTCAGACTGGAAAGTTGATCAAAACATACCATAGCTACATTTGAGCACATCATTAAGTTCCTTAGAGTCTCTCACTTGTTAGGCTAACAACGTCTACCACTGGAGCCACACCCAGCCCTATACTATGATAAGTGGCCACAAAAATGGAGAGTTTTACTTATTTATTCATTTGGTCAGTCATGGGGCTTGAACTCCGCTCTTTAGCTCAAAGCTAGCGCTTTACCAGTCAAGCCACAGCACCACTTCCAGTTTTCTGAGTATTTATTGGAGATAAGAATCTCACAGACTTTTCTGCCCAGGCTGACTTTGAACTCATCCTCCTGAGTAGCTAGGATTACAGACATGAGCCACCTGCGCCCAGTTTATTTATTTTTTTTAACTACAGAATCTCACTGTGTGTGTATCACAGGCTGGTCTTGAACTCAAGATCTCCTTCTGAGGTGCTGGGATTAGAGGTGTACCACTCCATTTACAAGGAAGTTACTATTTTAATCTTTAGACATCTTTAAATGGTGAAGAATGGAAATGTTGAAGTGCATCTTTGTGTTGGGTTAATGACTGTTTTGATAATAGTGCTTGTTTTCAGATAAATGTTTTATCATGAAAAAGGGAAGAGAAACAACTTTGGTTGTACTTGAGAAAATTCTTTTTACCGCTATTGTAGTCTAGTGTTTTGTATCTATAGCAAAAGCTTTATTTCTGTTTCTACATTCTTTTTGCTTGGGATTGAACTCAAGGCCTTATATTAACCATGAAATACACCTCTGGTTGAAGAGACACTTTGTATGTTAACTTTATTAGCTGTTACCATTCATTGTGATTGGGAGCTTGATTCCATACAGGCCTTCTTCAGTCTTAAGCTTCTGTAATTCTTGCCCTTCCACTTACCTTATTTATTTACTGCTTTATTTATTTTTGCCAGACATGGGGCTTGAACTCAGGGCCTAGATTCTGACCCTGAACTCTTGCTCAAAACTAGTGCTCTACCACTTGAGCCACAGCTATATTCCTAGTTTTTTGATAAATCAGAGATAAGTGTCTCAAGGACTTTGACTGTCTGGGCTGGCTTTGAAACATAATCCTCATACCTCAGCTTCCTAAGTAGTAAGGATTACAGGCTTGAGCCATTATCACCCAGCCCATATACCAAATTGTACTTTATATATGCACCAGTGTTTTGAACTCAGGGCCTTGTACTCTGGCTTAACTTTATTTTGCTAGTGCTTTACCACTTCAACCATACCTCCAGTTCCAGCTGTTTAAACTTTATTGGAGAATTAAAAATCTGGAATTTATCTTCCCAGGCTGGCCTTGAACCTCAGTCCTCAGGTTTCAGTCTTCTGCACAGCTAGCATTACAGGTTGAGCAACCAGCACCTGGCCCATATTTTAATAAGATAAATGTATTACATGGACTCCTTTCTTCTTCCCCCCCAAAAGTGATAACTTTAAAAATTGGATTTAATAAAAAGCCTCCTTATGAGCAGTTTGAATTCACTTTTATGTTTAAAGCTATTAGGTTAAACAAAAGGAGAGAATAGGGGGGAAAAGTATCACATTAAAAATGGAATAAAATAGCAAAAGGCTTTTTTGTAAAACAATTGTAAGAACCAATTTTGATATCAGACACACTTCTCTATGTGTTAAAGTGACTAAGAGCAGGGTTCCAAATTAATATTAGGAAACTATAGTGTGTTTCAGAGAATAATGATTTCTCCAATGTTATTTCCAGACTCTAAAATAGAACTCAAGCTTGAGAAGAGAGAACCATTAAAAGGCAGAGCGAAGACACCAGTAACACTCAAGCAAAGAAGAATTGAGCATAATCAGGTATCTTTAGTTTTATAACTGTACAGGTCTAGTCTGACCAGCATTCATCTGTCTTGTGTTTTGGCCTTTGATTAGCAGTTGACATCCACATTTCCAACTCACCCAGTAAACTTAGCTTCATTGTTAAATACATGAGAATGTAAATTATATGGAATTTATCCATAGCATATCTGTATTTACCACAAAATTAACTGTTAGATGAATAGCTCATTTGTGCATGGCTCAAAACTAGTCATTGGGCTTCCATCTTAGACATGCCCACATAGTCTAGGGATTGAACCCAGGATATCTCCCAGGCTAGGTAAGTGCTCTGGTCAGGCTGTTTTCTGAGAGAAATTCTTCACTCCCTCCTTCCTTTTCTCTCTCTCCCGTACCTCCCCCCCACCCCCACCCCTTTTTTTGCCAGTCCTGGGGCCTGAAGTCTGGTCCTGGACACTGTCCTTGAGCTTCTTTTGTTCAAGGCTAGCCCTCTACCACTTCAGTCACAGTGCCACTTCTGGCCTTTCCTGAGTAGTTTATTGGAGATAAGTGTCTTTATCTACCTGGGCTGACTTGGAACCATAATCCTCAGAGCTCAGTCTCCTGAGTAGCTAGAATTACAGGCTTGAGCCACTGGTGCTCTCTTCTCTTTCCTCTTCCCTCTCTTGACAGTACTGAGATTTGAACTTTGTACCTTGTGCTTGCTAGGTTTTTGCTTTTACTATTTTTTTGTTATTTATGTCTAGGCCAACCTGGGCCTGGATGCTCCTATTTATCCTGCCCACATAACTCTGAAGACAGGCATACCACTTCTGTACCTAACTATTGATAGAGAGGTAGTCTTACCAACTTTTTGCCTAGGGGTCCTCTACTACTACCTACCCATCCCAACCTCCACTGTAGCTAGGATTAACTAGACATGAACCACCACATCCAGACACCTAAAAAAACACTTTTGATGTGACTTCTTTGACAGCTGGGGCAATTTTTATTTGTTTGTTTGTTGTCAGCCTTGTGGCTTGACCTCAGGGCCTGGGCGTTATCTCAGTTCTTTTGCTCAAGGCTAGCACTCTACCACTTTGAGCCTCAGCCCACTTCATATTTTCTTGTGGTTAATTGGAGGTAAGAGTCTCTGAGACTTTCTTGCCTGGGCTGGCTTTGAACCAGCTTTGAACTGCGCTGAGCTGGCTTTAAACCTTGGTTTTAGTAGCTATAGGATTACAGGCATGAGCCACTGGTACTCACTTTGTTTACTTTTGCATGCCTTAATATTTGTAGGTGGTTTTTTTCCCCCTAAACTCTGAAGCAAGTTTGGTACTAAGGCTGTATATATTGTTTCTTTCTTTATTGTGGAAGGAAATTTGCCTTTCTTTTTCTTTTTGGTGGAAGAGGAAATATGGTAGTTTTCCAAAAGAAAAATGTAGGAAACTAAGAGGAAAATAAAACAAGTATGAAAGAACTAGTTTACCAAGAACCAGACTTCAGCATTCGGTCGGCTGATAGTACAGACAGCTAACCCTAAAATCTTTTATCTTTGCTGATTAGGTGGAAATATTGTCAAATTAGTTCTATTTTCTTGTTTTTGTTTTTGGTAAGGGTTGCTTGGGGGCAAAATTGCCTTGTGCATGCTAGGCCAAGGCTCTACCGGCTGAACTATGTTCACAGTCCTCTGTCGTTTTAAAATCTCATCTCTTTGGAGGAAATGTTCTTGATTTTTTTTTTTTTAGCATGTTCTTCACTTGGTATAGAAGTATTTCATGAGAAATGTTTGGTGACTGGGGAATATAGGGCATTGAATAAATGGAGATCTTGTTTACTATATAACCAAGTACAAGACAGTAAGTACATCAGGGTTTTTTGGCCTTTGATATTGCTGGCAAAGACCCGTAAAAAAACCATTCTAAAGAGTAAGGAAATTACAGAAGAAGGTCAACTAGAAAATTCTGTAAGACATTGAAATAGACAAGCATAGAGAACTTTGGTTTAGAATATGATTAGGAAAGCAAGATGGTATAGTGCTAAGAATAGAGTCTTCAGATAATAAGATTAAAAGGAGAAAATTAAGGTGGTTTAACAGGTCTTTGAGTTGGAGAATCCAAGCTGAAGAGCAGGATAGGCAAAGAAAAGTTCAGAATTAGGGCTAGGAATATGGCCTAGTGGTAGAGTGCTTGCCTAGCATGTATGAAGGCCTGGGTGGGTTTAATTCCTCAGTACCACATATATAGAAAAAGCCAGAAGTGGTGCCATGGATCAAAAGGTAGAGTGCTTATCTTGAGCAAAAAGTAGCCAGGGACAGTGCTCAGGCCCTGAGTTCAAGCCCCAGGACTGGCCAAAAAAAAAAAACCTATGGAAAACTTTAGACTTAGGAGGTGATAGGTAGAATTAAACTGGTCTTACTACAAAAAATTAAGAGGGAGAGAAGTGTTTAATTCAGTCACAGGTGCTCATACTAGTTACGCTGTTTTTTAATTTTGTTTCGTCTTTTGCTGGATTATAGTCAAACTAACTTCTGACTTGTCATTTCATGCACTAAAAGATTCTTCCTATATCCACTATCCCTCCTAGTAAAAATGTTTTTTTCTAATCTAATCAGCATTCACATCCTTTCAGGCTCTGAAATGTCTCATTTACAACAACATTGTTGAAGTCAAGACTCAAATAGTATCTACATATTTTATTTTTTACTTATTTTTTAAAGCAATAAACCTGAGCCAAGCAGGTTGATCACACCTGTAATCCCAGCATTAGGTAGACCAAGGCAAGAGAAATGAGTTTAAACATAGCCTGGACTACATAGTAATTCCAGGACACTCTGGGCTACATAGATACATTGCCAGTTGCCCCAGTCATTAAAAAGAAAAAGAAGAGGCTGGGGATATGGCCTCCACTGCAAGAGTGCTTGCCTCGTATACATGAGGCCCTGGGTTCGATTCCCCAGCACCACATATACAGAAAATGGCCAGAAGTGGCGCTGTGGCTCAAGTGGCAGAGTGCTAGCCTTGAGCAAAAAAGAAGCCAGGGACAGTGCTCAGGCCCTGAGTTCACAGCCTAGGACTGGCCAAAAAAAAAAGAAAGAAAGAAAGAAAAAGAAGTTAGTTTATTGTGTGTGTGAGTACTGGGGTTCCAACTTGGCCTCCTTCGTACTATCACTTTTTCTGCTCACTAATTGCATGTTATGACTTGAGTCAATGCATTAACTGGCATTTTGCTAGTTAATTGGAGAGATTTGCCTGCTCATACTTTCCCCAAATTGTGATCTCAGCTTCCTGAGTAACTATGATTTTTTATATATTTGATTTATGGTCAGTTTCAGGGATTTTTGTTGTATTTTGTACACTTGCTAGATAAGCACTCTTGTCGCTGAGTTACACCCCCAGCAAGAGATTATCTCTGTTTTCCATTTCTTTTTTGTTGTTGTTTTTGTTTTCCATTTCTTCCTTTCCTTCCTCTCTTGAGTCTGTGTCCTCTTTCCTCCCTTGACTCCCTTTCTCTCCTGCCCCTTCTCTTCTCTTTTTTTTTTTTTCCTCTCCCTTTCCTTCCCTCTGGAAAGAGAAAAGCATACCCTGAAAACATGATACTTCCAAATTCTAAAATGTAGGATATAACTTTGGGTATTAGACTTGGTATCTTTTTTCTTATGCTGAGTATCTTGGTTCTTCCAGTGATACTGTTGTGTAACTATCACATCATGTTTGTTTCAAAATAGTACAGTATTACTGCTAGTAATGTTACTAAGTGCAGTCTGGAGTCTCCCCTCCATTTAAGATACACTTCACTAAGATATATAAAATACTGTGTGTAAGGTCACAGTAGAATTTTGTCATTATAGTGTAAAGGATTTACGGTTTGTTTTTTTCTTTCCTTTAAGATGTTACATGGCTGGGGATATGGCCTAGTGGCAAGAGTCCTTGCCTCGTATACATGAGGCCCTGGGTTTGATTCCCCAGCACCACATATACAGAAAATGGCCAGAAGTGGCGCTGTGGCTCAAGTGGCAGAGTGCTAGCCTTGAGCGGGAAGAAGCCAGGGACAGTGCTCAGGCCCTGAGTCCAAGCCCCAGGACTGGCCAAAAAAAAAAAGATGTTACATGTTTTACATATAAAAACCTTTTTTAAAACCAGGTGCCTATGGCTCATGCCTATAATCATAGCTACTCAGGAGATGAAATCTGAGGACCATGGTTTGAAGCCAGCCCTCGCAGGAAAGTCTGTGAGACTAATCTCTAGTAAACTACTTGGAAAAATTCAGAAGTGGCAGAGTGACTCAAGTGGTAGACTGCTAGCTTTCAGCAAAAAAGAGCTCAGGGACACCACCCAGGCCCCAGAGTCTCCGGACTGGCAAGAAATATACATATATATGTATATTATATATGTATATATTATATTTTTTTAACATTTAGGCATTTATAAAAGGGACCCTACTTTGTACATTCTTCTCTGTCTTATCCTACAAATTGCTCCTAAGGAGAATATAGCCATCTTCATTGTTTGTACAACTGAATCTTTTTTTTTTTTTTGCCAGTCCTGGACTTGGACTCAGGGCCTGAGCACTGTCCCTGGCTTCTTCCCCCTCAAGGCTAGCACTCTGCCACCTGAGCCACAGCGCCCCTTCTGGCTGTTTTCCATGTATGTGGTGCTGGGGAATCGAACCGAGAGCTTCATGTGTAGGAGGCAAGCGCTCTTGCCACTAGGCCATATTCCCAGCCCCTGTACAACTGAATCTTATGTGCTGAAATTCATGGGCCTACTGTTTAGTCTGCCACTTTTTGGATAAATACTGAGTTTTTGTGGCATGCTTTTGTTAGGCATTATGCCAAAATGAATTGTCTTTTTTAGGTAGCATTTCACGTTTCTGTCAGTTTGTCTTACAGAGCTCTTTTTTTTTCCCCAGTCCTAGGACTTGAACTCAGGTCTCTGCTCAAGGGTAGCACTCTACTGCGTGAGCCATGGCTCCACTTCTGACTTTCTCTGTATGTGGTACTGAGGAATCGATCCCAGTGTTTCATGCATATTAGGCAAGCACTTTACCACTAGGCTGCATTCCCAACCTTCTAGGTAGTTTTTGTTAGATGTTACCAAATACTGTTTACGAGTTGGAGGTTTTCCTCGTGTCCCAGCAGCACTGTACAAAAATACTGCTCTTTATTGGAGGAATATACTGTTTTTGTTTTTTAAGTTAGTGTGAAAAAAAAAATCATTGGTCACGATTTACCTTTATTTTTTTTGGCCAGCCTTGGCCTTTGAAGTCTGGGCCTGGATATTGTTCCTAAGCTTCTTCTTTAGCTCAAGGATAGCCCTCTACCATTTGAACCACAATGCCATTTTTTGCTTTATCTGAGCAGTGTATTGGTGATATGAGTCTCACAACTTTCCTGCCTGGATTTGCTTCAAACCACAATCCTCAGATCTCAGCCTCCTGAGTTCTGGGGTTATAGGAATGTATCACTATTCCTGGCTTAACTTTCTTTTTATGACCTAGTTTAATTTTTTAAATTTATACTTCGTATTTTTATTGGTTGGAATGGATAGTCCTTAATGACTCAGTTTCTATGTTCTGAAGTCTAGCTACCTAGATGTCTTCAGACTTTTATCTGAGAGCTTAATCAGAAGGCACTGTGAAAGGTTTCTCCTTGGTGGCTATAGAACATTTTATGGGAATTTTTTTTTTAATGGATTTAGTTTGTAGCTCAGACTGGTCTCAAACTTGGCGGAGTTCCTTTTGTCTTAGCCTCCTGAGTGCTTGTATTACAAATGTGTGTCATCGTGCCCAGGTTATGTGAGACATCTTGCTAAACATAGGTGATGCTACAATTTTTATTTTGGCCTCAAAACAGCAATCACATTCCTAATTTTACATACCAGTGAGTTAATCTAAAAAATTGATCCATCTTATTAAATAAAAAATAGTGTTGAATTTTACAGTATTGTGTATGTGCACGTGTGCACGCGTGTGTGCCAGGACTGCGTTTCTCAGGGCCAGAGCACTGTCCCTTAACTTTCTTTTACTCAAGGTTGACACTTGAGCCACACCTCTAGTTCTAGGGGTTTTGCTAGTTAATTGAAAATACAAGTCTCTTGGGCTTTTCTACTTACTTAGGCTGGCTTCAAGCCATGATCCTCAGATTTCATGGTCTCTTGAGTAGCAAGGATTGTAGATGTGAGTCACCCACTGCCCACTTTATTTAATTTGGTTTTATTTGTGCCAGTACTAGCATTTACACTCAGGGTGATCTTGCCTGTCTTTTTCCACTCAAGGCTAGAACTCTACCTCTTGAGTCTTAGCTTTACTTCTAGATTTATAGTGGTTAATTACGGATAAGAGTCTCAGACTTTCCTGCCTGGGCTGGCTTTGAACTAAGATACCTCAGATCTCAGCGCCACTGGTCCTTGCTTTTGGTTTTGTTTAACTATGTTCATGCTTATTTATTTATATTTATTTACTTTGATTTTTTTTTTAACTTGTGCTGGGGGTTGCAGCTATCTAGAGCTTTGCAGGTAATGCACACTGTTGCTGATATGCATCCACAGCTCTGCACAGGCCCTATTCTGCTTTAATTGGCCCAAGGATTTTGGTGGTTTTGTTTTTGTGTGTCCTAGAGATTGAACTCTGGGCCTGGATCCTGTTCCTAGAGCATTTTAGCTCAAAGCTAGTGCTTTATCATTTTATTTTCATATTTGTTTTTGTTGGTTATGGGGCTTGAATTTAGGGCCTGGGTGCTGTCCCTGAGCTCCTTCGCTCAAGGATAGCCCTCTACCACTTTGAGACAATGCAGCACTTCTGGTGTTCTGGTGGTTGATTGGAGGTAAGAGTCTCATGGACTGTCCTTCTCGGGCTGGCTCTGAACTGGGCCTCTCAGCTTCCTGAGTAGCTAGGATTAGAAACATGAGCCCAGTAGTCCAAAGTTTTTTGTTCTTTTTTTATTTTGTGTTTTGAAAAAGACATGATCTTTTTGTGTAGCCCAGGCTGGCTTCACGTGTGACATTCTGCTACTTCAGATACATGAGTCCTAGGATTTCTTTACTTTTTCCTCTCCCTCCCTTCCTTCCTTCCTTCCTTCCTTCCTTCCTTCCTTCCTTCCTTCCTTCCTTCCTTCCTTCCTTCCTTCCTTCCTTCCTTGTACTAGGATTTGAACTCATGGTTTTCTCAGTTGCCAAACAGGTTATATTTCTTGTTATTGTTTTGTATTTATTTTTCAAATATACTCTTCCATTTTTGCCCAGGGTGTTCTAGACCAGCATTCTGTAGACCAAAGATTCTCCTATTTACAGGTTTGCATCACAACACCCAGCTTTTTTGTTGTTGTTGATAAGGGCTTCCTCCACATGTCCACTCCTGAGTAAAGGGATTGCAGGTATTCAGCTACATTTTTTTAAGCTCCTTCGACATGATGCTGTGCCACTAGATTGAAAATTAAACTAAAACTATTTTCTTAGCTAGGTGCCAGTGACTTGCACCTGTAATCCTAGCTACTCAAGAGGCTGAGATCTGAGGGTCAGAGTTCAAAGCCAGCCAGGGCAGAAAAGTCCATGAGACTCTTACATCCAGTTAACATCCCGAAAACCAGAAGTGCACTGTGGTAGAGTTAGCCTTGAGTAAAAAAAGCACAGGGATAGATAGCATCCAGGCTCTGAGTTTAAGCCTTACAGCTGACAAAAATCAACTTTTCTTCTATTCACATAATCAGGAAGTTGACAATGGACAAGCATCTATTATGTGTTATAGTTTATTTGCAAATGTCTTTTTATATTTTGTATTTACCTGTTATGCCCTAATTGATAGCAGAATAAGTCCTCTGAGATTTAAACTGAATCAAAATAAGTGTCAGTACAGATAAGTATAACATCAGATTTGGGACACTATCTTTGTGGAATTTTTTGGTAGTAATGCTTTTAGCGAAATAAGCATGCTTAACTGGATGATTAATCTTGTCACTGGATAGGAGTTTAATAAAGTCATTAAACATAAAGCATCTAGGTAAAATATTACATTGAAAGTAAAAGTGATGGCCTAATGAATTTTAACTAGAATACAAAATGTGCTATTTTTTTTGTGTGTGTGTGTGTGTTCTGGACCTGGGGCTTGAACTCATGTAAGGCCTGGTTGCTGTCCCCAAGCTTCTTTTGCTAAAGTTTAGTGCTGTACCACTTGAGCCACAGCTCCACTCCAGCTTTCTTTGAGTAGTTTATTGGGGTTAAGAGTCTTATGGACTTTGTTGCCTTAGCTGGCTTTGAAGGTAATCCTCAGATTTCAGCCTCCTGTGTACATGGGATTACAGGCATGAGCCTCCAGCACCTGGCCCTACATTTTATTTGTTGGTTGGTTGTGGGGCTTGTTTCTAGTTGTTAATGGTGATGAGGTGGGTTTTTTTTTTTTTTTTTTTTGCCAGTCTTGGGGACTGAACTCAGCCTAGGCACTGTCCCTGAGTTTCTTTTGCTCAAAGCCAGCACTCTACCACTTGAGCCCCAGCACTACTTCCAGCTTTTTCTGTTTATGTGGTACTGAGGAATCGAACACAGGGCTTCATGAATGTTAGGCAAGCATTCTACCACTAAGCCACATTCCCAGCCAGTGATGAGTCTTGCAGACTTTCCTGCCCGAGCTGGCCTTGAACCAGGCACCACCAGCACCCAGCTCCTTTATTATATTTTAAATGAGGAAAAACCATGTGTGTGTGTGTGTGTCTGTGTGTCTGTGTGTCTGTCTGTGTGTGTCTGTGTGTGTGTGTTTTTTGCCAGTACTAGGGCTTGAACTCTGGGCCTGAACACTATCCCTGAGCTTGTTTTGCCTAAGGCACGTGCTCTGCCACTTGAGCCACAGTGCCATCTCCAGCTTTTTTGAGTAGTTTATCGAGGATAAGCATCTCAGGGAGTTTTTCCTGTGCAGGGCCGGCTTCTAACCACAATCCTCAGATCTCAGTCTCCTGAGTAGGTAGGATTATAGGTGTAAACCACCAGCATTTTCTTCCTCCTCCTCTTCTTTTTCTTTTAAGGAGAAATTAATCTTTGACTAGAAAGCAGTTAAAGAGTTTAATACCTGGGAAATTTTGAGTTCAGGTAGCTGAGTATAATTTAAACTTAGGTTGTTAAAATAATCTTAACCATATGAAAAAGAATAGTGTTTACTGTATGCTAACAGTCATAAGTTTGTTGGATGTGCTGGGGATTGAATCCACAGATTTTCTTATTTAGCAAGTGATCTACCACTAGTATACCCACACCCAAAATTTGTAGCAGGGTGGTGCTAGTACTAGGGCGTGAATTCATGGCCTGGTCACTATTCCATAGTTTTCTGTAACAAGACTGGCATGCTACTACTTGAGTCATACCTTCACTGATGGCTTTTGGGTGGTTATTTGAAGATAAGAGTCACCACGGACTTGTCCTGTGTAGGCTAGCTTTGAATCATGATCTCTGATCTTAGCCTCCTGAGCAGGTAGGATTGTAGTCATACACTACCAGCACCTGGTTCCGTTTTGTTTTGTTTTAAGAAAACTGACTTATGGTAACAAATGACTTTCATATAAATCATGACAGTCTGTTCTTGATTTAGACAGCTACAGTGCTAAAACGTAATAGCCAACCAACAATGAGTCACAAAAGGAGCCAGTGATAATTGATGTGCTTTCCCATGTTTTTATTACAATTTTGAGCTATTATTGGTGGATTCTTGAGTGTATTTTACCATCCTTCGTCTTCTGATGCTTACATGTCAGAGCCATCAGTACATTAGAAATAATTTGAGGGTATAGCATTGTTTGTAACTGCTGGCATTTGGCAGCTTTCTGGCTTCTCTGTGCTAATGTGGCCATTAAGGTGTTTGATGTGAGAATATGACTTTTTTAATGTGTCGATACTTAAATAGAGCTATTCTGAAGCTGGAGTAACTGAGACTGAATGGACGAGTGGATCTTCAAAAGTCGGACCTCTGCAGGCATTAACTAGGGAATCTACAAGAGGGTCAAGAAGAACTCCAAGGAAAAGGGTGATGCAAGGCTTATTGCTTAGAATTGGGTTTTCAGATTGGTAGGGTTTTAGTGATTATTGTGCATTTATTGTTTTTGTTTTGTCTTCAAACTAACAGGTGGAAACTTCACAACATTTTCGTATAGATGGTGCAGTAATTTCAGAGAGTACTCCTATAGCTGAAACTATAATGGCTTCAAGCAACGAATCTTTAGTAAATATGTTTCACAAACTATATAAGTGGTATTCTTTGTAAATTATCTCATAGTTGGAAATGGGGAGGTGGTGAATTGTGGCAAATCTCAACTTTACATGTTCTATACATTATATTTTAGACAGATTTCCTTTATATTGTGCTGAGCTTACAACTTTTTATTCTGAATTTTAGAATTTTTCAGTATAGCCACTGTGTACAAAATAAGAAATAATTACACAAATGTCCTCATCATTATGAAGCTGAGTTTTACTAAATATTTGAAGAATTTTAAGGTTTCATTTGTGAACTGCTGAATGTGTTTCAAGGGTCTGCCTAGATTTTGATTTAAGAGAGACAGTCAAACATTGCAGAAGCAGATATTCTTTTTTTTAACTATCTTTGTTATGTTTGGTTAATTCTGAGTCTGAATAATTTGAATCTTGGCAGGTTGTCAATAGGGTGACTGGAAATTTCAAGCATGCAGCTCCTATTCTGCCAATCAGTGAATTCTCAGACATACCCAGAAGAACACCAAAGAAACCATTGACCAGAGCTGAAGTAAATGAATAAACTTAGATCGATGCTATCATTGATCTTTCAAAGAGACTTTGAGTGGGAGGGGAGCAGATCTTTTAACTTCACTGGGTGGTGTGTGTCTGTGTATATATGCGCATATATTTTAAAGATACTACTGAAAGTGATAATTAATATACTACGATATACTAACACTTTCCTCTTGCTGGTGCCTCTTTAGTTCTAGTTTTCTAAGGAGTGGTCATGTGTGCTGCTTATAATCTCTGTCACTAATCCAAGCCTAATAGTGCTACTTGGACTATGAGGGAGGCTCTATTTTTCTTTTGTCAAATGGGTCAAATGATGGGATTTCTAAGGGTCTCTATATGCTGCTTGAATTGATTTAACTGTATAAGCTTTAAACTATTAACTGCATGTTGCAATGAATCTTCACTAAAGCAGGCAGAATATTTTAGTCTTGGCATGAATGTAAACTTATATAGCAAAACAAACAAAAAATTTTGAGTTAGAAGGTGCATTGGGTAGTTTAAAGCATACTAAAACTGCTAAAGGTTTGTGATAATTAAGCACCTCTGTGTTTGAGCATTTATTGCAGAATTAATAAGAGGAAGAAATATTCCATTCTCAATATGTTCTTTCTGAAGAACATAAAAAGTCAGAATCTTCACTGCTATATTTTACTAGACTACTAGATTTTGAGTGTATGTCGCTTTCCCCTTGAATTAACTCCATTAAGATACCTGTGTAGGAGCCTTGGTGGTGTGTGGACGTTTAGATGATTAACCCATGAATGTGGGGAACAGCAGTCAAAGGCTAGGATGGATTTAGAGGACACGTTGTTCTCTAAAACTTACATGTTTTATTTATTGCATATTTTCACTAAATTTTAACTTATGGTTGTTTGTTTCCTAATAGGTGGGAGAAAAAACAGAGGAAAGAAGAATAGAAAGGGATATTCTTAAGGAAATGTTCCCCTATGAAGCATCTACACCAACAGGAATTAGGTACTTGGATACCCTGAATCAAGTATAAGGGATTTGGGGGTGGGGGTTGTGTCTTTTTGGGGGATGGGGAGTACAGTGTTAACAGTCAGATCCAAGGATTCATTCATGTTAGGCAAGTGTTGTACTACTGTTTACCCAGGCCCTATATTTTGTAATCTTTTTTTTTTTTTTTTTTTTTTGGCCAGTCCTGGGCCTTGGACTCAGGGCCTGAGCACTGTCCCTGGCTTCTTTTTTGCTCAAGGCTAGCACTCTGCCACTTGAGCCACAGCGCCACTTCTGGCCGTTTTCTGTATATGTGGTGCTGGGGAATCGAACCCAGGGCCTCATGTATACAAGGCAAGCACTCTTGCCACTAGGCCATATCCCCAGCCCATATATTTTGTAATCTTAAACAAAAATCTAGTAAAAAGAAAATCCCTATTGTGTTTTTGTTTGTTTGTTGTTGTTTTTTGTCTTAACTGTGGCTTGAACTCAGGACTTGGGCACTGTCCCTAACCCTGTTTGTGCTCAAGGCTAGCCCTCAACCACTTGAGCCAGAGCACTACTTCCAGTGTTTGGTGCTTTTTTTTTTTTTTTTTCTTTTAGTGGTTAATTGGAGAGTTTTGTGGGTACTTTTCTGTCTGGGTTGGCTTCGAGCCAGAACCACGATCATCAGATCTCAGCCTCCTGAGTAGCTAAGATTGCAGGAGTGAGCCACTGGTGTCTGGCTCCCTTCCTTCTTCCCTGTCTCCTTTCTTCCTTCCTTTCTCTCCTTTCCTTCCTTCCCTGAAATAAATTTCTTCCTTTGTTTCCCTCCTTTGTTTCCTTCCCTTTCCTCTGGTGCTGAGATTGAACCTGAAGCCAGGTACTTGTTAAAATAGGTGCTCTACTAGTGTGATAAGCTCCCAGCAAAACTTTCGGGGCCGGGAATATGTCCTAGTAGTGGCAAGAGTGCTTGCCTCGAATACATGAAGCCTTATTAGGTTCTATTCCTCAGCAGCACATATATAGAAAAGGCCAGAAGTGGCGCTGTGGCTTAGGTGTCTGTCTTTAGCTATCTGTTGGATTATTCCTAACTTAACAATTAACAACTAAAACTACCTTGTATTTTTATTTCCTCCTAGATATATTAGTTTTGAAAAATCTTTAAAAGCCGGATTTAGTGAGCATTTCAGTGTTCTGAATATTAACAATTTACACCATGCATCACTAGATGCAAGTCCTATAATCCTAGATACTCAGGAGGCTGAGATCTGAGGATCACAGTCGAAACCAGTTAGCCTGAGCAGGGCAGTCCTGAGACTTATCTCCAATTAACCACCAGAAAACCAGAATTGGCGCTTTGGCTCTAAGTGATAAAGCACTAGCCTTGAGCAAAAAAGCTCAAGGATCATGCCCAGGCTCTGAATTTGAACCTCACTACCAACAAGAACAGTAAAAGAAGCAACAATAGTAATCATTATTCGATGATACTGGGCTCAGGTCCTCATTACTTGTTAGACAGTACTCTACCACTTGAGGCATAGCCTTCATCCCTGTTTTTAGTTTTTACCCGAGGCAGCCTCCAATAGATTCTCTTTCTTACCTTTGAGATCCTCCTAACTTCCCTTGCCTCTTAGCTAGAATCATAGTTTACACAACGCTGCCTAGCTTACTGATTAAGATCAGTCTGTTGGGCACTAGTGGCTCATGCCTATAATCCTAGCTACTCAAGGGGCTGAGATCTGTGGATCACTGTTAAAAGCCAGCCTGGGCAATAAAGTCAGTGAGACTCTTATCTCTAGTTAACCACCAGAAAACCCGACGTGGTACTTATGATACTCAAAGCGGACTCAGGGATGGCACTCAGGCCCTGAGTTCAAGTCCAAGGATTGACAACCCTCCCCCACCACCACCAGAAAAAAAGATGGCCTCACTAACTTTTTGCCACAGTTGGCTATGAACCCTAATCTTCCCATCTCTCTATCAGGTAACTGAGATAGGCAACTACTGTACCTTTTTTTTGTTTTGTTTTTGCTAGTCCTGGGGCTTGAGCTCAGGGCCTAAGCTTTGTCCCTGGCTTCTTTTTGCTCAAAGATAGCACTCTACCACTTAAGCCACAGCACCCACTTCCAACTTTTTCTGTGTATGTGGTGCTGAGAATCAAACCCAGGGCTTCATGCATGCTAGGCAAGCCCTCTATCACAAGGCCACATTCTCACCCATGTTTTTTTTAAGCCAGTCACTTGAACTCAGGGCCTGGGCATTGTCCCTCAGCTGCTTTTGCTCATGACTAGCATTTTACCACTTGAACCACAGTGCCACTTCCATCTTTTTCTGTTTATGTGGTACGGAGGAATCGAACCTAAGGTTTCAAGTGCTCTATCACTAAGCCACATCCCCAGCCTCTGCACCTAAGGTGAAAAATAGATACAAGTTTTAACTAGGTTAACTTCTGCTTTATACATATCAATTATTACTGTCACTTCATGGAATATGTTTAGAAGTAGCATTGACATTTTGTTATTTATCTTAAGTTACGACTTTGCCTAAAATTTTTTTCTTTTTCTTTTTTTTTTTCTTTCAACAGTGCTAGTTGTCGCAGACCAATAAAAGGGGCTGCAGGCCGGCCATTAGAACTCAGTGATTTCAGGATGGAAGAATCTTTCTCGTCCAAATATGTTCCTAAGTATGTTCCTTTGGCAGATGTCAAATCAGAAAAGACAAAAAAGGGACGCTCCATTCCCATGTGGATAAAAGTTTTGCTGTTCGTTATTGTGGCCGTTTTTTTGTTTTTGGTCTATCAAGCTATGGAAACCAACCAAGGAAACCCCTTCTCTAATTTTCTTCGTGTTGAGTCTAAAACATCTAACTGAATGTATCACTTTGGCACATCCAACTTGGTCTCCTATTTTTAATAACTATAGAAAAACATTTATGTGTACTTAATGACTGAAGAACAAAATAATGTGATTTCACCTCAGTAAGTTTAGTTTTTCATTGAAAAGTAAACAGGATATATAAATGGACTTCACACCTTTGGACTGGTAGGAGATCACATTGTGCCATATGAATAATCTTTTTTAGCTCTGGAACTTTTTTGTAGGCTTTATTTTTTTAATGTGGACATCTTATTTCATTTTTGGGAAAAACATTTCTTTGGTGTATTTGAAAAACAAGGGCGCAAAACATGGTAGTACAGTGTGAAGCTACACATTTAAATTCTTGAAACTTACAGAAAAGATTTTAAAATTCTCTATTGAATAAGAAATGTTATAGACATGTGAAACATGAAATTCAGTAAGAGAAAAGGTAACTTGTTTGTACTCTATAACTGCAACAAATTTGATGGTATTGATAAAGAAAAGCACAGCAATAACCTCTTCTGTGACTTTTATTAATAGTACTGGTGGCGATGTAGCCCTATTTTAATTTCTAAATGATTTCTAGTATCATGGAAGTCCTACTTCAGTACGACCCATTAACACAGTTTGATTTTAGCAAGAATTTTTAGGTCAACAATAAATAGGTGTTTCAGAGAACTATTAGCTGGCTGTACATGATTTAAAAGGCTGATAGCTATAAACTAATTGGAATTTTTTACTTTTTATTTACAGCAAAACATTTCTGTCAATTTATTACCAAAATATTTTTTTAGACAAATAAGTGTGTGGGTGTATTTGTTTAGAAGTTAGAAACTTTAAAACACTGCTCTCCTGTCCCATTTGGATTCATTGTTACGTTGTCCTCTTTTACCAAAACCAAATTCTGCCAAGTTGTTGTTTCCCCGTTTCTTAATAGAATTTGATTTTAAGGTGCAAAAAATATTTTCTTTTAAATTACATATAAGCAGTGGTTAATACTTAAGGCCGTAAACTTTGAATATGAGGTGTGGGCATTATGATTTCGTGTAGTCTTTGAGTGGTTAATTAACTCTTTATCTTTGTGGTTGATTTTATTTTTTTAGCTTAAACTTACCTCATGTATGTTGATTAGGTAAAAAGTCTTACGTAATTATCATTTCAGTAGAATCAAGGAAAACATACAAATTGTAAACTTAATCATTAGTTACAACTTTACAGTTATTGACCATACAGCACACTAAAAATGTGAGCTATTTTTTAATATCCAAAATAAAAGGATAATTTTTAAAAGGAAGCGTAAAGATGTATATTTAGACCAGCATATAAATTTGATTTGAATTAGTACTGTCTGATATTTAGCTTTTAGATATTTATAGGCATTTTCATTGACCTTTTGCTGTTGAGACCAGAAATACTTGTAGGGTCTGGTCCTTTGGACACAGGGAAATGCAGTCCTGGTCTAAGTGCTGCCTCTCTGAGTAACAGTGTCTCTTTGAGATGAGCCACAGAGGGGCCGTGTTTTACTCCACTATTAGATCTTAGCCATCTGCTCTTACTTTGTCTTGAAACTTTTTCTCCTGTATTATTTTCAGTCTTTTGTTTATAATTAGAATTTGTTTAAAATAAAAACAAAACTCCATTTAATGTTTCAAAATGTGAGGACATAAATCAGAGCTAACATGTATGTAAAGTCATTTCTCTAATAGGAAGAATATGGTCCAAAATAGCAAAGTACAGGACCCAGTAAAACATGTAGTCACTTTTTAAAACATGTTCTTGGTCTTCTGTCGGTGTCTGTTTTATTTCATTAGAGTAAATATGTTCTTGATGTAAATGCAAAGCATTTCTTCCTGACTAATCGTAGATGTAGACTTTACAGTATAATTCAATAATAAAGGAGTCATTAACCTCTAGTTTTGTTGTTGCAGTAAATGCTTTCCAGATAACACATTAAAAGTTTCTAGTTAACATTTCTCATGGTATTTATGGATCATTTCAGTCTATTTCTGTGCTTCACTTATCATAGGCAGCTCCTTACTTTTTTCTACGTAAGGAGGGTATGGCCAATTGTACTTGTGGAATGGCACTAGTATACTCTGAATGGCACGTCCTCTCTGTCTATAATTCAGTGACTATTTTCTTTAGTTTCCACTTCTTTCATTGTCCCAACCCCAGTTTTCCTATCCTTATTACGTATATATAATAACCTCAGGATTGTTAGTCTTGCTTTGAAAATAAGCCAAAGTACCAAAGTAGTATATACACTAGTCAGTTAAAAGCATATAGTGCTGGGCGCCAGTGACTCACACCTGTAATCCTAGCTACTCAGGAGGCTGAGATCTGACAATCACGGTTCAAAGCCAGCACAGGCACGAAAGTCTGAGATTCTTATCTCCAAGTAACCACCAGAAAACCAGAAGTGGTGCTGTGGCTCAAGTGGTAAAGCGCTAGCCTTGAGCTGAAGAACTCAGGGACAGCACCCAGGCCCAGGGTTCAAGCCCCACAACTGATTTTTTTAAAGCATATAGTATCAACAAGTTATAATAAAAACAAAGTTTATTGTGTGCTAACCATGTGCTAGGTATGTTCTCTGTCCTTTGGTAAGTGTTATAAATACTAACTTAGTCTTCATGATATCCTGTAAAATAGGTATTTTCTTATTCTGACATTAACAAGAGAGGAAATTGGTGTTCAGAAAAGTTGAACTCTGTCAAAAGCTTATGTTACTATGGTAAAGATGATCAGAAAGACTCAATTCTGTATAGTTTAAACCAACTCTGTGTTCTCCCCTGCTCCTTTTTAACTTTGATGATGCCTCAAGTTTCAAAATTTTCTAAAGGGACTTTAGGACTATGTGCCGTTTTGTTTGTTTGTTTGGTCATAGGGCTTGAACTCAGGGCCTGGACAGTGGACCTGAGCTTTTTCACTCATGGCTCGCACTATGCCACTTTGAGCCACAGCACCATTTCCAGTTTTCTGGTGGCTAATTGGAGATAAGAGTCTCATGGACTATCCTGCCTGGGCTGGCTTTGAACTGTGATCCTTAGATCTCAGCCTCCTGAATACCTAGGATTATAGGCATGAGCCACAGGCTCCCGGCTATATATAGTTTTTTATGTTCTCTTATTTTCCATCTTCCATAGACTTATGTTTATTATAATTTTATTATTATTAAGATGTACAGAAGGGTAATCGTCTCATAAGTCATTAATGAATTTTTTTTTCCCTCTGCCAGTCCCTAGGGCTTGACCTCAAGCCCTGGGCACTGTCTCTGAGCTTCATCTTTTTTCTTTTCTTTTCTTTTCTTTTCCTTTTTTTTTTTCTTCTTTTCCTGGGGCTTGAACTCAGGGTCTGGGTTTTTCTCTAAGACTTTGTGCTCAAGGCTAGTGCTCTACCACTTGAGCCACAGGGCCACTTCAGGCTTTTTTTTTTCCCCCTGTTTATGTGGTACTGAGGAATCCAACCCAGGGTTTCATGCATGCTAGGCAAGTACTCTACCACTGAGCCACATTCCCAGCCCTCTGAGCTGCTTTTGCTCAAGACTAGCACTCTGCCGCTTGAGCTCCAGAGCTACTTCGGACTTTTTCTGCTTATGTGGTACTGAGGAATCAAACACAGGGCTTCATACATGCTAGGCAAGCACTCTGCCATTAAGCCACATTCCCAGCCCATGAGTACAATTCTTTTTGGACAATATCACCCCTGTTGCTTCCACCTTCCACACCCCTGTTTTCCCACCTTCAAGAAATCGTTATTTTGTATCAACTATAATGCTTCATTGGTACAGTTTGTTTGTGTTCAGGCATTCATTGAGGGAATGGTTTTTTTTGTTTTTTGTTTTTTTTGGCCAGTCCTGGGCCTTGGACTCAGGGCCTGAGCACTGTCCCTGGCTTCTTCCCGTTCAAGGCTAGCACTCTGCCACTTGAGCCACAGCGCCGCTTCTGGCCATTTTTCTGTATATGTGGTGCTGGGGAATCGAACCTAGGGCCTCGTGTATCTGAGGCAGGCACTCTTGCCACTAGGCTATATCCCCAGCCCGAGGGAATGGTTTTTTGTATATGTATTTTTAGTTAATTAAGACAGTCTTATTAAGTGGCCCTCACTGATCCTCCTTTTTCAGGTCCCAAGTGCTAGGATCACAAGCTGTGCCATAACGTCCAGCTTGGGGAGAGATGGTTTCTTTAAAAGTGTTACCTGATAGAGATATAGGCTAACAGTTTAAATAGTCTCATTTCTACTAATGAAAGTCCGTAATTAAGCTGGACACCAGCTGTATTCCTAGCTACTCAGGAAGCTGTGATCTGAGGATCCCAGTTTGAAGCCAACCCAGGCAGGAAAGTCCACAAGACTCCCATCTCCAAAAAAAACAGTCTCAGAGCTGTGGGGCAAGTGGTAGAACACTAGTCTTGAGTAGAGCTCTGAAGCTGACGGACAGCACTCAGGCCCAGAGTTCAAGTCCAAAGACCAGCACCAAAAAATAAAATAAATAGTAAAGCTAAAATTTGTCAAAATTTAATTTTGAATAAGTCAAAACATTACATATAGTTGATCATGACCAAATGCATTCCAATTCTGATATGCTCATCTTGTAACTGAATAATTTGAAATGGGGGGAGAATGTATATTTTATTCATATAGTAGAAATCAACCACTTACTGTAGTTACTGTGTTGCAAATTATCTCACAATCCAGCAGACTAATGTGATTATTGCAAATTCTTGGGATTGTATGAGGTTAAGCTGTAGTTAGCAGAGTTGATAAGGAACGTGTTGAGTGTAAAAAGTAAACTAAAGAGTTTTGTTTGGCTGGCCTACAGAAGGTGGTGCCAGTCACAGGAAGAATAGAGGAAAACCAGATTGAGAGGATACTTTGGAAACTAATAGCCCTATGAGACCTACTGGGGCCTAACCCCATTAACCTGTCATAGAGTCCAAATTGAGATCCTCTCGGCAGTTAAGAAACTGAAGCTTGAGACATAGACCAACACTTGGAAGTCTTTAACAAGTATATTCAAGGTGCTAGGAATGTGTAAGATTGTCAGTAACAGTTTAAAATGGTAATTATTAACCCCAGCAACTAGGAAGAGTGAATGTGAGCTACAAATGGATGCCAGTATTCAATAAACGACTAGGAAAATGCAGTGTCATAATGGACACTGCTAGTTGGAGTTGGACAGAGTATTTGAAGAAGAGTGGTCAGTAGTTTGTTTTTATACTAGTGAGTAAAATGTTGAGTAGTGACTACCTTGGTGAGAATATTCACAGCAGAATGCTGTGAAGTGTAGACCACTCCAAGAAGAGAGCTGAAGCTTTGAGAGTCTGTATCAGAGATTAGGTTGTTTCTGAGAGCACCCAGACCTAACTAAGTGTTGTGGCACATACCTGTAATCCCAGGTGGGGATAGCATAGTTACAAGTTCATGGTCACCCTGGGCTCCATAGGTAAGCTGTCTTCAAAAACAAAACACTACCGGTCCTCCAACTCTGACCTAGTTTCTATTCCCACATCAGGGGTAACAAGTGCTGAACCTTTGTCCTGGTCTTTGTCACTAAAATTACACATTTTGTGAGTGACTCCCTTAGTATTATATGTTTGAGTTAACTCAGCAGAAACCAAGCTTTACAGCAGGAATAGTGGAAAAATTGCTTGAAGTATATATGTAGCAAATGAATGGGAAGGAATTGGGTATGGTACATGTCTGTAATCTCAAGGCAGGAAGACCAGAAGTTGGGGCTAACCTGGAAAAAAAAATGCTGTTTTTAAAAAATGGAGTGACAAGGGGCTGGGGATATGGCCTAGTGGCAATAGTGCTTGCCTCGTATACATGAAGCCCTGGGTTCAATTCCCCAGCACCACGTATATAGAAAACGGCCAGAAGTGGTGCTGTGGCTCAAGTGGCAGAGTGCTAGCCTTGAGCAAAAGGAAGCCAGGGACAGTGCTCAGGCCCTGAGTCCAAGGCCCAGGACTGCCCCCCCCTAAAAAAAAAAATGGGGTGGCAAGAGAGTATCTCGCCCAAATAGCCAAAAACACTTAGATGGTTGAGGGCATGGCTTGAGTAAGTGGTAGAGTGCAAACCCCAGTACATGAACATGCACACCAACAGAAGAACGAATAGGAGGTCTCACTTTGATTTCAAAGTGTGGTAGTCAAAATGTACTAACAAAAGATAATGGAGGAGTAAGTGTATCTTAAATGGGAAAATATCCAATACAGCCAAATCAAAATCGAGTAACAAGGGCTGGAAATAAGCCCTCATATGTTCAGTCACAGGATTTTCAACAGGGAAGCCAAAGAAGTAGTGGAGAAAGGATAGTGTTTTCTGCAAGTGTCATTGGGAATGATAGCTACGTGGAAAGAATAGAGTTAGACTCTTACCTTAAAAAGTGACTCAAAATGAACTAGGGTCTAAATTTAGTACCTAAACTAGAAAAAGATGAAGGAAGCTTCATGACATATTTAGAAATAATCTTGTTGGCTATGATGCCGCAGGCAAAAACGACAACTGAGATTACATCAAATTTAAGACTTAGTGGACAGAATAAGCCAATCTATGGGACAGAAAAAAATTACATCTATTATTGGAAATCATGTCCAAAATATTTGTAGAACTGGGCTGGGAATGTTGGCTAGTGGTAAAGTGCTTGCCTCGTATATATGAAGCCCTAGGTTTGATTCCTTTGCACCACATATATAGAAAAAGCCAGAAGGGGTGCTGTGGCTTTAGTGGTAGAGTGCTAACCTTGAGCTAAAAGAAGCCAGGGACAGTGCTCAGGCTGAGTCCCAAGCCCCAGCACTGGCAAAGAAAAAAAATGTAGAACTTAATGTTACCTACCTAATAAATGCAAGGTCCTAAGCTCAAATACCAATACCAGTACCAACCCCTCCTAAAAGAGGGGCTCACAATTCTACAATAAAAAAGGCTTTTAAAATGGGGGGGTGGGGAGAGGAACCAGTGCCCAGTGGTTTATAGTCCTATAGGGTGATAGGATTATAACCCTCGATATGGGAGGCTGCAATCTGAGGATCATGGTTCAAAGCCAGCCTGGGGAAAGAAAGTCCTTGGACTCTTAACCACTCAAAAATTGGAAGTGGTGCCTAGGCCCTGAGTTCAAGCCCTACATCCAAACAACAAAAACTTCCAGGTGTAGTTTCTTATGCCTATAATCCCAGCTATTCAGGAGATAGAGATCAGAATGATTGCAACTCAACATCAACCTAGACAAAAGGTAAATGAACCCCCAGCTCAAATAGGATGTGGTGGTGTGAGCCTGTAATCTCAGAACACTTGTGGTCTAAAGTCAGTCCACAAGAGTGAATTCAAAACAGCAAAGAATGATGAGTGGATGTGTCTCAAATTGTAGAATGCCTGCCTAGCAAGGGCAACTTTAAACCTTAGGACTAGAACAAAACAAGCCAGGTATGATTATGCATATTTGAAGCTCTAGTGCTTGGAGAATGAAGGCCCGGGGATGAGTTTGAGGCCAGTGTGGCTACACCGCAAGTTCCAGGCCAATGTGGACTACAGAGATACCATCTCAAAAGGTCAGATCTGGGCTCCATGGTTGAGCTAGTAGCCCCAGAGACTCAGGAGGCTGAGGCAACAGGAAGATCACTTCAGCCTGGGACTTTGTAGCCAGACCCGCAGAAGTCCCTCAGAAACGTTAATCAGGACTTAGATTTTTACACGTATGCATGCACACACACACACACATACACAGACAATAAGCATATGAGAAAATGCTGAACACTAATAGCAAGGAATCCCAATAGGCCCGTGCTCACACCTGTAATCCTAGTTGCTCAGGAGGCTAAGATCTGAGGATTGTGGTTCAAAGCCAGCCCAGGCAGGAAAGTTCTTGAGACTTATCTCCAATTAACCACCACAAAGCTGGAAGTGGAGCTGTAGCTCAAGTGGTAGAGCACTAGCTTTGAGCAAAGCAAGAAAAGGTCAGGGGGAACACCCAAGCCCTGAGTCCAAGCCCCAAGACCCACACCAAAAAGAAAAAGAAGTCCCAACAGGTGCAGGTGTGAAGTTCACCCTCAGAGGTGGTAGTCTGTAGGATCGCATTCCAGGGCTTTCTTTGGGTGAAAGCTCAATTATGGAGAATGCACTGGGAGCACATTGAGTCTAGGAGTGAGCCTTGGGCCAGAAGCTGCATAAACCACTTGGGAACCCAAAGGGTTCCTGCCTTATCCTTTCAAGTAGCTTCAACTACAGGCACTCACACCATGCTTGGTTTAGGGGTTTAATGCTTTGTTTTGGTTTTTATTTTTTTAGTTGTACTTAACACACAGGATTGTTCAGTCAAATAATCTGAAAGCTCACATCTTAACTCATGCAAAGATGAGAATCACTGGGGTGTGTGGGGCGGGGGAGAATGAAAGATAGCCTTGCAACAGGGTAAGCATCAACAGAAGATTACTTGAAACACACATGATCATTGTTTCTAGAATGGGATTTATTATATAAAACAATAGGTCTGCTATTTTCATACATGCATAAAGGGTAGTTGTATATGCACACTATTACTCTCCTCTGTCCCTTGTCCCTTCACGTTGCTCCCTTCCTCTTCCTAAACAGTCCCTTAGGAAGAGGTTCTAAAAGTTTATTTCAATCCTAAATGGCATGTTCTGTTATTTTGACTAAGACACTCCTGTGCATTGTGATATCATTTTATTTTGTCTTCTATAATGACCTTCCAACACCTAGGCCTATGTTAAATGTACTTCAAAAGCGCAATCCGTAATAATAGTATTCAATAATAGATTATTGAATATACTACATGTGAAAATTACTGATATTAATTTTTGTCATTTCCAATATATAGCCCTTACTAATTAATGATGTATATTAAGATGTGATCTTTCAGCTGGGTGCTGGTGGTTCATGTGTGTTATCAGCCTACTGGAGCAACTCAGGATAGAAACATCAAGGATTGTGGTTTGAGCCAGCTGGGCAGGAAAGTCCACGAGACTGTCATCTCCAGTAAATGAGTCAGAAAAGGCCAGAGTGGTGCTTTGGTTCAAGTGGTACAGTGTTAGCCCTGAGCAAAAGGAGCTCAGGAACAGTGCCCAGGCCCTGAGTTCAAGCCCCAGGACTGGCACCAAAAAAAAAAAAAAAAAAAAAAAAGATGTGATCTTTTAAGATATTTAAGATGTTATTAAGCTATGATACATTAAGATGTCATAATCCTTAAGGATGATTACTTTGGGGGCTGGAAATATGGCCTAGTGGTAGAGTGCTTGCCTAGCATGCATGAAGCCCTGGGTTTGATTCCTCAGCACCACATATATAGAAAAGGCCAGAAGTGGCACTGTGACTCAAGTGGTAGAGTGCTACCCTTGAGCAAAAAGAAGCCAGGGACAGTGCTCAGGCCCTGAGTTCAAGCCCCAGGAATGCCTCCCCCCCCCCCCCCGCAAAAAAAGAATGATTATTTTGAATTTTGTCAAGGCTAGGAATGTGGCTTAGCAGTAGAATGCTTGCCTAGCATGCACAAAGCCCTGGGTTCAATTCCTCACCACCACGTAAACAGAAAAAGCAGGAAGTGGTGCTGTGGTTCATGAGACAGAGTGCTAGCCTTGAACAAAAATGAAGCTAGGGACAGTGCTCAGACCCTGAGTCCAAGCCCCACGACTGGCAAAAAAGAAAAAAAGAGAGAGAAGGTAAAAAACATTTTGTCTAGTAATTACAATTAGTACTTCATCATGGTATCAAGTTATATTGAAATCTTACAGGTAACTAAGTAGTTATTTGATAACAATGCATTTGAATATTTTAGATATTTCATGTAAGAATATAACCTTTGAAAAGAAAGCAGTATTTTGCATTACCATCTTAATTTCCAAGTGTATAATATAGTAGTGCTAGCTGTATTCACTTGTGCAGCAGGTATCTATAACTTTTCTCTTCTTAGGACTACTTTATAGTGCCTTTATTGACATGTTAATTAGACCGGTAATGGTTTTGTAACATTTTCATACACATATATCTATTGTACTGTGACCATTTCCACCCCTTTCTCCTTCTGGTCTCTTACTAAATAGTCCCTCTTCTACTTTCATGTCTTTTTTTTTTTTTAATGCAAGCAACTTTATTAATGCACGCAGAATACATCACATGGGATGGTAACTCGAAGAAGTTGCTTAGAGCTCTGGCTTACATAGGGTCATCAACAAAGAAAAGTTTTTACAGAAGAAAGCAGTTTAGGCTTCCAGAGGTGGGGAGCAGTGGAACATGAGGTCATGGGAAGAAAGCAGTGAAGTAAGGTTTATGAATTCTCCTGCCACCATGTGTGAACTGGGAAAGATTCTCTTTAGTGGTGGCCTTCTGTTTGCCTTGTGGACATGGAGAGCAAAGCCACTTTTACAATGTTATGTCTTGCTTTTAGGCAACTAGGGGAAGGGCAGAGAGCTTTTCTCACTTTGCTGCTTCATCAGCTCAAACATATTTACATCAAAGAGGCACATTTGGGGGTTAGGTGGTCTGGTTTCCTATACACCCCATAGAAATATCAAAAAAGCAATGAATTATAAGTAGACAATGTATGAGAACTCTTTTACAAAAGGATAAATGACAGAAAAAGAAACAATGATCTTTATATACTATTTAGACATTAATTATAAACCATTGCAGTAAAAGCTTTCTGAACATTGGCAAGAAAAGCTGAAAAATTGGGGCTGGGGATATGGCCTAGTGGCAAGAGCGCTTGCCTCGTATACTTGAAGCCCTGGGTTCGATTCCCCAGCACCACATATACAGAAAATGGCCAGAAGTGGCGCTGTGACTCAAGTGGCAGAGTGCTAGCCTTGAGCAAAAAGAAGCCAGGGATGGTGCTCAGGCCCTGAGTCCAAGGCCCAGGACTGGCAAAAAAAAAAAAAAAAAAGGAAAGAAAAGCTGAAAAATTGTTGGTCTTCCTCACATTCTCTTGCAATTCTGCAAGGCACTCAAGATGAGGAGCACTATCTGACACTTCATAGTCTCTTGCTTCATTTAAATGTAAGGAAAACATAAACGGAGTCTCAGGCTGCTTGGGGTCAATACCAGTGAATATAAACTGCAATTTGCCACCATAAATTTTTCTAATTTCTAGTCCAAGTCGATCTTTATACACATCTGCTGACATCTGCAGCCTTTTCAACCTCTCTTCATTAGCTTTATTAGCAGTGGCAATAGCTTCTTTTTTCCTAGAATATTCTTCCTTAAGATCCTGGATGTTTGCTGTCAGTACTTCCAGCTCCTGCTTTTTGCCTTTGACTTCAGCCACCAACTTTAAGAGGTGCTCTTTTTTTTTCCTGGATGATCTTATTCTGCCTGCAGATCTGATTTTGATATTCCAGAAACATCTCGACCTTTCTTTCTTCTTCTTTTAATTTCACAGACAGCTTTTCTGACAGTGCTTTAATGGAGTCCTTGTAGGCATCTCTCAGTCCCACCATCTGATAGGGAGTTTCACTCAGCGTATTTCGGCACTTACTCCCAAATTCACTTATGCTTTTATCGAAGTGTACCAGCTCATCCTCTACCATTGTGTAAGACACTGGACAGACAGGCCTGAGCCCCTCCGTCTTCCCTCAACTGAATCAGCGCCACCTCCAGTCACCAGTCGGTGCCCACAACCCGCTTAGGCAACAGCACAAATTTCCCACTTCCTGTCTTTTTTTTTTTTTAAGACTCCACATATGAGAGGGACAAAGATTGAACCAATGTAGCAGTGGTACTCAATAGATACTGTTGAAAATGAACTATGCAACTTGTAGGTGGGGAAAGGAGGGAAAACAGAGAAAGGGAAGGAGTGACATTATACAAAAGGAAATACAATTTTTGCCTGATTTATATAACTGTAACCCCCTTTGTACATCACCTTTATAATAACTAAAAAAAAAAAAAAAAAAGATTCCACACATGAAACCATGTGATATTTGTCTTTAAAGCAAATCAATGTAGCTGGAGGTATGGCTCAAATAGTAGATCACTTGCCTAGCCACAGCAAATCTTTGAGTTCAAATCCCAGTACTGAAACATAAAGCAATAACACATTTTAGTCAGGCTGTCCACGTGAAAATTTAAAAAAATGGCACCTGGTCATCCCAGAAGTCGAATCTGAGGGATTTTACAAAAGGGGTACACTAGGTGTCGCTGTGCGACTCTAGCTGTTAATATTTCAGCTTGCTGTAAAAGAGCATTGCCAATAGTGTGCCATTTGTAATTAACCATGCCAAGGTACTGTTATTTTTGTTCTTTTTGCAGGCTAGATAATTAGAACCTAGATGTGGTAGCTGGTGCATGTTTGTAATCCCAGAACGTGGGGGGCAGGACGTTCATAAGTGAGACTCAAAAATAAAAAATATGATTAGACTTTATTATAGTTATACAATTACACTAAAATGACCACATAGAATAAGAAAAAGTAGGCAGCCTTAATTGTTGCTTTTTGTTTTGTTTTTTGTTTTAGCAAGGTTGATTAAACAAGTTTAGGATCATTTACTTTCCACTGACAACATAACTTTCAGTCTGTTGTGCTTGTAAATGCTTCAGTGAGCCGGGTATCAGTGGCCTATGCCTGTAATCCTACCTACTCAGGAGTCTGAGATCTGAGGGTCAAGGTTCAAAGCCACCAATGAACCACCAGAAAACCAGAATTGTGGTTGTGGCTCAAGTATCAGAGTGCTAGCTTTGAGCTGAAAAGATCAGGGACAGAGTTCAACGGCCAACAACATCGTTTTGAACATGTGATGAGTGTAAAATAAATCCCCTGTAAGCAAGTAACTAGACCAAAGTGTATTCAGACTTGCTGTTTTGATGCATCAGTGTCACATCTTTTAAGCCATTTTTCCTCTGTCTTTCTCCATCCCTTCCCCTACTGAGTGTTGTATACATGCTATAATCATAAAATTGATTCCCAAGTGAGAACAAAGCCACATTTATTTATTTTGCTTAAATTTCTTCCTTTTGTTATCTTGTTTCTTTTTTTCTTTATTTCTCAATTTTGTAACAGTTCACCTTTCTCTTACTAATTTTCATCTCCTAATTATCAAGTGCTTTGCAAAGCAGGATCTCAGGCAGGGCGTAGTGGTTGCATGCTGCTCTCGGCCACTTGGAAGGGAGGCTGAGGTAGGAGGATGGCAGTCCAACACTGGCCAGAGTCAAAGCATGAGAAGCTAAAAGCAAAAGGACTAGTTGTGTGGCTCATGTGGCAAAAGGATTAGAAAAGTGAAGCTCTGGGCTGGGAATATGGCCTAGTGGCAAAAGTGCTTGCCTCATACACATGAAGCCTTGGATTCGCTTCATCAGCACCACATATATAGAAATGGCCAGAAGTGGCGCTATGGCTCAAGTGGCAGAGTGCTAGCCTTGAGCAAAAAGAAGCCAGGGACAGTGCTCAGGCCCTGAGTTGAAGCACCATGACTGGCAAAAAAGAAAAAAAAAGTGAAGCTCTGAGTTTAAACACTACTAGTAATGCCAAGAAGAATGAAAAAAAAATTTTTTTTTTTTTTGGCCAGTCCTGGGCCTTGGACTCAGGGCCTGAGCACTGTCCCTGGCTTCCTTTTTGCTCAAGGCTAGCACTCTGCCACTTGAGCCACAGCGCCACTTCTGGCCGTTTTCTGTATATGTGGTGCTGGGGAATCGAACCCAGGGCCTCATGTATACGAGGCAAGCTCTCTCGCCACTAGGCCATATCCCCAGCCCCTAGAATGAAAAATTTTTAAAAGCATATTTTTGTTTCAATTTATTTTTATTGTAAAGGTGGTATACAGAGGGGTTATACGCACATAACTCTAGTACATTCCTTTTTGAACACTGTTCAAAAAAAGCATACTGGGGCTGGTGATATGGCCTAGTGGCAAGAGTGCTTGCCTCGTATACATGAGGCCCTGGGTTCAATTCCCCAGCACCACATATACAGAAAGCAGCCAGAAGTGGCGCTGTGGCTCAAGTGGCAGAGTGCTAGCCTTGAGCAAAAAGAAGCCAGGGACAGTGCTCAGGCACTGAGTCCAAGCCCCAGGACTGGCAAAAAAAAAAAAAAGCATACTATATTACTGAATTTTTGTATCTTTCTTTTTTTGGGGGGGTGGAGGGGAGTGCTGGACCTGGGGCTTGAACTCAGGGTTTGGGCACTATCCCTGAGCTTTTGTGCTCAAGCTAGCATTCTCTACCACTTGAACCACAGGTTCACGTGTGTGTGTGTGTGTTAGCTAATTGGAGATGAATGTCCCGCAGACTTTTCTGTCTAGGTTGGTTTGGAACTGCAACCCTCTGATCTCTCAGCCTGCTGAGTGGCTAGAATTTTGGGTGTGAACCACCAGCACCCAGCTTGTTTTTCTAACCTGCTGGGGCATCACTAAAGTGGTAGAGCACTTACTGAACAAATGAAAGACCCAAGCTCAATAGTCAAATATCAGAATTCTACTTTTTTTTGGGGGGGGGGCAGTCCTGGGCCTTGCACTCAGGGCCTGAGCACTGTCCCTGGCTTCTTTTTGCTCAAGGCTAGCCCTCTGCTACTTGATCCACAGCGCCACTTCTGGCCGTTTTCTGTATATGTGGTGCTGGGGAATTGAACCCAGGGCCTCAGGTATACAAGGCAAGCACTCTTGCCACTAGGCCATATCCCCAGCCCCAGAATTCTACTTTTGTGTCATATTTTTAATCTGTAGTTTTCAATAGTCTTTAATTTCTCTAAAATAAGGCATAGTTCTATCCATGTATTAATGCACAGATAACTATATTATTCTTTGTTGTATTGTATTATTTACTCAGTGATTTACCATATAAATCTTGCCATACGATGACTTTAACAAAGCAAACACAAAGCATTGAGTTTATACACAACATCCTTCCTATGGATTCTGGCATTCAGGTGTTCTTTCTGCAGTATAGTATTTTAGGTCTAAATGTGTCAATATAGCAGATTGCTTTGAACCAGGGCTTCTGTTGAGTGCTGTGCTGGTCATTAAGTAACTGTCTTTGTGGATGAACATGCATGTGTGTTACTGGGATTTGAACTCAGGACCTTGTAGCTTGCAAGGCAGGCACTCTACCACTTGAGCCACACTCCCTGCCCAGGTTATCCTCTGCCAGCTCCAAAGTCATTCTTCTACCCTGTTATTGTAGGGCAGTAATGATGCAAAGCCTACATGAGGTTCCACCCATTAGAGGGTTCAGAGAAGAAGTGGATGAGGAAGATGGAACTTGGCTGCTTTTTCCAGAGTTCTTATTTATTTGTTTGTTTATTCATACCTTTATTTATTGCCAGTCCTGGGGCTTGAACTCAGGACCTGAGCACTGTCCCTGGCTTCTTTTTGCTCAAGGATAGCACTCTACCATTTGAGCCACAGAGCCACTTCTGGCCTTTTCTGTATATGTGGTACTGAGGAATTGAACCCAGGTCTTCACACATGCTAGGCAAGCACTCTACCACTAGGCCACATTCCCAGCCCCTTTCCAGAGTTCTTTATACATCCTTCCCCCACCTTTCCCTTCTCTCCGATACCAGCAGTTTGTTCCAGTCTCCAGCTTTTTCTGCTGTTACCATAATCAGTCTCTCAGTGAGTCCCCTCAGAGAAGCAGGACCAGCCAGGCTGACCCTGTTCAAAGGTGTTCTAGGTTGACTTCTACAATCCCCTTCTGCCTGCTTCTGAACTGTAAAGCCCCTGCCCTGAGCCTAGACTCTTCTCTGTGCCTCTGCTGTCTGTGGTTGCCTGGGTGACCTTGTCCTTGAGCCTTTTCTGTTCTCTAGTGCCTGTTTACACAATTCCCATATGAAATATTTTGTTAAATAACTAGTGTGGCTGCTTCTTTTCCTTTCTTTTCTCCTCCCTTCCTCCCTCCCTCCCTCCCTCCCTCATAAAATAACTTTAATCCCAGTTTTTTTTCCCCCAAATAAATTAAGGCTAAAATGCTCTACTAAACTATGCCTTTTTAGTTAGCACCTTAGGCTTTATAGAGATCAGTACAGACAACACCTTTGTGAAAACAGCACAGTTATTTGAATCATTTTCTGGACTGGCAGAGTGGCTTAACTGGTAAGTGGACTTGTTTAAGAAATTCAAGGTTGGGCTAGGAATATGACCTAGTGGTAGAGTTCTTGCCTCCTATACATGAAGCCCTGGGTTCGATTCCTCAGCACCACATATATAGAAAAAGCCAAAAAGAAGCCAGGGACAGTGCTCAGACCCTGAGTTCAAGCCCCAGGACTGGCAAAAACAAAACAAAACAAAAACTCAAAGTTCTGAGTTCAAACCCCAGTTCCACCAACATCACCTCCACCACCATGCACACACACACACACACACACACACACACACACACAGAGCTAACCATTTAGTAAATCTAGAGAACGGCACCTTGAAAAAGGAGACACTAAAAAATTTTATAGGCGAAGTTGTTGGCTTCTATGGGTTCTATTTTAACAAAATAAAACAGAAAGATAAACAGTAAGACAGGAAGGTACAAGGGTGAAGTAAGTCTATTTTCTGCTCTGTTACTGTGATAAGTAACTCTGAGAAATGGAGGCAGTGACTGACTAACTGCTCTGTGGTGACCCTTGAACTTGGAGCTGAGGCTGTATCTCAAGTAGATTTCTCAAAGGCATGCTGATAGCATGAAATCACTCAGAAAGTATATATAGAATGCTTTCTATATGTGGCTTGTAGTACAGATGCCAAAATCCACTGATAAGCAAAGCTGGCCCTGGTAGAATCTACCAGTTACAGAAAAGGAAGAATTTGAAAGGTGAGAAGAACAAAGGCTGACACGGACCTCAACAGACCAGATCAACTTTAATGAAGAGGGACACCAGGGTGACCTGAGGAGAGCCAGGAGACAGGAGGCTTAACGGTGAGGGGCGCAGGGACTTAAGTTGCGTCCTATGGGGATAGGATCAAAGGTGGCTGGATGGTATGCTTTTTTTTTTTTTTTTTTTTTTTTTTTGCCAGTCCTGGGCCTTGGACTGCAGGACCTGAGCACTGTTCCTGGCTTCTTTCTTTTTGCTCAAGGCTAGCACTCTGCCACTTGAGCCACAGCGCCCACTTCTGGCCACTTCCTGTATATGTGGTGCTGGGGAATCAAACACAGGGCCTCGTGTACAAGAGGCAAGCACTCTTGCCACTAGGCCATATTCCCAGCACCTGGCTGGTATGCATTTTGTAAGTTTGTAGTCTTGGCCTGAAGTTGCTTACGCAGGCCTGGTTCTAGGAACCTATTGTTTTGAGCAAATCCGGGGCTCAGCCAGTTGTGGCCTGCTTTGAGGAACTCAGGTGCCTGATCACCTGGGGATTTGGGGTAATAGGCTTTCACATTTTGAGATTACAGAGTCCCATCACTACAATTTTACAGAATATAGAGGAGTTAAATGCCTGCTCAGCCCAAGCAAGTGAGCCCTAATTCAAGTTTGCAGTTCAGAATGCCTAAAGCAAGTTCGATTCAATGAAGTGGTCTGCCTTAAAAGGTTAAGGGATGCTTAGATTTTAGTTCCTAAATACTGTTCCCCTGAAAAGGTTACATGGAGAAGTGACGAGATCCAGGGCTAAAACATGAAAAGTACAAAGTGGTGGCTCACACCTATAATTCTAGCTAATCAAGATTCTGAGACCAGAGGATCACAGTTCAAAGCCATCCCCAGAAGAAAAGTCCCCATGAGACTCTTATATCCAATTAATTACTCAAAAACCAAAAGTGGAGCTGTGGCTCAAAGTGGTAGAACATTAATTAGCCTTGAGCAAAATAGCTTAGGGACCGTGCCCAGGTCCTGAGTTCAAGCCCCACAACAGACTAAAACAAAAACAAAACCAAGGCAGGAATAGTTTAGATCAGAAAGTGACAATATGCTCAAAAGGTTACAGACCTCTAGAGCCTACTGGCATTCTGTCAACCTCCATTCCCTTAGGAAGTACTATGTTTATTTTTTTTTTTGTGCCAGTCCTGCTGCTTGAACTCAGGGCCTGGGTGTTATCTCTGAGCTTTTGTGCCCAAGGTTAATGCTCTACCACTTGAGCCACAGCTCCACTTCTGATATATACATATATATATATGTATATATTTAAGATAAAGAGTCTTGTAGGCTTTCCTGCCCTTCCCAGGCTGGCTTCATAGCACAACCCTCAGATCTTAGCCTCCTGAGTAACTAGAATTATAAGCATGAGCCACCAGCACCCAGCTCAGGAATTACTTTACATGTACTTTATATCATGTTGTACTCAAAGAGCCTAGAAGCAGCAGCTTCCCAGGAGCAATTGGCAGATTTGGCTCCTAGACCTTGATTTCCAGATGGTGTTCTTCATTCAAAGGCATCTGAGGGGCTGGGAATATGGCCTAGGGGTAGAGTGCTTGCATCATATACATGAAGCCCTGAGTTCAATTCCTCAGCACCACATATATAGAAAAATCCAGAAGTGGGGCTGTAGCTCAAGTGGTAGAGTGCTAGTCTTAAGCAAAAAGAAGCTCAGGGACAGTGCTCAGGCACCGAGTTCAAGCCCCAGGACTGGGGGGGGAAAAAAAAGGCATCTGAAGTTCTGCACCAGTGGCTCACACCTGTAATCCTAGCTACTTAGGAGGCTGAGATCTGAGGATTGAGATTTGAAGCCAGCCTAGACAGGAAAGTCCATGAAATTCTTACCTCCAGTTAACTGTCAGCAAAGCTGTGGCTCAGATGTTAGAGCATTAGTCCTGAGCAAAAAGTCTAAGGGACAGCACCCAGGCCCTGAGTTCAAAGCTCACTACTGGCACAAAGAAACAAATAAAAATGAATCCGAGCTCTTTGAGAACTGAGTCTAAGTCACAGGGTAGAAAAAAGTACAAGGTGCTGCTGTGGTTCCCACCCCCTCACCTCAGGTTGTCTGTCCTCAACAAATAGAACATAAAAATGGGCACAAAAAGAGCCTTGGTCATCCTGGCCAAAGGAGCAGAGGACATGGAGATGGTCATCCCGGTGGATCTCATGAGGAGAGCAGGGATCAAGGTCACCATTGGGGGCCTGACTGGGAAGAACCCGGTGGTTTGCAGTCGGGATATTGTCATCTGTCCTGATGCCAGTTTGAAAGAGGCGCCGATGGGGTGAAGGGGAGACAGTAGAGACCAGGTCTGTGAAACCAAAAACTTCTTGTCAAATGGTATTTCCCACAGGATTGGGGCAGCGACCCAACAGAATGTAACTAAAACCAAACAACTACTCAACATATAAAGGTCAAAAATTGACCTCTCAGTGGGAATACAATAGCTCAAAAGCTATGTATGTACCTTCACATAAGACTACTGTCGACATATGGTCTAATATCAACATTACATTTAAAGCCCTAGGCGAATTTTCTTGGGCGTGGGCCACGTGGCTACTGTATATGTTCTTGGTACATTGCGTATTGTATAGATGTCTACCTGACCTAGAGAAGGGAAAGAAAAACACGGTGTAAGATATCACAAGAAATGTACACACTGCCCTACTATGTAACTGTACCCTTTTTGCACAACACCTTGTCAAAAAATTTTTGTTTAATTAATAAATAAATTACAAAAAAATAGTTATGAAAAAGGAAAAAAACAAAAAAAAGAGGCGCGGAAACAGGGACCGAACGATCCTGGTAGACCTCCCTGGAGGTAACCTGGGCGCGCAGAATCTATAAGTCGAAGGCCTTAAAAGGAGATCTTGAAGGAGCAGGAGAGCAGAAAGGGCCTCATCGCCGCCATCTGTGCAGGTCCCACGGCTCTGTTGGCCCATGAAATAGGTTTCAGAAGCAAAGTCACGTCCCACCCACTTGCCAAGGACAAGATGGTGAATGGGAGTCACTACAGCTACACGTGGAGAAGGACGGCCTGCTCCTCACCAGCCGTGGCCCGAGCACCAGCTTGGAGTATGCGCTGGCCATCGTGGAGGCGCGCTCAGCGGCTCGGACGTGGCCAGTCAAGCGAAGGCCCCGCAGGTGCACTGGGACTAGAGGGGGGGAGCCTGGCCCTGTCCCGCCCCATCCCGTCCCGTCCTTCCGGCAGCTCTACACAGCCTCCCCTCCAGGATGGACCTCCTACCTGCATCCACCCCTCCATCCCTCCGTGTACATTTCTGGCCTTGTTTGCACAATAAACAGGGCATGTAGCAAGCCAAAAAAAAAAAAAAAGTACAAGGCAATTTTATCATGCCAGAAAATAAGGAAGTGCTTTAAAAATCATATTGTCTTGTCCAAAAATTAAGGATCAAATTAAAGGAATTCTCCCTTTGCCAAGTCTTAGATAATATCAATATGTTGTTAGTATTAAATTATAATTCATTGAATAAAACTATATCTGTTAATTATACTATGATAATAAATTATAAATAAAATAAATGAATGGGGAGGAAGGAAGGAACTTATAGTAGGATGCCAACTAATAAAACTGGAAGAATTCAGCTGGGTATCAGCAGCTCATATTTGTAATCCTAGCTACTCAGGAAGCTGAGATCTGAGCACCATGGTTCCAAGGCAGCTCAGGCAGAAAAGCCTGAGATTTATTTATTTATTTATTTATTTGCCAGTCCTGGGGCTTGAACTAAGGTCTGAGCACTGGTCCCTGGCTTCTTTTTGCTCAAGGCTAGCACTCTACCACTTGAACCACAGCACCATTTCTAGCTTTTTCTGTGTATGTGGTGCTGAGGAATCAAACCCAGGGCTTCATGTATGCAAGGCAAGCATTCCACCACTAAGGTATATTCCCAGCCCCCGAGAGATATTTATTTCCAGTTAACCAGTAAAAAGCTAGAAGTATGACTCAAGTGGTAGAGCACTAGCCTTGAGGGGAAAAAAAAATCCAAGTGAGAAGCCTTGAGTTCAAGCCCAAGAACCAGCATGCACACATATACATTTGGAAGAAGTGATGGATTTAGAAAACTCAGCATTTTCCTCTAGGTATACCTCTAGTAAATGCTTTTTTTTTTTCTACATACAGGCTAGTAAATACCTTCAGAAACAGTATGCTTTCTCCTAGTAGAACCTGCTATATAACTTCATCTCGCCTCAAGCTAGTCACCTTTCCAAAGTCCCCAAGGACTTTGGTCTCCTCTCTGTGTGGAATGGAGCCTGCTGATTTGACCCTTTCAGAAGATAAAGTTGCTACCTTGCTCCTCCTACTTCTAACAAAGTGACACAATACTTCCTCAATATGAATACATTTTTGCATATATTCATCAACTTTTTTTCTTTTTCTTTTCCTTTTTTTTTCTTATTGTTCTTGGTCACAGGCCTTGAACTCTAGTTCTGGGTGCTGTCCCTGAGCTCTTCGGCTCAAGGCTAGTACTCTACCACTTTGAGCCACAGTGCCACTTCCGATTTTCTGTGGTTAATTGGAGATGAGAGTCTCAAGGATTTTCCTGCCTGGGCTGGCTTTGAACCACAATCCTCAGGTCTCAGCCTCTTGACTAGCTAGGATTACAGGCATGAACTACTGGCGCCTATCCATTTTTTTTCTTATTCTCTTACCACTGAACATATGATGTATTACTAGTTTTTGCTCTTCCATTTTGGTATTTTTGGTTATGGTGTCTATATAGGAGTGTAATTCAGCTAGAATGGACATCATCTAAAAATAGATGAAAGGATTTGTATCCTTTTTTATGAAGGTTAGTACATTTACAATTGTAGAATAGTTGCCTTATTTTAGGTAGATATTTTTTTACTGTTGTCTTCATCTGGAAATTAGTATGATTGAAAGAGGTATGTGTTGAGGCCTAGCTGACAAAGGACAAAAGGATGGACTGTAGTGCTTTCCTATTGTTCAAGTGTACCTGTACTGGGACTCTATTCTCCAGAAGTTCTTTCTCTGTATGGTTCTGAGTAGGGGTTAACTATAAGAGTCATCTGTGTGTAGCACTGGAAAGCAAAAGTGAAGCTGAAGCCTTTATGCTATGAAGGTCACCTTGTTGACACAGTGTAGGAGCTGGGTGAGCAGCGCTTCCCAGCTCTCTCTGTACTTCCTCCATCAAGTTCTCTGAGTAATGGACCAGGTGTACTTGTAGCACTAAGGTGAAGGACACCAATTGCTCCAGCAGGAAAAAAACACTGCATCAAACACTTAAAGAAGAGCCAGGAAAATGTTGAAAGCAAAAATTAAAATCGGAACTGGGAGCCAGTGACTAATACCTATAATCCTAGCTACTCAGGAAGCAGAGGTCTGAGGATTGCAGTTCAAAGCCAGTCCAGGCAGGAAGGGCAAAAGTCCATTAGACTATTAAGCCCAGTAAACTAACCCCCTTCAGCTCCCTCCCCACCAAATAAACAAAAAATAAGCCAGACTTGGAGCTGTGGTTAAGTGATGAGCAAAAGAAGCTCAAGGATAATGCTCAGGACTTGAGTTCAAGCCCAAGGACTGGCAGAGAAAAATAAAAGAATTATAATAGGTTTGAGCCCCTACCAAACCCTCTCCAACTAAACTAGGCCCCTTTATTAAGAGATTTCCTAAATTTATCACACACACAATCTGCTTGTCATTCACTTTCACTCTAGAGCAGTTCTGTGCCCACGTTAACCATTTATTGAATGCTTTTGTTCTTGGGTGCCAGTTCTGGGGCTTAAATTCAGGATCTAGGCCTTGCCCCTTAAGTTTTTTTTTTTTTTTCTCAAGGCTAGCACTCTACCACTTGAGCCACAGCTCTGTTTCTGGTTTATGTGGTGGTTAATTGGAGATAAGAGTCTCATGGACTTTTCCTGCCCAGGCTGGCTTCAAACTGCGATCCTCAGAGCTCAACCTCCTGATTAGCTAGGATTACAGGCATGAGCTACCATCATCTAGACATTTATTGAATGTTTTCATGTACTATGTAGACTGTTGTGATGAATCAGAAAGCCATCTGTTGTGCCAAGTCACAAGACCACCACCAAGAAAACCACTGAGACTTAGACATTCCGAAATGCAAAAGCAAGGCAAGGCTTTATTTAAGCCAGCTGCAACTTGGGCCTCATCCTACCCACCGACACAGCGGAGGTTAGGAGGAAGCCCCGAGCTGTGATTACACAGTGCTTATAAAGGCAAAGAACAAGGTTACAAGAATCAGGTGTTCAAGCAAGCAAGATTAGGACACAGGTACAAATCTGATTGGCTCAGGGTTCGATTCTAGAATGGGGTTCACGTGGTAAAATGGGGTTCATGTGGTAAAATGGGGCCTGACTTCAAAGTCTGGCACTTCACATCTTGTGGAGTTTAAGAGCTCTTGCTGTACATTTCCTATTATTCTCCTTAAGTCTGGTGGACAGTTCACAAATGTCTATTTAATGTCATCAGGCGGAATTTTTAAGAAAGGCACTATCATGGCAGAATTCTTGGCACAAAATAGTGTAGTGATGCCCTATGACCAAGTATTGTCTGTTGTTTCTTTTAAAGTGACTGCTGTGTGTGGAGGAACATTTAAGCGTCAAGAACCGATGTTCCTCAGTCAAGGAGGGACCGTGAAGGTGAAAAGAACAGGGGAACAGGTCGAAATCACAAATGCCACACCACTCAGGGAGGGGAAAAAAAAAAAAAATCCGATGCGGAATGCGCGCCTGCGCAGTACGAACCCTCCTGCGCACTAGCTGGACCGGAAGAGTTGGGGCGGGAGGAGGCGGGGACAAGGTTGCTAGGAGAACGCGGTGACGCCACGGCCTCCGCGCTCCTCTCCACCAATAGTCGGTGCGTGCCGCAGTGACGCTCGGAGCGCGTCACGCTGACGACGCGCGAAGGGCACGGATCTGAGGGCCCGGAGGACATTCGGCCTCTGTGAGCCGCAGCCTTTCGGAGGGAGCGGTTGGGTCTTCGCCATCTTAGGGAGTGAGTGTGGCCTGGTCTTCCCCCGCCGTGGGTGTGGGGAGCGGAGCCCCTGTGGGGCCGCGGCTTTGGCGGTAGGCCCGGTCGGGTACGGAGCTCCCTGGGGAAGGCGCCGTGACCTCCTCAAGGGCGCGCGGAGGCGGGAAAAAGAAGGCCCCTCGAGAGTCGCCCGGCGCCGGCGCCACCGCCCGGGGCCCTGCCTTTGCTGTTAACCGTGCTCTCCCTTCTCTTAGGAAGATGTTCTCGTCCGTGGCGCACCTGGCCCGGGCGAACCCCTTCCACGCGCCGCACCTGCAGCTGGTATCCGATGGCCCGCGCAGCAGCCCGGCGGGCCCCCCGGGCCAGCCCAGACGTTCCCGCAACCTGGCGGCCGCCGCGGTGGAAGGTGAGATCAGACCCTGACCCGGCCCGGGTTGCGAGCGTCAGCTCACGGGGTGCACGCTCTGCCCTCCACGCCACCGTCAAGTCCCGAGGTGCCTGCCCGGCCTCTGAGGCCTGGGTGCAGCCTGGAGGACAGGGAAGGGCGCGCCCGCCTGCTGCACCCGAAGCTGGCTTCTCTCTTATATTGATTGCCGGCTGTCAGCCCCTGTGTCCCAGGGCCGGTGTCCAGTCGTTGGCCCTCCCTCAAGGGCGTGGAAGGGCTTAGGCCTGGCGTCACCCGTGACCTCCACGTCCCCGAGGGAATAGAGGCAGGCAGGCAGAGAGGCCTTTACGAACTTAGAGTCTGCAGCGCCAAGAGCCTGCTGGTCTGTCTATTCTACTGGGTAAAATCTTTCTAGACGCTGGTCACCCACAGTTCTCTTATCTGTCCTTGGAGTTATCAGTTTCTTTCCTTACAAATAGCGCTTCTCTGACTCATAAATTCCACCAAGTCGTGTGAGATAACCAGGATCTCTTCTGTCGATTTGTAGCCCAGAGAAATTCTAGAAACATAATTGATGGGACATCCGTTTGGGCTTGTCTTGGGAGATTCAGGACGGTTGACTTAACTCAGCTTTAATCGTTTATGTTTTAAATTCCAGTGGTGCATACATTCAGAGAAACCTGAAATTGTGGCAGCTGCAGTGTTAGCCTACATTGTCCCTATAAAATGGAAATGGAAAGTTTGATGGGTTTTGTCTTTTTCCAGTCATTCTTGTGCTGTGTATGTCTTCAGTGTGGACTTAAATGCCTACATATTATCATTCTTTTAATTAAAGTTAAAGCTAGTACTTAATTTACTGAATGTAAATTTGCAGGAATTGTGCATGATTTCTGTTAAAAAAAGTTCTTAAGTGGAGATAGTATTTCGTTAGTGGGGGAAAACTGAAATTAGCAAAGTTTTTAGATGTGGAATGCTCTTTCTGAATCTAATTTATATTCTGAAGCGTTCTCCTGTCAGCTGTTAATAATTTTTTTGGTTTAATTGAAAAAGCTATTACTGTAGATAACTTTTTTTTAAAGTAAGAGATACCCCACATACATAGAACCTTAATTTTAAATGATCTGATTTGACAGCAGATTTCTAGAGGGGAAATCGACTTTCCACTTACTTGTAAAGGGCAAACTGCTGCTCAGCTGGGGTAGTGCTTTTTCGCAGAATTTTCTTTCACTCCCATGCCTTATCATCTCTGAAGATATACTCACTTGCTTTCTTTTTTTCAATCAAACAGAGCAGTATAGCTGTGAATATGGATCTGGCAGATTCTTTATCCTTTGTGGACTTGGAGGAATTATTAGCTGTGGCACCACACATACAGCATTGGTTCCTCTAGATCTGGTTAAATGCAGAATGCAGGTTTGTTTTGCATGCTGGACTAAAGTATGTTGTTGAAGCATGGCTGTTGTAAGATGTAGACATCTACTAACAAGCTGTGTGGAAACCTAACTATCCAGGAGGTAAGTTGATGACCAGTAACATGAGTTTTGTATTAAAATGCATGGTGTGTCTTTATCTTATTACAGAGTACAGTTGTGAATATGGCTCCATGAAGTTTTATGCACTTTGTGGCTTTGGTGGGGTCTTAAGTTGTGGGCTGACACATACTGCTGTGGTTCCCCTGGATTTAGTGAAATGCCGGATGCAGGTTTGTATTCTATGATGATATTGAACATCTTTTTCATGTGATTTAATTCTAAATATTAAAGAGCTTCACAAATGAAGAGAATCAGAAGACATAACTGCTAGAAACTTTATTAGGAAACTAGACTATAATATCTTTAACTTGTGGTCTTTATCTTTTCTTCTGGTGCTCATCCTGGGGCTTGAACTCAAGGCCTGGGCTGGCACTCCACTCCAGCTACAGCTCCAGTTCCAGCTTTTTTGGGGTTAGCTTATGGGATATAAGAGTCTCAAGGAGGGGCTGGGAATGTGGCTTAGTGGTAGAATACTTGCCTAGCATGCATGAAGCCCTGGGTTTGATTCCTCAATACCACATAAACAAAAAGCAGGAAGTAGCACTGTGGCTCAAGTGGTAGAGTGCCCAGGCCTTGAGTTCAAGCCCCAGGACTGGTTTAAAAAAAAAATCTAAGGACTTTTCTGCCTAGGCTTGACTAGCTAGGATTATAGGAATGAGCTAACAGTACTTGGCTAATATTTTTAAATTTAAGAAATGTCTCTTGTAAAAAGTGATATTTGGGGCTGGGAATATGGCCTAGTGGTAAGAGTGCTTGCCTTGCATCCATGAAGCCCTGAGTTTGATTCCTCAACACCACATATATAGAAAAGGCCAGAAGTGGCTGGGAATATGGCCTAGTGGTAAAGTGCTTGTCTTGTATATATGAAGTCCTGGGTTCAATTCCCCAGCACCACATATATAGAAAAAGCTGGAAGTGGCTCTGTGGCTCAAGTGGCAGAGTGCTAGCCTTGAGCAAAAAGAAGCCAGGGACAGTGCTCAGGCCCTGAGTTCAAGGCCCAGGAGTGGCAAAAAAAAAAGTGTGATATTTATTTGCCTTCAGACTCTGGCTGTAAATGGCTTTTAGCTGCTGGTGTTAAGTCCTGGCCAAGTTCCCCATAATTTTATAAGCAGTTCATATATAAGCATGGGTATAATTGGTCTTGTGGGTTATGTCGTCACATTATATCCCTATGTATTGATAAGACCAAGGCAAAGAGTACATATAGATTTCTTAAAAATGCTTGTAGTACCCTTGTATGAAAATATTATAGGTATGGCCTCTTGTATAATACTTACATAAGAGTTTTCTTGAGTATTTTATAATTAAGATTATTGAAACAAGAATAATCAAACATCGAAAATTTATTTGTCCCAAACAGGATTAAGAGTCCTTACCTAAAAGAGAAAGGAAGGTGAAATATTAGGAGAGAGAGGAAGGTGATGTATGTATACCAGCCCTTTTAGTACTGACAGAAATAGATAAGCCCCCTCATTTGTATGAATTATACCTATGCCAAAACTTAACGTATGTTTCTTAAAACAATTTAACTTAAGCCAAGAAACAAACTTTTGCTTTTATATACCTTTTAAAGTTGTATTTAGTATCTCTAAAGTCTTAACAGTAAAATTTCCTAAATGGATTCATATACCAAGAATCCAAAATTCTTTTAGACAGTTTTAAAACTAGTTTTGTTTTCTGAAGAGTTAAGAGTTATGAGTCAATTTTTTTTGCATTTTTTTCTTGGGTTTTACCATTTCCACTATCTTTTCTAAACTCTGGACTCAAAGCCAGACCCTAATGAACAAACTGTTTCTATTTTAAAATAATCATAGCTACTAAGCTGATAATATCACTTCTATTTACCTTTGTGTAGTGACTGAAATCTAATGTAGAAACAAGGGAAAAAATGAAATCAAATATGTATGGGTGGGTAGATCTTTGCATTTTATTAATTCTTTTCCTTCTTTCAAATAAAGGTGGACCCGCAAAAGTACAAGGGCATATTTAATGGATTTTCAGTTACACTTAAAGAGGATGGTGTTCGTGGTTTGGCTAAAGGATGGGCTCCAACTTTCATTGGCTACTCTATGCAAGGCCTATGCAAGTTTGGCTTTTATGAAGTCTTCAAAGTCTTATATAGCAACATGCTTGGTGAGGTATGTGACAACTTTGAAATTGCTAAGCGTTAAAAGATTTTTTTTTTCATTTGTTTGTTTTTGTGGGTCAGGGAGTTTGAGCTCAGGCCCTCGGCCCTATCCCTGAGTTAATTGAAGTACTTGATGTGTGTCTCATCTTATTACAGAGCATAGTTGTGAATAGCTCATTCACACTGAACTGCAGTATGCCATAATGCAAATGTTGAGCATTTGGTTTATGAGCTTATGAGAGACAACATCTGTTATACGTCAATTGTGTGATAAGAAACACTAAGCCAGTGTGGGGCTGCACACTTACAAACTCAGCACTTGGAAGGCTGAGGCAGGAGATGACCTGTTTGGGGTCAGCCTGGACTACAGAGCAAGACCCTGTTTCAGAAGACCAAAAACAGAAGAAAAGAAAATGCTGAATTGTATTTGTTTCATGGAATCATCAAAGTTAAATTGTAAACAGACAATTGACCAGTAATTTGCTTGGCTTTTTTAGGAGAACACCTATCTCTGGCGCACATCACTCTATTTGGCTTCTTCTGCCAGTGCTGAATTCTTTGCTGACATTGCTCTGGCTCCTATGGAAGCTGCTAAGGTTCGAATTCAAACCCAACCTGGTTATGCCAATACTTTGAGGGATGCGGCTCCAAAAATGTATAAAGAAGAAGGCATAAAGGCGTAAGTAAACCTTTTCCTGAAGATACTCTCCTGGGGAACTTCATTTTTTTTGTTTTGTTTGCTAGTACTGGGGCATGAACTCAGGTCCTGGGCACTGTCCCTGAGCTGCTTTTGCTGAAGGCTAGTACTCTACCACTTGAGCCATAGCACCACTTCTGGCCTTTTCTGTGTATGTGGTACGGAGGAATCAAACCCAGGGCTTCATGCATGCAAGGCAAGCACTCTACCACTAAGCCACATTCCCAGCCCCCTGGCTTCTTTTTGCTCAAGGCTAGCACTCTACCACTTGAGCCACAGTGCTACTTCCGGCTTTTTCTTTACATGTGGTGCTGAGGTATCGAACCCAGGGCTTCATGCATGCTAGGCAAGCACTTTGTAGTGCTAAATCACATTCCCAGCCCTGGGGAACTTAGTGTTCTTTTAAAGACTTTTTATTTAATGTCTATCCATTTGCCCATATCTAGAGCCTAAACTCTAGATGTAAGGATAATAGTTTGAGCCCCAAATTAATCAGCTTAATGTATTCCTAAAGTCCATTTGTCATTTTGCAAGGACTTGATATTTGGTCTAAACATTTGCTAATTGTCTTTTAATGAGGACTTAGAACTCTTCTACAAATCTGTTGACAGTTAAGAATTTGCACGTAGTCAGGACTCAACATGCTTCCTTAGATCCACCTTTGTGGATGAATCTTGATCTGAGTTCTACTTGTGAACTTCTGGTTTCTTGTAGTTCCAGTCAAAGAAACATCCAGCAACTTTTCGGTTGTATAGTCGAAGGTGCTTGAGTCATTGGCATGTGAGATGACTATACCTGCATGTTAGTCTAACGTTCTGATAGAAATGACATGCAGTTATGCTGTCATCCTGTACTGTCAGGACTTGACTGGTATGCGGACACTTCCATTAATGAATGATCTCTGATAGTTGAATAACTGCAACTGTGTAACCAAGTCTTCTGATTTCCTAGGTTCTACAAGGGAGTTGCTCCTCTGTGGATGAGACAGATACCATACACCATGATGAAATTTGCCTGCTTTGAACGCACTGTTGAAGCATTGTACAAGTTTGTGGTTCCCAAGCCCAGAAGTGAATGTACAAAAGCCGAGCAGCTGGTTGTAACATTCGTGGCAGGTTACATAGGTAAGAATTATTTAGACACACTTGTCTAAAATTTGCAACAAGTAATTATTTCCATTGGCTTGGCTTCCATTGGCATGAGTATCTCACGCAGACCAGTCTCCCATAACATGTGACCTGGATTCATGAATACTTTGTCTTGTAAAATACCCACCCCCCTTCAGTTGTGGGTTTGAACTCAGGGCACGGGCACTGTCCCTGAGGTGCTTGGCTCAAGGCTAGTGCTCTACCACTTTGAGCCACGGCACCACTTCTGGTTTCCTGGTAGTTAATTGGAGATGAGAGTCTCAAGGACTTTGCTGCCCTGGCTGTCTATGGACTGCGATCCTCAGATTTCAGCTTCCTGAGTAGCCCAGATTACATAGGCACAAGCCCCTGGAGCCTGGCTAAAAGTCTTATTTTTGTTCTTTTTTTTTTTTTTTGGCCAGTTCTGGGGCTTAAACTCAGGGCCTGAAGGCTGTCCCTGGCTTCCTTTTGCTCAAAGCTAGTGCCCCACCATTTGAGCCACAGCGCCACTTCCAGCTTTTTCTAAAGTTTATGTGGTACTGAGGAATTGAACCCAAGGCTTCATGCATGCTAGGCAAGCATTCTACCGCTAAGCCACATTCCCAGCCCTAAAAGTCTTATTCCTAAGGATAAAATTTTATTATTGATTGATTGATTGTGTGGTCCTGGGCCTTGATCTGGGGCCTCGGTGCTGTCTCTGAGCTTTTTTGCTCAAGGTGAGTGTTATTCTGCTTGAGCCACAGCTCCACTTCTGCCTTTTTGGTAATTAATTGGGGAGCAGTCTCATGAACTTTTCCTACCAGGGCTGCCTTCCAACCTCTATCCCTGATCTCAGCCTCTTGAGTAAGCTGGGATTGCAGGGGTGAGTCATCAGTGTCTGGCCATGGGCAAAATTTCAATATGAGATGACTAAAACTGTCCAGTTTTTACACAGGATATACTGTTTTATAATCGTGATAGTCTTGCCTCTCTTCTTTTTTCTTTTGTTTGTTTGTTTTTTTTTGGCCAGTCCTGGGCCTTGGACTCAGGGCCTGAGCACTGTCCCTGGCTTCTTCCCGCTCAAGGTTAGCACTCTGCCACTTGAGCCACAGCGCCGCTTCTGGCCGTTTTCTGTATATGTGGTGCTGGGGAATCGAACCTAGGGCCTCGTGTATCCGAGGCAGGCACTCTTGCCACTAGGCTATATCCCCAGCCCTCTTCTTTTTTCTTTGAGATAGCTTTTTGCCCTTGCCCAAGCTGACCTCAGATTCTTAGGCTCAAGCAGTCTTGCTGTGTAGCTGGGACTATGGGATATCTATCACCATGCCCAACTAATCAGATTTTTTTTAATAATAAAATTAAAGCTGATTACGATAATATGAAAACGATTGTTGACCAGGATATGATTTTTTTTTTTTAACCAGCTCTGTTGAGTCATGTATTTTAACTTTTTCAGCTGGAGTGTTCTGTGCAATTGTTTCTCACCCTGCTGATTCTGTGGTGTCTGTGCTGAATAAAGAGAAGGGGAGCAGTGCTACTCAGGTCCTCCAGAGACTTGGCTTTAAAGGTGAGCTAGACATTTTTTCCCCCTCTTTCTTTAAAGAACAATATTTGAATGTATTGCTTTTTTTCATCCATATTTTGTATCTGAACCAGGTGTTTGGAAGGGACTCTTTGCCCGTATCATCATGATTGGTACTCTGACTGCACTACAGTGGTTCATCTATGACTCCGTGAAGGTCTACTTCAGGCTCCCTCGCCCTCCTCCTCCTGAGATGCCAGAGTCTCTGAAGAAGAAGCTTGGGCTAACCCAGTAGATAGATCAAAGCAAATACGGACTGAATCTGCTTGTTGATCAGTGTTGAAGAAAGTGCAAAAGGAACTTTTATATATTGACAGTGTAGGAAATTGTCTATTCCTGATAAAATTACGTAGTACCCTTGCTAAGGCAAGAGTTTCAAATTTACTGCTGAAATAAACTAATCTATTCGTGATTTTTTTTGTCTGAGTTTATGGTTAACTATAAAAATTAACTTAAAAAATTAAAATCTAGCCGCGTACTGGTGTCCCACACCTGTAATCCTAGCTGCTCAGGAGACTGAGATCTTTTTTTTTTTTTTCTCAAATTTTTATTATCAAACTGACGTACAGAGAGGTTACAGTATCATACGTTGGGCATTGGATACATTTCTTGTACTGTTTGTTGCCTTGTCCCTCATGCCCCCCTCCCTCCCCCCCTTTCCCTCCCCCCCAGGTGTTCAGTTCACTTACACCAAACAGTTTTGCAAGTATTGCTTTTGTAGTTATTTCTCTTTTTTTACCCTGTGTCTCTCGAATTTGGTATTCCCTTTGAATTTCCTACTTCCAATACCAGTAAACACGGTTTCCAATATACTCAGATAAGATTACAGAGATAGTGTAGGTACAAACATAGGAAGGTGATACAAAACATCATCAATAATAGAAACTACACATACACATAGGGCGTTGAAAGTAGTTACAACTGTGATATATCACTTGTTTCCATAACATGGAGTTCATTTCACTTAGCATCGTCTTATGTGTTTCTAAGGGTATAGCTATTGGGCCTTGTGATGCTCTGCTATGGCTTGCCTAAACCTGTACTAATTATTCCCAATAAGGGAGGCCATAGAGTCCATGTTTCTTTGGGTCTGGCTCACTTCACTTAGTATAACTTTTTCCAAGTCCTTCCATTTCCTTACAAATGGAACAATGTCATTCTTTCTGATAGAGGCATAAAATTCCATTGTGTAAATGTACCACATTTTCCTGATCCATTCATCTATGGAGGGGCATCTGGGTTGGTGAGACTGAGATCTTATCACCTTATTTTACCTGTGCTCTAGGGAGAAGGGTTAAGTACAAACTGGACCAAACTTAAGAGGTCTTTGCTAGAATGAAGTTACTTCATTTTGTGTGTTAACTGAAGTGACATGCATGCAGTAGTCACTTAGTAAACTTCCTGTATTGAATGAAATAGCTTTGGAAATGTCTCCTACACAATTTTTCCCTAATACTATGAACAAGAATATGATGTACAAAATTGGCTTTGTGGGGTGCAGTTTATTGCAAGGTTTACAGATGGGAGAGAATTCATGGGAGAGGCAGTATTTTTTCATGTCCCATGACCTCAATACCTCAGTCAACAAAGGTTAAACCTCAAAATTACTGAATATGTACCCAACTTTTATATTGTGATAACCTATTACTAATAATGACTGCACAGTTTGACTTTTTTCTCCCCCTGGTTCTGAGGCTTGAACTCGGTGGCATTCCTGAGGGGTTTTTTTTGGCTGAAGGCCAAGCACTCTACCACTTGAGCCAGTGCCACTTGTGTCCTTTTTGTACTTTTTTTTTTGGCCAGTCCTGGGCCTTGGACTCAGGGCCTGAGCACTGTCCCTGGCTTCTTTTTGCTCAAGGCTAGCACTCTGCCACCTGAGCCACAGCGCCCTTTCTGGCCATTTTCCATATATGTGGTGCTAGGGAATCGAACTGAGAGCTTCATGTGTAGGAGGCAAGCACTCTTGCCACTAGGCCATATTCCCAGCCCCTCCTTTTTGAGTAATTGGAGATAGTCATGTAGTTTCCTTCACCTGGCTACGAACTGGCATCCTCAGATATCAGCCTCCTATGTAGCTAGGATTACAGATGTGAACTGCCAGTGCCCTGCTTCACAGTTTGACTTTTAAGTGGTAAGAGGATATTCCACAGAAAGGTGGAGATGAGGGGCTGGGAATATGGCCTAGGGGTAGAGCTATGGCTCAAGTGGTAGAGTGCTAGCCTTGAGCAAAAAGAAGCTAGGGACAGGGCTCAGGCCCTGTGTTCAAGCCCCAGGACTGGCCAAAAAAAAAAAAAAAAAAAAAAAAAAAGCTGATTGAAGATGGTACCTACAGCATTACTAGATAATTACATTTTCTACATAGCCCCATATTTGCCATAACTTAGAAAATGACCGTGGACCCAGTGACGTTCTAGATTTCATCAAGAAAAAGAATGTAGGCTGAGCAAATAACACTTGATAGCATGCTTGAGTCTTGCCTTTAGTTTCCATCTACCATACAAAGCCCCTTTGGGTTTGGAACCAAAATAATTGGCTGATTTGAGGGCCATGACTTCATATCCAAACCATTTTTATCAGTTTTGGGGCTTCAACTCAGCCCCTTGGTTCTGTCTCAGCCTTTTCACTCAAGGCTAGCACTCTACCACTTTGAGCCACAGGGCCACTTGCAGTTTATTTTTTTTGCCAGTCAGGGCTCATGGTCTCGGTCTGAGCACTGTCCCTCGCTTCTTTTTGTTCAAGGCTAGCACTCTACCACTTGAGCCAAAGCACCACGTCTGGCTTTTTCTGTGTAGGTGGTGCTGAGGAATTGAACCCAGGGCTTTGTGCATGCTAGGCAAGCACTCTAATGCTAAGCCATACTCCCAGCTCCATCACTTCCAGTTTCGATTGTTATTTGGAGATAAGAGGCTCATAGACTTTCTGCCCCAGCTGGTTTGGAACCACGATTATCAAATCTCAGTCTCCTGAATAGGATTACAGGTGTGAGCCATGAACACCTGACTTAAACCACTACATTTTGTATGGGTTTACTTTTTTAGGTTAGATTATAACCCTTTAAATAATGCACCTATTACCACATATTTAACATGATTTTGTCAGTTGATACTCATGAAGCCACCAATAATTTTTTTTCACCAATAATTCTTTTTTTTTTTTTTTTTTTTTTGGCCAGTCCTGGGCCTTGGACTCAGGGCCTGAGAACTGTCCCTGGCTTCTTCCCGCTCAAGGCTAGCACTCTGCCACTTGAGCCACAGCGCCGCTTCTGGCCGTTTTCTGTATATGTGGTGCTGGGGAATCGAACCTAGGGCCTCGTGTATATGAGGCAGGCACTCTTGCCACTAGGCTATATCCCCAGCCCTCACCAATAATTCTTAACCTCTCAAGATGTGTTCATAATTTTGTATCATCAGGTATGATGTAAACATGCCATTAATTAGCATTTTATGTGCCAACATGATTGAGCCTGAGGGATGCCTGGAAAGTGGTAAACATTTCTAGAGGTGTCTGATAATGATTCCAGAAACTAGCATTTGAATTGGCAGAGTAAAGAACACCACTCAAGGCTGGGAATATGGCCTAGTGGTAAAGTGCTCGCCTCATATACATGAAGTCCTGGGTTCGATTCCTCAGCACCACATATATAGAAAAAGCCAGAATTGGCGCTGTGGCTCAGAGGTAGAATGCTAGCCTTGAGCAAAAAGAAGCCAGGGATAGTGCTCAGGCGCTGAGTCCACGCCCCAGGACTGGCAACAAAAATAAAACAAATAACACCACTCAACTAACATCCACAGTTCTCACTAATCTGTTAAGGGCCAGACAAAAGAAATCTTGAAGGGTAAATTTGCTTGCAGTGGAACACCAACCTACCTTCTCCGGAACATCAGTGCTTCTGGTTCTTGGACTTTCAGACTTAGTTTGGATATGCCATGTTTTTATTTTTATTGTTTGGTTTTCAGGCCTTTAAATTCAGATTGAATTACACAACTGGTTTTAATGTTCTCCAGCTTGCCTTGCAGTACTTCTGGACCCCTATAATCATGTAAAGCAATTCCTGCACATAGATCAGCTATTGTTCTATTTCTCTGAAGAATCCTAATAGACCATTTTTTTTGGGGGGGGGGCAGTCCTGGGGTTTGAACTCAGCCTGGGCGCTGTCCCTGAGCCTCTTTGTGCTCTACCACTGTAGTCACAATCCCACTTGCTTTTCCTGAGTAGTTTATTGGAGATAAAAGTCCCATGGACTTTTCTGCCTATGCTGGCTTTGAACCATGATCCTTAGTGAGCAGTTAGGATTACAGGCATGAGCTAACAGTGCCCTCTTCCATTGATCTACTTTCTATCATGCTTAATTTTCATTTATAACTGTAATTACTATCTTAAATGTTAGAACCTCCTCTAGTGCTTTTGCTGTTTATAGCAACACATCTGCCTTGAGGCAGCAGCTCTTTTTTTTTTTTTTTGGCCAGTCCTGCGCCTTGGACTCAGGGCCTGAGCACTGTCCCTGGCTTCTTCCCGCTCAAGGCTAGCACTCTGCCACTTGAGCCACAGCGCCGCTTCTGGCCGTTTTCTGTATATGTGGTGCTGGGGAATCGAACCTAGGGCCTCGTGTATCCGAGGCAGGCACTCTTGCCACTAGGCTATATCCCCAGCCCCCAGCAGCTCTTTTTGACTTGGCTAGTCTGTGACTCAGACTCAAGACTGCTCATGATGTCTTTTTCCCAGCCCTAATTTTCAGGTAGCCTATGTCATAGTCTGTATCTCTAGATGTTGAAACCTAGTAATCAATGTGATATTAGGCCATTTGGAAGGTAAGTCATGAAGGAGACCTTCCTTATAAAAGAGCTGCCATGTGTGGACATAAACACTGGGAACCAGACTTTCCTACCTCCTACAACAATAAAGAATAAATTACTGCTGTTTATCAGACACCCTGTTTTTGGTATCTATGATAATAGCAGCTCAGACTAAGACATTTCTGTATCCTTTTCTGTTTGCTGAAAGCCATGAAGGATCCAAAAAGACAACCTAAATCTTCCACAGCTCCTTGAAAGTGATCTTTCTAGTTTCTAATTGGGTAAAGAATGCTAGTCTTCCCTTAAGGGGAAGTTCTTTAGTTCTTCAGGGTCTCAAACACAAGCTTACTGGCTGGCAGTCAGCAAAGCAAGAGGGATTTGGATTCTGTCCTACCTAGTGCCCACTGATAGGCAGATTCTACATATATATGCATGAGCACAAGATATAAATGTATGCCAGGGGGATGGATTAGGTTATTGCTGTATAAATTTGAAAATACAGGTGTTAGAATACTTTGTAAAATCAAATGTTCAGCCTGTTTGAAGAATTTTATTACTGTACAAAATAGAATCAAGTAGAAAATGGTATTTTTTCCAAAATATTAGTCTTTTCATAAGCTCTCATTGAAAAACAACCCGTCTAATCTAAATGTCAAACTAATCCATATCTGAAATATGTGATATTTCATCTTTAATATCCTTAATTTCAGCTTGAACTACAGTTAAATTAGATATTTTTTCATTTAAGAAAGCAATTTCTTTTTCTTTTTGTAACAAGTCAGTGCCCAATCTTCCAATGCGTAGTGTTAAATCATTTACCAAGAGTTCCAAACGAGAATAGTCCTTCTTTAGATTAGTAATCTTTGGTTTTAGATCATTTGCAAAATTCACTGTCTTCAGAACTTTGGCTCTGTCACTTTCTAAGCTTAAAAACCTGTCTGTGTGTTTGCTGAAATCACTTGTGAGCTCAGTTAGTGTCTTCTTGATGGAGTGAACTCTTTGTGAGTTTTCAGATGCTGTCTTTCGGAGTGCTGTTGTCCTGTCAATGCTACTCGAGAGGAGATCACCTATGTTTTTCACTGTATGTTTTTCCACTTTTTCTATTTTATCCTTTAGTTCTTTCACAGAATCTGTTAAGGATGTTACATCTGTTACTAAACCTGAAATACGTCTGATATCTGTTTTTACAGTTGTAATCTTGAGACCAACCTCTTTTGCCAGGGACCTTGCACGTTGGTCCACTTTCATAATGTCTTGAGAAAGAGTTGTCAGATTGTTTTGCAATATATCCTGTTTTTCAGTTATCCTGTTAGTCCAAGTTTTCACCTCATTAATTTTCTCTTGTAGATGCTGTAGATGAGCAATTATTTGAAAAGACTTCAATTGTTCCATGAGAGCTTCACATTTTTGATACTACAAGAAAATACCACAATGATTAAATTCATTAAAACCTAACATTTAAAATGTCAACTTAATTTTTATGTGTTATTTTAAATGATTACTACAACTTTACTGTTGGCAAAAGATGGGTTCAAAAGTAAGAGTCTTTCAGGTGCCAGTGGCTCACACCTATAAATCTCAGCTACTCAGGAGGCTGAGATCTAAAGATCACAGTTCAAAGCCAGCCTGGGCAGGAGAGTCTGTGAGACTCTTATCAATTAACCACCAAAAAGCTGCAAGTGGAGCTGTGGTAAGTAGTAGAGCACTAGCCTTCAGCAATGAAGCTCAAAGATAGCACCCAGGTTCTGAGTTCAACCCCCAGGACCACCCCCCCCCCCACCACACACACATAGAAAGAAAGAATAGGTCTCTTCCAGATGAACATTGCTGTATTTTATTCCTGCCCCAACTTTTGCATTTTGTTTTTGTCATAGGTTTGGTTACATTGCTAAGTTGGTCTTAAACTCCTGAACTCAAGCGGTCCTCCTGCCTTAGCTTCATCTCCAGACCAGCATTTTTAATTTTCTATTAAAAAAAATTTTTTTTGTTGGTCATGGGGCTTGAACTCAGGGCCTGAGCAATGTCCCTGGCTTCTTTTTGCTCAAGGCACTTGAGCCACAGCACCACTTCTCGCTTTTCCTGTATATGTGGTGCTGAGGAATTGAACCCAGGGCTTCATGCATACTAGGCAAGCACTCTACCGCTAAGCCATATTCCCAGCCCAGGTTTTGTTTATCTTGGGTCATTATAGACCACTTGGTTTCCATTTACTTTTAGTTACTGTTTCCATGGGATATAAAAGTTTAGACTGAAGTGTATCAAACATGGCAATCCACAAAAAAGTACAAAATACATTGTTTGACAGGATGGAGGCTGAAAAAAACAATATTCCAGCTAATTTATAATCTATTTAGTTGTGATTTAAACAAAAGCAAACAAATATAATTTGTTCATATAAACAGATAAGAACTTAGAATTCGGAAGTCAAGCTATTGAATGTTAAGAATCCAGAAATTAATGCAATGATTCTAATAGAAACATACTTCCCAGGCTTTTAAAAAAAACAACAACTGATCGTTATCTACCAAGGATATTTCCTAAATTTAATGCAGAATTTGTGATTTCTCCAAAACTCTAAAAATTTGTATAGTAAAACTACTTGACCATAACCATCTTTTGACACTTTGTGTGTGTATGTTGCTATTACCAGGGCTTGACTCCACACACTGCACTTTTGAGCAGCTTTTTTGGTCACTGCTTGACCATAACCTCCAGTCTAGGGTTTATTTGTTTATTTGTTTTTAGCTGGCTCGCTGGAGAATAGTCTGAAGACTTTTCTGCCTGTGCTAGCTTCCAGATTTGATCATCAGAGTTTCAGCCTCCTGATTAGGATTACAGGTGTGAGTCACTAGCACCTGGCTATGACATACATGTTAACCATAATTATCAGTGTCAAGAATCAATCACTAATTGATTATGCTTGAAGTACACACTTTAAAGCATATGATTCAGAGAATAGGCCATACTTTTAACTAAGGACGTATTTGCTCATATTTAAAAATTCTCACAACTATCTGTAACACAGAACCTGAACTAAAAGTAAAATATAGCCCAGACTTCATAGTTTTCAGAAAGTGCAAATATTAATTCACAGAAAGCCCTCAGACTCTTTTGGGCACTGTATTTTCTGTTTTAGACCACATTTCTATAAACTGGGTTGTTGAATCCTTAGCTTGCAATAAATTAACAAAGGAAAATGAAGAACAAGCTGAGGCAGGAAGATGATTGACCACCCTAACAGCAAGATCAAGTGACAGGAAAGGTGTAAGTAACAGACACAGGGGTTGGTGGCTCACACCTGTAATCCTCGCTACTCAGAGGCTGAGATCTGAGTATCATGGTTCTAAGCCAGCTGGGCAGAAAAGCCCCCACGAGTCTCTTATCCCCAATTAACCACTCAAAAACTGGAGGTGGAATGATAGAGGCTAGCTTCCTGCACTCAGGGACAGTGCCAGGCCCTGAGTTCAAGCCCCATGGCCAATTAAAAAAAAAAAAGAAAGAAAGAAAGAAAAAAAAGCAATAGATAGAGGCCTGAAAAAAAAAATCTAGCATTTAGCAAAAAGTTAAACATTCTTCACTACAACCTACAGATAGTAATAGATTTGGGTCCCATATGATAGTGACATTCATATTTTAAAATATTACACATATGGCCTTAGACATAGAGAGATACACGTTTTAGACCTATTTCTATTCAAAATAATTAAAATAAGTTTTAGACATTAAAACCTAATTTTAAACATTTATTCATGGTGCCAGTACTGGGGCTTGAACTCAGGGCCTCAAGTTTTCCCTTGGCATTTTTCACTTAAGCCTGGCATTCTAGCACTTGAGTCATACCTCCACGTCTAAAAAGAAGGTGAGTTTTGATTATGTGGCCAATCCATTTGTATGGATATCTCACTTATCTTTCAACAATATGAGGTGTATCAAGGTAAGCCAAAAATTATGAATTGGTTTACATATAGTAATAAGGTTCATCAGATGTAGTGAAATTTAAAAATCGTCACCAATTCCTTCATTTTCTATGGTATGTTCTTTTAAAGTTCCCTTGTCTCTTGTACTTGAATATGTTATAAAATCACGAACTTTTCCTTTTAGAACACCTAGTTCATTTTGCATCTTTAGTAGGCTATTATCGTACTGAATTCCTTCAAGGAATTTCTGCATCTCCATTATCTCAGAAACTGCTTTTAGCATATCATCTTCCATATTAAACATCTGCAGAGACAGGTCTTCTATTTTTTTCTCTGTTCCTATTAGATCCTGTGAGACTCTGAGAATAGAGTGAATAGCATTTTCAATTGTTGGCAAATGTGTCTTGCATTCTTCTACTTTGGGTTTGTAATTGGAGAGTTTACTTGTCAGTTCTTCCTGTCTGGCCAGGAGGGAAAACTGTTCCTCTTGTAACTTCTCAACTGCTTTTGTGTCAGAGCTGAGCTGCTCCTCAACTCGCAGAAGATCTTCTTCTTCTTGCCTTTTCACTGTTCTAATATTTCGTAGTGTGCTATCTTCCAAATCTTTTAGCCGTTCAGTGAGCAATTTTATTTCTTGCTCAGCTGAGTTAATCTGAACAGTAACTTGAGAATGTGTATGTTTTGCTTCTGATTTGAAAATGTCTGTATTGTCACTCATTTCTGCTAAGCTTCTCTTACAGAAATCTGTAAGATGGTAGAATTCTTCATTAAGGTTTTGTATCTTTGGAGTGAGCATCTCTTCACTATTTTGAATGTCATGCATGACTTTTTGGAGGCCAGATATATCTTGTTTGAACTGGGTCATCAAAGACATGGATGATGTAGCTTCCTGCAGGATTTTTTCAGTAGACTCAAGCTGCATTTGTAACACAAAACAATTTCCAACTCTACTTAATAACTTTTCTATTAAATAAACAGGACTATCATACATGCCAACTTCAAATTCTGAAGGTATCTAAAATATCCAAGACTATCAGAATTACATTGATAAAATAAGTTATTACTTTTAAGAGTCATTTAAACAAATTTAAAGATTAGCCTTATATTAGAAATTACTTGATACATATATGCTTTTTCAAGAGAAATAATGTCAAGGAAATTAGGAACATATCACATTTTCCTTTCTTTACTCCAATGGAAAGGAACTTAGATGTCATTTTTTTTTTTTTGGCCAGTCCTGGGCCTTGAACTCAGGGCCTGTGCACTGTCCCTGGCTTCTTTTTGCTCAAGGCTAGTACTCTGCCACTTAAGCCACAGCTCCACTTCTGGCTTTTTTCTATATATGTGGTGCTGAGGAATCAAACCCAGGGCTTCATGTTTACGAGGCGAGCACTCTTGCCACTAGGCCATATTCCCAGTCCACTTAGATGTCATTTTTATTGCTACTTGGCTTTTTATAAAGTGCAAAATCTGTTACCCATCCTAAGACAGGTAATTCTGGAAATTTCTGTTTGTTTGGGTACCCTTAAGAGGAGAAAATACTAAAATCGGTTCTTACAAGAGGTTCTTTTTCTTTTTGTGCTGGTCGTGGGGCTTGAACTCAGGGCCTGAGTACTGTCCCTGAGCATTTTTGCTCAAGGATAGCACTCTACCACTTGAGCCACAGGTCCACTTCTGGCTTCTTGGTGGTTAATTGGAGATAAAAGTCACACAGACTTTCTTGCCTGGGCTGGCTTTGAACTGTAATCCTCAGATCTCAGCCTCCTGAGTAGCTAGGATTACAGGCATGAGTCATCATGTGCCGTTACAAAGGCAGTTTTAACTTAAAAAATGAATACTAAAAAAAAAAAAACAGTTGAGACAAGTCACATCAATAGTAAAGTGATCCAAGTTTCTGCAGATTTATGATAAGCCTCCAGTATCTCTTAGTGTGTACATGGAATATGGAAGGGCAGGCCACAGTCTATATTCAAACATGTAGTTTTAGAGACTATGAAAAGGCCTAGAAACAACTGTAAATTTGTCAAATGTTTGTAGCATTTGTATTGAAGACATTAACACTAAACAAGATACACTTCTGTCTTAAAGCTGCTTAATTAGGAAGAGAAATCTATCTGTTCTGTAACAAGAGAAGAGCTATGGAAGCACTCAGGTGAAGTACCAACCCAGACTTCAATCAAGTATTCTACAGAGGTACTATTACCATTCATCTACTTTCAGTCAGTTTCTCTAAACCATCCTACATTATAATTTTTTAACTTTTTTGGGGGTGGTGGGAGCTTGAATAAATAGTGTGCTTGCGAGGCAGGCACTCTATCACTTAGCCCATATCTCTAGCCATCTTCTTATCATTTTCAATTGTTTTTTGCTTTTTGCTCTGGTCTGCCTTGACTAAAAATTTCTTATTTATATTTCTAGCATAGCTGAGCTATCAGGTGCACACATTTAGCTTCTTTTTGGTCATGGGACTTGAACTCAGGGTCTGGATGCTGTCACTTTTGCTCAAAAGTAGAGCTCTACCACTTTGAGCCACAGCTCCACTACTGTTTTTTTCTTTTTATTGTTGTTGGTTGTAGGGCTTGAACTCCGGGCCTAGGTGCTGTCCCTGAGCTCTTCCGCTCAAGGCTAGCACTTTACCACTTTGAGCCACAGCACCACTTCTGGGTTTCTGGTGGCTAATTGCAGATAAGTCTCAGGCTTTCCTGCCCAAGCTGGCTTTGAACTGTGATCCTCAGATCTTAGCTTCCTGAGTAGCTAGGATTACAGGTGTGAGCCACTGAGCTGGCTACATCTAGCTTTCTATTGGTTGAGATGGTGATTTGAGAACCTTTTTGGTCTGGGTTGTTTTCAAACTGTAATCCTCCTCAACCTCCCAAGTACCTATGTTCTTAGTTCCAGATTAAGCTTTTAAAAACTTATATGCACATCACAACACATTGTTAAAAACACCAAATAAAAAAAAACAACTCCACAATAATTCTCAAGTAAAGTCCTAATCCTGACAGGCACCAGTGACTCACACCTGCAATCTAGCTACTCAGGAGGCTGAGATCTGAGGATTTTGGTTCAAAGGCAGGCCTGACAGGAAAATCTATGAGACTCTTTTTTTTGGGGGGGGGTTTGGGAGGGGCAGTCCTGGGCCTTGGACTCAGGGCCTGAGCACTGTCCCTGGCTTTTTTTCACTCAAGGCTAGCACTCTGCCACTTGAGCCACAGCGCCACTTCTGGTCGTTTTTCTACATATGTGGGTGCTGGGGAATCGAACCCAGGGCTTCATGAATACAAGGCAAGCACTCTACCACTAAGCCATACTCCCAGGCCGACTATGAGATTCTTATCCCCAATAAACAAAACTGGATGTGGTACTGTGGCTTAAGTGGTAGAGTGCTAGCCTTGAGCAAAAGAAGTTCAGGGCACCCAGGCCCAGAGTTCAAGCCCCAGGACTGGCAAAAACAAAAAATAAATAAAAAAGCCCTAACCCTAACAGTCTGAATTCCAAAAGAAACTAGTTGCCATATATTACTGGAAAAATTAAGTATTCAGTCTGTGCTAGAGCTTGCCAGACACTAATTATACAATATAAATATAGAATAATCTGATTTTACAATTCGATGCAAAAGACAGGGTATTAGATCTTTTTATATCAGATAGTCTAGTCCCAATAAGATGGATTGTCCTCTGTGAGTTTCGCTTCTAGGTATTAAGAAACAAAGGTAGGTGCTGGGGATATGGCCTAGTGGCAAGAGTGCTTGCCTCGTATACATGAGGCCCTGGGTTCAATTCCTCAGCACCACATATACAGAAAATGGCCAGAAGTGGCGCTGTGGCTCAAGTGGCAGAGTGCTAGCCTTGAGCAAAAAGAGGCCAGGGACAGTGCTCAGGACCTGAGTCCAAGCCCCAGGACTGGCCAAAAAAAAAAAAAAAAAAAAAAAAAGAAACAAAGGTAAAGGAAGAAGTGTTTGCTCTAAAGAGGAGATAAAAGAAATAACAACAAAATCAATTACAGTAGACTATGATTAGTGTGATGACAGAATTATCAAAGGAAGTATAGATGTTTAGAGAAAAGATATAGAAGAGCAAAAAGGCAAGCCTTAAAGTGACTCAGAAATCTACCCCATTTACAGATTGATAAAGAACTGAAAGCTTCTAAATTCTTACAGGAAGAAGTAGTCTTTTCGGTTTTTCTTTCTCTTATATTTCCCATATCTCAAGTATACAAAGAATATATATATATTTGTTGTTATGGCTATAAAAATCTTCATGGTGGGGCTGGGAATATGGCCTAGTGGTAGAGTGCTTGCCTTGTGTACATGAAACCCTGGGTTTGATTCCTCAGCACCACATATATATGAAAAAAAAAAGTCAGAGGTGGTGCTGTGGCTCAAGTGGTCGAGTGCTAGCCTTGAGCAAAAAGAAGCCAGGGACAGTGCTCAGGCCCTGGGTTCAGGCTCCAGGACTGGCAAAAAAAAAAAAATCTTCTTGGTCCCATCCTAGTGAAGATATAAAGATGTTCCAGGTAACAGGGGAAACAATATGCAATAGTACTGACTCATAAAGTAAGATTACTCTGAAATGTTTAAAAAACATTTTAGAAGCCCCATTTGATTCTGGTATGCCTAGCATATAAGAAGTATATAGTATGCCTGAGTAAATACCTGAAGGAATGGAAGTAAGCATACAAGAGATAAATGCACACTTATGTTTACATGGAATTGGCCTAGGTGCCTATCAACAGATACAGTCTAAATACACAATGGAATGTTTGTTTGTCTTAGGGTTTGAACATAGGGCCTAGGCAATGTCCCTGAGCTCTTTTGCTCAAGGCTAGTGTTCTACCACTTTGAGCCATGGCACCACTTCAGGGTTTCTGGTGGTTAATTGGAGATAAAAGAGTCTCATAGACTTTTCTGCCCAGCCTGGCCTGACCTTGAACCGTGATCCTCAGATTTCAGCCTTCTGAGTACCTAGGATTATAGGTGTAAGCCACCAGCGCCTGGCTTCCCAATGGAGTTTTATTCAGCCCTAAAGAAGGACAAAATGAGCCAGGTGTCAGCTCATGCCTATAATCCTACTCAGGAGGCTGAGATCTGAGGATTGCAGTTTGTGGCTAGTCAGGGCAGGAATGTCCTTGAAACTGATCTCTAATTAACCAGCAAAGAGTCAGAAGTGAGCTGTGACTCAAGCAAGTATCAGGATGCTGCCTTGAGCAAAAGAGCTCCAGGACATCACTCAGGCCTTAAGTTCCAGCCCCATGATCTGCACCAAAAACAAAACAGAATAAAAAACACAACCTACACAAAGAACAAAAGTATGTTATTTGCAGGAAAATGGGTAGAACTAGTGAACCTCATGTTATGCAAAGTAAGCCAGACTCAGAAAGACAAATAACACATTTCCCCTCATAAATATGAATAAAAAAAAGACAGATGGTAGTGGATAGGGTAATTTGTGACAGTAAAGGGGGTCAGCTGGAGATAGGGAGGAGGGATAAAGGAAGATACTGGGTATATGATTAATTCCATCCAGAGACTTTATCTTCTGGGAGACCCTCCATTTTCTATCTGTTTCTGCAACATCTTTCTTTGCTTACCGTTGTAATTTGGACCTGAAATGTCATACTAAAGGTTCCAGTGTAAACATCTTTGTTGCTAGCTTTAAGGCACTAGGGTAGTGATTGAATAGTGAGATCTCTGACCTAATCCATGGGTTAATTCTTTGGTAAATTCATAATATTATGGTATTTGGAGATGGGCCTAATTGGAGGAAGTTTCTTTCTTTCTTCTTTCTTTTTCCCCCCCTTTTTTTGATGGTCCTGAAGCTTCAACTCTGGGCCTGGGCTCTGTACCTGAGCTGTTTTCAAGATTAGCTCTCTACCGCTTGAGCCACAGCACCATTCCCAGCTTTTTCCAGTGATTTAATTGGAGAGATAAGAATCTCACACTTTCTTCCCTGAGCTGGCTTTGAACCTAGATCCTCAGATCTCAGTCTCCTGAGTAGTTGGGATTACAGGTGTTAAGCCACCCACACTCGGTCTGGAGGTGTGTCCTGTATATAGAGAAGTCCTGTAAAGATAGACCTATCTTTAGCTCCTTTCTTTCCTTCTGCTTTCTCGTCACCAGGAAGTAAGTAGCCTTTGTCATATGCTCATACAGCCAAGATACTGTTTTGCCTCAGGCCCAAAGCAAAAATCCAGTTGATCTTGGACTAAACCTTCTGAAATTCTGAGTCAAAATAAATAGTTTGTCCTTTAAAATTGCTTCTCTCAGGTATTATGATGAAAAATTACCACATCCAACTGGTGCCAAGCACATGTCCTTCTTCTTCCTATTGTTATTATTGCCAGTCTTGGGGCTTGAACTCAGGGCCTGGGCTCTCTGTCCCTGAGCCTCTCTGTGCTCAAGGCTAGAACTCTACCTCTTCAGCTACAGGGTCACTTCTGGCTTTTTGTTTATGTGGTGTACAGGTATGGAAGCCAGGGCTTCATGGATGCTAGGCAAGCGCTCTACTAATAAGCCATATTCCCATCCCCAAGTCCTTATTTTGTAATATGAGTAAAGGATACATGATGAACAGTGAACAAATAGGGTGTTATTTCCCATTAAGTGCTTGGTCCCTGGTAGTCAGACAATGCCTATAAGAAGTTCAGAGTTGGAATACAAGTAGAGAAGTATTAAATTGAGAATATCCCCCCAAATAAGCTAAGTAATAAATTACCTTTTCGGAAATTAAATTGATTTTATTTTGAAGTCCTTGGAGCTCATTGCTTTCTATTTTCAGTAACTGGTATTGATTTTCCACCTTTGCAAACTTTTCTGACTGTTGAAATACAAACCTGGAAAACAAAAAAAAAATTACTACAGTTCAATTTTATGTATGTATGCATGTATTTGTGGTGCGTGTGTGTGCGCGCGTGTGTGTGTCAGTGCTGGGGCTTAAATTTAGGACCTGGGTGCTGTCCCTGAGTTAAAATTTTTTTTTTTTTTGCCAGTCCTGGGCCTTGGACTCAGGGTCTGAGCACCGTCCCTTGCTTCTTTTTGCTCAAGGCTAGCACTCTGCCACTTGAGCCACAGCGCCGCTTCTGGCCGTTTTCTGTATATGTGGTGCTGAGGAATGGAACCTAGGGCCTCGTGTATCTGAGGCAGGCACTCTTGCCACTAGGCTATATCCCCAGCCCCCTTGCTTCTTTTTGCTCAAGGCTAGCACTCTGCCACTTGAGCCACAGTGCCACTTCTGGCCATTTATAGATGTGCTGCTGGGGAATTGAACCCTGGGCTTCATGTATATGAGGCAAGCACTCTTGCCACTAGGCCATATTCCCAGCCCTGTCCCTTAGGTTTTTTTGCTCAAGCTGGACCTCTACTACTTGAGCCACAGCTCCACTTCTGGCTTTCTGGTGATTAATTGGGAGATAAAGAGTCTCATGGACTATCCTGCATGAGCCATCTTTGAACTGTGATCTTTAAATCTCAGCCTCTGGAATAGCTAAGACCATCAGGCTCACACCACCCAGGCCAGTTGTTGTTTTTTCAAATTTGTTTTTATTATTCAATTTGCTTATTGATTATTATTATTTTTGCCAGTCCTGGTGCTTGAACTCAGGGCCAAGGCACTGTCCTTGGGCTTTTTTTTTTTTTTTTGGCCAGTCCTGGGGCTTGGACTCAGGGCCTGAGCACTGTCCCTGGCTTCTTCTTGCTCAAGGCTAGCACTCTGCCACTTGAGCCACAGCGCCACTTCTGGCCATTTTCTGTATATGTGGTTCTGGGGAACCGAACCCAGGGCCTCATGTATATGAGGCAAGCACTCTTGCCACTAGGCCATATCCCCAGCCCCTCTTGGGCTTTTTTTTGATCAAGGCTAGCACTCTACCACTTAAGCCAGTGCCACTTCCAGCTTTTTCTGTGTATGTGGTACTGAGGTATCGAACTCAGGGCTTCATGCATGCTGGGCAAGCACTCTACCACTGAGGCACATTCCCAGCCCCTGCATTTTAAAATAACAAATGTTTTATTAACTTAAAGGTAAAGGAAAAGCTGGACCTTGGTGGCTCATGCCTATAATCCTAGTTACTCAGGAGGCTGAGGTATTTGAGGATGGTGGTTCCCAGCCCAACCTAGTCAGAAAAGTTCAGAGATTCTTATCTTCAACTGACCATCAAAAGGGTGGTAGTGGAGCTGTGGCTCAAGTGGTAGTGTCAGCTTTGAGTGAAAAGCTAAGGGGCAGTGTCCAGGCCCTGAAGGCAAGCCCCAGTACTGGAACACGAACACACACACACACACACACACACACACACGATGTGCTCAGTTTTAAGAGTACCCAGGCACTATGCACTATTTCTGCATCTTTACAGTACTACAGTTAGATCTGTTACATTAAAAAAACAACCAATAACAACAATGCAGAGTGCATCAGGTTAGGAGAAAACTACCAAATTTTGCTATTGTCCTTACTGCATTTGTGGCCTGAATGACCTTAAACTCTTTCAAGGTGGCAAACCTTTGCATCAGGCCTGTTTGGGGTGGGTGGGGTGGGCAAGCAGGACCCGGGGCACCCGCGGCTTGGGCCGAGTTGACTCCTTCCCAAGAGTTAGGCTAGAGTTCGGTCGCTTCCCTGGGCTGGGGACACCGGAGCCGAGGTCGGCAAGTCGCAAGCTAGGAGGACGTCCTGCCCGTTCGGGCTGCGGCTCGGGCGGCAACGCCGAGGACCCCGAGGCTCGGGCGGGCGGCGGGCAGCACTTACCAGGCCAGGCCCAGGCAGGTCCCCAGCGACAGCAGGCTCAGCCCCGTCCGGAGGTCCGCCCAGCCCCCACCGCGGCCGTCCCCCCGGGCCTCGGCGCCCTTCCTGCCCTCGCTCCGCATCGCGGGCTCCGCCGAGGCTCCCTTGGGCCCGGGCTTCCTCCGGTTCTTCACTTCGGACATGTCTGGAGGCCCCGAGGACCACAATCCCGAGGATGGCGGGACGTGGCGGCGGGTGCCTCCCCGGGTAGCCTCGCCCCGTTACGGGGCAGGCACCGCCCAGAACCCAGCCCCTTCATTTTCCGGGCTGTCCCTGCCTCCCGCTCCCCAGTTCCTCCAGCGTTGGCGGGCGGCGACCCCATCTTCCTGGTTCCTCAGCGTAACCAACGCGAACGCGCCCTCCAACCTCGGGTACGCGCAGACCCGGCGCAGCGCGCGGCCGCCGCTTCAGTCTTATCCCTCAGCAACTCGGGGAGCGCCCCTGGGTCTTAACCGCGCCCCCACCCGCCTGGTCCATAAACCACGCCCTTCAGCCCTGTTTCTTAGACACGCCCCCCAGCCCTCCCAAGGCTGGGTGCTTCCCATTGGCTCCGAAGAATGCGGCGCGCCCCCTGCGCATTAGCCACGCCCCCACCCCGCCTTTGGGAAGATTGCGCGTTTCCCATTGGCGCGGGCAAACCTGGAGCGCGGGTGCGCGCGGGCGCGCGCGCGCGGCGGAGGCCACGGCCTTCCCTAGGAACTCGGGCTGTGTGTATTTTACACGCGCAGGGGGGCGGGCGCGCGCTGACTGGGCTGGGCGGTCCAGGCGGGTTTTGCCGCCCCGCGGTCCTGTGGCAGCGGGGAGGTGATAGCTGGTGGGGGCGAACGCTTTAATCTGCATGTAGGAGGGGCGAAGGGGACCGGAGGTGAAGAGTCCGCCCGGTCCTGGACCAGCGAGGGGTTTGAAACGGCGGCGGCGACGGCGTTCGGGGTGGCGCTGGACGCCCGCCGGGGTGCAGCTCCCGCTGCGCGGAAGGAGCGGCCGTCCGTGGGGCCCTCCCTCTTTTGTGCCCCAGAGCAGGGTCCCTTCGAGGGCAGCGGGCTGGCTGGATCTGTGGCGGGGGGGCCTCATCCGCCGAGGTGACGCCCCCTCTCTCTAGCCTCGGCTCCGAAGTCCCTGGGGTCTTCCTGCGACCGCACCCGCGGAGGCCCAGGTGAGGCACCTGGGAGGCCCCGGCCTGTCCGCCTCCTGGGGGTCGCCAGAACCGGGGCCTGGTGCCTGGCGCCCCGCTTTCCCTGTCGGAAGCCCACCGCGGCCTGGATTCTCCTGGTCTGACCCCGCTGGGCTGCTCTTCCCAGTCAGACCTCAGCTCCAAGGTTTGGGTGAGTTCATCTCTTTTTTTCTCCCAGAGCCACATACTCTTTTTTTTGGCGGGGGGGAATGTAAAGTTGGGTGGGGCTGGAGGGTGTGTTCAGTGGCAGATTTCAGGGACTCAGGGTTAGGGAATATTTGAAAACTGTCCTCTTGCTGTACCAGGAAGAAAAAAATAATTGTCTAACGAGGAAATAAGTAGTACATTGATCCTGTATTATTATTATTATTATTATTATTATTTAACATCTCCAGAAATGGCTTTCCATTTGGGTGAGATTTACAGGCCATGGGACACAATTTGTTCTTCCTATATCAACCTGTGTAAAGTTTTGATAACATGTTGAACAATTTCTTCTTTAGGTTTTATAGGACTAGAGAAAACTGGAACTCAGTTTCAGATCACCACCAGAGTGTCTATTTGTTTATATATTGGACCTAACCCTTTTTTTTTTTTACAGATTTAATAACAAAACTGTTAAATGTTTTAAGACCCTCCCCCCCCAATATGATAGTTTTAATTTTGAACGCAGATTTTCTTTAAAGAAAAATTAATGAGTTTCATAATAGTCCTGGACACTTGGTGAACCTTGGCAAACACAGCTCACCTACTTCCCTATTTCTGCAAGTGCTGTATTTGATGGCTTTGAAAAATATGGTCATTTTTTTTTTTTTTTTGCTGCTTGGTGATTTTGCTGCTTTTCTATATGTATGCTTATTTTTGGTTTTGCACTAAGGCCATTCACATTCTATCTCTACGCCTTCTTTTTTTTTTTTGGCCAGTCCTGGGGCTTGAACTCAGGGCCTGAGCACTGTCCCTGGCTTCTTTTTGCTCAAGGATCAAGTGCTCAAGGCACTCCACCACTTGAGCCACAGCGCTACTTCCGGCTTTTTCTATATTGGTGGTGCTGAGGAGTGGAGCCCAGGGCTTCATGTATATGAAGCCAGAGCGCTTTACCACTAGGCCATATTCCCAGCCCCTCTCTACGCCTTTTTTTCTGATTGTGAATTCTTTCAGTGATAGGACTTAAACTTCTACACACCTTCCTATGTAGAAGAGCGTCAAATTTATATTGAAAAAATAAATTATTAAGCCCATTTAGACACTCCCTATGGTAGTTTGGACTTCTACTTCTGAACTGAAGTGTTTTTTTTTTTTTTTTTCCTACCCATCCTGGAGCTTGAACTCAGTGTCTGAGCACTGTCCTTGAGCTTTTGTGCTCAAGGCAAGTGCTGTACCAATTGAGCAGCTGCATGTCTCAATTTTTGTTAGTTGATTAGAGATCAGTCCCTTCCTGGACTGCCTTCATACCACTATCCTCAGATCTCAGCCTCTTGAGTAGCTAGGATTATAGGGATGAGCCACTGGTGCCTAGCTCTGAACTGGGTTTGATACTCAGTTAAAAAAAAAAACAAGTAGCCAGTATCAGGGTTTGAAGGCACCCATGGCCAGAAAGTTCATGAGATTCTTAGCTCCAGTTAACCACCTGCTATGAGCACCAGACTTGAGCAAAAAGAGCTCAGGAACAGAACCCATGCCCTGAGTTCAAGTTCCAGGACCCCCCCCCTCAAAAAATTTTTTTTACTGTAGAGAATGTAATTCTTCTTTTGTTACTTCTTGTTTTTGTTTTGCCAGTCCTGGGGCTTGAACTCGGGGCCTGAGCATTGTCCCTGGCTTCTTTTTACTCAAGGCTAGCACTCTACCACTTGAGCCACAGGGCCACTTCTGGCTTTTTCTATATGTGTGGTGCTGAGGAATCGAACCCAGGGCTTCATGTATATGAGGCGAGCACTTTACCACTAGGCCATATTTCCAGACCCTTTTGTTATTTCTTAATCCAAAAATGACATCAGAGGGTATTTCCTGTTGCTTTGTGAAAAATATTCTTCCTGATGAAGACTTGAAGCTTACACCCACTTCCTAGAACTATTACTCATTATCTATTAAATTCTTATTTTGGCTAAAGAAAACAAGATGGTTCTAAATATTAGGACTTCAGTATGAACCCTATTTCATAAAATCCTAATTTAAAGGATTTCAGGGCTGGGAATGTGGCTTAGTGTACTTAGAGTACTTGCCTGGCCCTGGGTTCAATTTCTCTGTACCACATAAACAAAAAAGGCTGGGAGTGGTGCTGTGGCCCAAGTGGTAGAGTGCTAGCCTTGATCAAAAGAAGCTCAGGGACAGTGTCCAGGCCTTCAGTTCAAGCCTAGGACTGGCAGAAAAAAAGAAAAAAAAAGTATTTTATTGTAAAAAATGATAATATGTGTTGAAAAAAATGAACAATATAGGAAAGTATAAAACAGGAAAGAGAATATTCTGAATTTTGCTGCTACTATTAGTAGGCCAAATATTTTAATTAGCAATGTGTAAGAATTTTCTTATATATTCAGATACCAACACATATTTCATGTATATTTGGGATCATATTTTAATTTTTTCCACAGCATGTGTCAGGAACATGCTTGAATGTCAACTTGTAGAGACATATGCTATATAATTTGTGCAGTTATTTTAAATAGATGATATGTTCAATTATTATTATTTTTATTTGTTTTTGTTGCCAGTCCTGTGGCTTGAACTCAGGGCCTGAGCACTGTCCCTGGCTTCTTTTTGCTCAAAGCTAGCACTCTGCCACTTGAGCCACAGTGCCACTTCTGGCTTTTTCTATATATGTGGTGCTGAGGAATCAAACCCAGGGCTTCATGTATACGAGGCGAGCACTTTACCACTAGGCCATATTCCCAGCCCCGATATGTTCAATTATATATGTATATATACTTTAATTTTTAAAAAATAATTCATATTCAGAATTATGGAGGTTTATGTTGTGTTTGTTTTTCTCACCTAAACTTTTTTTTCCTTTGGTGGTACTGGAATTTTTTTTTTTTTTTTTTTTTGCCAGTCCTGGGCCTTGGACTCAGGGCCTGAGCACTGTCCCTGGCTTCTTCCCGCTCAAGGCTAGCACTCTGCCACTTGAGCCACAGCGCCGCTTCTGGCCGTTTTCTGTGTATGTGGTGCTGGGGAATCGAACCTAGGGCCTCGTGTATCCGAGGCAGGCACTCTTGCCACTAGGCTATATCCCCAGCCCGGTACTGGAATTTTGAATTCAGGACTTAATGTCTGCGAGGCAGATGCTTTACAGCTTAATCTATGCATACAGCCCTTTTTTTTCATTATTATTATTGTTGTTGTTTTGTCAGTTGTGAGGCTTGAACTCAGGGCCAGGGTGCTGTCCCTGAGCCCTTTTTTGCTCAACGCTAGCTCTCTACCATTTTGAGCCACAGCTTTCCTTCTGGTTTTCTGGTGGTTAATTGGTGATGAGTCTCATGGACTTTGCTGCATGGGCTGGCTTTGAACCGTGATCTTCAGATCTCAGCCTCCTGAGTAGCTTGGATTATAGAGTTTAGTCCCTAGGGCCGGGCTATTATTATTATTATTGTTTTGTGTGCTGGTAGTAGGGCTTGAATTCAAAACCTGGATGCTGTCCCTTAGCTTTTTTCTATTAAGGCTGGTGCTCTATCACTTGAGCAACACTGCTACTTCTGGCTTCTTGCTAAGGCCATCTTTGAACCATGATCCTCAGTTCTCAGCCTTCTGTGTAGCCAGGATAATAGGTATGAGCCACCAGTGCCTAGCTTTATTTTATTTTAAATGAGGAAAAACAAAGCTTAAGATACTAGTAAAGAAAAATAGTGGGAAGCTAGAAAGGAGCAGCATATTGCTTTTCCTGCTGAGCTAGTGTGGGATTCAGGACAGGCTTTTATGGGGGTAGTTGGGGAATTTGCTGATTGGCTGTCCCTTTTTATGGACCATATTGATTGATTGTCTCTTTTCTGGACAGTGATTTAAATTTTGCACCCAGGAACATCTTGAGAGCCCACTTTTCACATCTATATTATTACATCTGGCCTATTTCCTGGCTTTGACTCATTTCTGTGTTTGATTTGGCTCACTTCATACATTTAGCTCACACCTTGAGCTGATTGATAGTTCTCTGCCTGCCCCCCCCCCCCCCCAGCTTAAATTCAGTGTCCTTGGGCTTTTTTGCTGAGGGCCAGCACTCTACCATTTGAGCCACAGCTCTACTTCTGGCATTTTTGTTGTTAGCTGTATGGCTTGAACTCAGGGCCTGGGTGCTGTTCATGAGCCTCTTTGTGCTCAAGGCGAGTACACCACTTGAGCTACAGCATCACTTCAAGTTTCTGAGTGTTTTTTTTTTTTGCCAGTCCTGGGCCTTGGACTCAGGGCCTGAGCACTGTCCCTGGCTTCTTTTTGCTCAAGGCTAGCACTCTGCCACTTGAGCCACAGCGCCACTTCTGGCCATTTTCTATATATGTGGTGCTGGGCAATCGAACCCAGGGCTTCATGTATACAAGGCAAGCGCTCTTGCCACTAGGCCATATTCCCAGCCCCTCTGAGTGTTTTTTGAGTGTTTAATTGGAGATGAGAGTCTCATGGGGACTTTTCTGCCTGAACTATGATCATCAGTTCTCCCCCTCCTGAGTAGCTAGAATTAAAAGGTGTGAGCCACCAAGGCCTGGCTCCAAGTCTCCTTGAATCTCTTTGGTCTTGTATATGTTTAACTGATTTGGGGAGGGGAAGGGGAAGCACAGACAAAGGATAGAATGAACCAATTCAGCAGTAAAACCCACTGGACACTATGTTGGAAATGAAATATTTAACTTTGTGGGGAGGGAAGTCATGAGGGGAAAAACTGGGAGAGAATGAGGGAGGGGATGACATTATTCAGAAGGAAATGTACTCAGTACCTGAATCATGTAATTGTAACCCTGCTGTTTATCACCCTTACAATACAGTTTAAAAATAAATAAATAAGGGCTGGGAATATGGCCTAGTGGTAAAAGTGCTCGTCTCATATACATGAAGCCCTGGGTTCGATTCCTTAGCACCACATACATAGAAAAAGCCAGAAGTGGAGCTGTGGCTCAAGTAGTAGAGTGCTAGCCTTGAGCAAAAAGAAACCAGGGACAGTGCTCAGGCCCTGAGTCCAAGCCCCAGGACTGGCAAAATAAGTAAATAAATGAATGAATTAAATAAATAAATAAAATACAAATGGGGAAAAAGATTTCACATTGCTTCGTGACAGAACAACAGACCAGATGATGGTTTTAGCGGGGCAAAGGTTTCATCTCTTTGAACTGATTTGAGCTGAGTAGGGTTGTGGAAATGTCTCTGTTCATGTATTTGTTGTTTTAGTAGAGGATCATGAGCAATGCTTGGGGACACAGAGGGATCAAATTGAATATTGGAATGCATCTGTGTAGAAGCCAGGTTTAAGGGCTAAGAGGTCCTGAGGGTCACACAGTAGGGGTTGGGAGCCACATTATATCTCTCTTTGTAACTTTATGTCTACTGGCACTAAGATTCCTTCCACTGGGCAGAAAAAGTATTTCCCAGGGTAGAGATGTTTTTCAAGGAATTGCTAAGAGGAATTGGAAGTAAAAGTATCAGGAGAGAGACAGTCTATCGGAAGTAGGACAGGACAGAGAGGTTCTTTACTGACTACAGGTGAAAAGACACCATGTTTCTGATTTTGTGAATGTAACTTGTGCCAATGTGCACTAGTATTGGGGCTTGACCTTAGGGCCTGGGCACTGTTGCTGAGCATTTTTGCTCAAGGCTAGTGCTCTACCACTTGAGCCACAGCTCCACTTCTGGATTTTTTTCTTTTTTTTATGGTTAATTGGAAATAAGAGTCTGACAGATTTTCATATCTTGGAGTTCATTTTGCTTAGCCTCATCTTATTTATTTATAATATTTATTTATTTATTATTTGTTTTGCCAGTCTTGGGGCTTGGGACTAAAGGCCTGAGCACTGTCCCTCGCTTCTTTTCTTTTCTTTTTTTTTTTTTTTCTTTTTTGCCAGTCCTGGGCCTTGAACTTGGGGCCTGAGCACTGTCCCTGGCTTCCTTTTGCTCAAGGCTAGCACTCTGCCACTTGAACCACAGCAACACTTCTGGCCGTTTTCTATATATATGTGGTACTGGGGAATCGAACCCAGGGCTTCCCGTATATGAGGCAAGCTCTCTCGCCACTAGGCCATATTCCCAGCTCCCTGGCTTCTTTTTGCTCAAGGCTAGCTCTCTACCTCTTGAGCCACAGTGTCACTTTTGGCTTTTTCTGTTTACATGGCGCTGAGGAATTGAACCCAGGGCTTCCTGCATGCTAGGCAAGCACTCTATAGCTAAGCCATATTCCCAGCCCTAGCCTCATATATGATCATATATGTACATAGCTGTTGAGCTATTGTGAGCCTCTGCTAATACTATCTTAGACATTTTTAAGTTTATTTAGTAATTGTTTGGTTTTAGAGACATGATGTAGTCACTGACCAAAACATGTAGAAATACCATTGTTAGTTTATACACATTTTCTCTGCTTTTTAATTTTTTCCCCCCTAACATCTACATATCAGAGCGACCATGTGCCTTTGTTCTCTGTGTTCTAGGCTTGTCTCGCTGAACATTATTTAATCAAGATCTGTCCATTTCCCTGCGAATGCCATTATTTTATCATTTCTGATCACTATGTAGTATTCCATTGTGTACAGGTACCACATTTTTTTGATCCATTCATCTGTAGTGGGGCATCTGGGTTGTTTCCATATCTTGGCTATTGTGAATTGTGCAGTGATAAACATGGAAATGCAGGTTTCTTTCTGGTATCCTGGATCCTATTGTTCTGGATAGATGCCTAGGAGTGGTATGGCTGGGTGATAGGGTATGTCTTTGCTGAGTTTTTGAGGAACCTCCATACTGTTCTCCAGAGTGGTTATACTAGTTTACACTCCCACCAGCAGTGCAGAAGGGTTCCTCTTTCTCCACGTGCCCTCTGGTATTTGTTGTTGCCTGAGTTCAGAGTATAGGCCATTCTAACTGAGGTGAGGTGGTATCTCAGGGTTGTTTTTCTTTGCATTTCCTTTACTGCCAGGGATGTTGAACATTTCCTCATATGTTTCTTTGCCATTTTTATTTCTTCTTCCGTGAAGTCTCTCTTGAGCTCCCTTGCCCGTTTAATAATTGGTTTACTGGGTTTGGAAGGGGTTAGTTTCTTGAGTTCTCTGTGGATGATGGATATTAGGCCTTTGTCTGTTGCTTTGCTGGTGAAGATCTTTTCCCATATGGTTGGCTGTCCCAAAGCCTTCCTTTCTTAAGGGCTGCTCTGGACTATACCATTCTCCTGTTTATGCTTCCTGCAGTAGCTAAGGTAATGGGTGCATTACCACCATACATAGCTTTTTCTGTGGAGATGGGGTCTTGCAATTTGTGTTACATGTGCTGGTCTGGAACTGTTAATATTCCTATTTGCTTCTTCCATGTGGACAGAAATGACAGTAGTGAGTCACTGGTGCCCAGGTTAAACATTATTAAGTTACTTTATGGACATATATATATATATATATATATATATATATATATATGACTCTTTCCTTAAAATAAATTCCTAAAAGCAGGATTTCTGGGTCCAAGAAAATTCTTAAACATTTTAAACACATCTGTACTGCCTTCTAGAAGAGCTACATCCATTTTGTACTTGCCCCTTAAAATGGCAGTTTCCTCACACCTTTGTTTTCTTTCTGGGTTTTACTTATTTATGTAATTGTTATTGTAAAGGGGATGTACAGAGGGGTGACAGTTACATAAATCAGATAATGAGTACATTTCTTTTCGAACAGTGTCACCTTTTTCCTTGATTTCTCCCAGTTTGTTTTATTTTCTCTCTCCCAGTCCTCGTCCCCCACATCTTCACATCTTTCAATGCACTGGGTCTTGTTTGCTTTTGATGGTCTTAGCAGACAAAAAACCAAACCAAAACAAAAACCTCTTGTTTTCTTTGCAACTTGTCCTGACAAATACCTTGGTATTTTGCCTGTAGCTCATGGTTTACAGCTCAGAGAGAAAATTGGAGGGAAGATGGATGCAAAAGCTCGAAATTGTTTGCTTCAACATAGAGAAGCTCTGGAGAAAGACATCAAGACCTCCTACATCATGGATCACATGATTAGTGATGGAGTTTTAGCCATATCAGAGGAGGAAGAAGTGAAAAACCAGGTAAGCAATAACTAGGTAAAACCCTCTAAAACAATCTGTTTTCTTAAAAGTTTTTAGAATTTCAGAATTTGGATAGGTCTTTACTAATTAATGTTGCAAACATATTTGCTATTGTATAGTAAACTACTTTTTCTTTTTAGCCTACCAAACATCAACGAGCAGCTATTCTCATTAAAATGATACTTAAAAAAGATAATTATGCCTACATATCATTCTACAATGCTCTGCTACATGAAGGATATAAAGACCTTGCAGCCCTTCTCCATAGTGGCATTCCTGTTATTTCTTCTTCCAGTGGCAAAGACTCAGAAGGTGGAATAACTTCATATGGTTTGTATCCTTGAGACTTCTGTCATATTGCTGTTGTGATAGCTGTATTACTGCAGCTGTGTCTGATTGTAGTATATATTATATTCTGAAGAAAATGTAATCAGCCCACTTTTCAATTTAACTATTAAACACATTTTCTTGCTGAGATAATAGTACATATACTCTAGCTTTTAGATGAAATAATATCATCTGTGAAGATCTTTTTATATTTCCTGGTTCCATGTGTTTATACAACTTATAGGAAAGAATAAGAACCTTTAGAAATCTGTATTCTTTTTTTTTTTTTTAGAAATCTGTATTCTTGAAGGCAATTCAAAAGATGTTCTTCTCTTTATACTTTTCTTCCTCTTCTTCTCAATCTTTTATTTTCTTACTTTGTGTACTGGGAATCAAGCCAGTGACCTCATACATACTAGACCTTGTAAGTACTGAGCTATACTTTCTCGGAGATCTTTTTTTTTTTTTTTTTTTTTTTGGCCAGTCCTGGGGCTTGGACTCAGGGCCTGAGCACTGTCCCTGGCTTCTTTTTGCTCAAGGCTAGCACTCTGCCACTTGAGCCACAGCGCCGCTTCTGGCCGTTTTCTGTATATGTGGTGCTGGGGAATTGAACCCAGGGCCTCATGTATAGGAGGCAAGCACTCTTGCCACTAGGCCATATCCCTAGCCCACTCTCGGGGATCTTGTAAGTACTGAGCTATACTTTCTCGGGTTTCAATATGAGACACAGAGGCTGGAGTGAGAGTGTATAAGGCAAGCATAGATGGAAAGTTCCGTTATGTGTTGTCTTCTCCTTGTCCTTCTCTTCGTCCTCCTCCTTCTCCTTCTCCTCTTTCTCATACTCCTCCACCCTCTCTTCCTCCTTCTCCTCATTTCTCCCTCCTCCTCCTTATTCCTTCCTTGTTTCTCCTTCTCCTTTTTTTTTTTTGCTGATCCCGGAGCTTGAACTCTGGGGCCTGGGTGCTGTCCCTGAGCTTCTTTTGTTCAATGCTAGTGCTCTACCTCTTGAGCCACAGTGCCATTTCTGGCTTTTTCTTAGTAGTTTATTGGAGATAAGAGTCTCAGGGACTTTCCTGCCTGGACTGGCTTCCAACTATGATCCTTAGGTTTCAGCCTCCTGAGTGGTTAGGATTACAAGCATGAGCCACTGGCACTTGGCTGTGTGTTATCTCCTTGAAAGTTGTGTGTTTGCTTTTGTTCTCTGTGTTTTGAGAAATCATTAAGATTGAAGTTAAAACCATAGACACATTTTCTTATTTTAAATCTAAAACCTCACCCTTGCCCTTTGGGATTTTCATGACATCACTGAGCAGTCACTTCATGCTTGTCTTGATTTCAGTAAGAACGGTGCTGTGCGAAGGTGGAGTGCCGCAGAGGCCAGTTGTCTTTGTTACTAGGAAAAAGCTGGTGAATGCAATTCAGCAGAAGCTTTCCAAATTGAATGGTGAACCAGGATGGGTCACAATATATGGAATGGCAGGCTGTGGGAAGTCTGTATTAGCTGCAGAAGCTGTTCGAGATCATTCCCTCTTAGAAGGTAAGTTTTGACCACTATGTGTTGCTGGCTAAGAGGATAATTTTTTTCTTTTCTTTCTTTTTTTTTTTTTTTTGCCAGTCCTGGGGTTTGAACTCAGGGCCTGGACACTGTCCCTGAGCTTTGTTGCACCTAAGGCTAGCACTCTACCTCTTGAGCCACAGTGCTACTTCTGGCCTTTTCTGTTTATGTGGTACTGAGGAATGGAACCCAGGGCTTCATGCATGCTAGGCAAACACTCTACCACTAAGCCACATTTCTAGCCAGGAGATAATTCTTTAAAAATTGTGTTGATTTCCTGTTCCTCTTGATAATAAATTGCCATAAATTTAGCGTCTGGTGGCTCATCCCTATGATCCTAGCTACTCAGGAGGATCCTCAGATCTGAGGATCATGGTTCAAAGCCAGCCTGGGCAGGCAAGTTCGTGAGACTCTTTTATCGCCAATTAACTGCCAAAAAGCTGGAAGTAGAGCTGTGGCTCAAAGTAATAGTACTAGTCTTCAGTATAAAAGCTCAGGTACAGTGCTATCCCTGAGTTCAACCCCCAGGACTGTTCCAAAGGAAAATAAACGAATAAAAAAACCCCCAAATTTTATTATCTTGCAATTCTGGAGATTTTCACTGGTCACAATCAAAATGTTAGAGCCTGGCTCCTCTGACTCACACCTGTAATCCTTGCTGCTCAGGAGGCTAAGATCTGAGGATCATGGTCTGCCAGCTCAGGCAGGAAAGTCCTTGAGAGTCTTACTTCCAATCAACCAAAAAGACAGAAATGGAGCTGTGAGTCAAGTGGTAGAGGTCTAGCCTTGAGCAAAAAGAAGCTCAGGGACAGCACCCAGGCCCTGAGTTTAAGCCCCAGAACTCATCCCCATACACAAAAAGAAATTCAAGTGATAGCGGGGTGAGTTTCTTTTGGAAGCTCTTGGGAGATTCCCAAGAATCAAAGTGTGATACAGAGGGGTTACAGATTCGTATGAAAGGCAGTGAGTACATTTCTTGTTCTACTTGTTAACTTCCTCCCTCATTTCTCCCCCTTCCTTCCCCTCTCCCCCCAAGAGTTGTACAGTTAATTTACACCAAATGGTTTCTAAGTGTTGCTTTTTGAATGGTTTGTCTTTTTTTATTCTTTGTCTCTCGATTTTGGTATTCCCTCTCCTTGGGAGATTTTTTTTGAGATGGGGTCTTACTTTGTAGCCTAGGCTGGTCTTAAATTTATTTTTGTAGCCCCTGGTAACCTCAAACTCAATCCTCCTGACCTGTGATCGCATGCCTCTCTTATCGCTTGAATTACAAATTGAACTCAGGGCCTTGTGGCAAAAGCAGGTGTTCTACCACTTAAGCCATGCCCCTCAGCCTGGGAGAGTTTTTTCCCCATCTCCTAGAAGAGTCTACATTCCCTTGATTCACCATCCCTTCAAAACCAGTAGTGCTTAGCATCTTTAAGTCCCCTACCCTTTCTCTCCTCTCTGTCTCTTTCTATCTCTGTCTCTTTGTCTCTCTGTTTCTGTCTCTCTGTCTCTCTCTCTCTCACACAGACACACACACATACACATACAAAGTCCCATTTACCATATGAGGTAACATATTTATCAGTATGGTGGATTAGGTTGTGGACGTCTTTTGGGGTCATTATTCTTCCCATCATAGGTATAGTACATTTGGAATTTCTTTTCTGCCTCACCTGTCATAGTGAGACTTGGTCAGCCAGGACAATAAGCTCACAAAGATAGTAGATGGCTGGAGTGAAGCTAATTCTCTTGCATATTAGAAACTGAAGGGGTTGTAGGATTGAAAAAGGTTGCCCACTTTATATCCTTGCCTTTTAGGCAATAATAGGCTTACACCTTCTTGTTAGCTGAGTATCTGTTTTGGCATTCAGTCAATAAAGAGATACTTGGAAACTCAGTTCCATTAATGACTTTCCCAGTCAGTGATTCTGCCGTATATTTGGCAGCCTGTATTAGTTTAAATTATTTCCTTTCTTTCCCCTTCTCCTTGCCCTTCCCCTTTTTTTCCTTTTTGTACTGGTATTGGGAATTGAACTCAGGATCCAGGCACTGTCCCTTTAATTCTCAGTCTACTCACTTGAGCCATAGCTCCACTTTGAGTTTTTTGGTGGTTAATTGGCGATGAGACTTTCCTGACCAGAGTTGACTTCGAGCCATGATCTCAGCTTCCTGATTAACTCACACCTGTAATCCTAGCTACTCAGGAGGTTGAGATCTGAGGATATTGGCTTGAAGTCAGAAATTTTGTTATTTTAAGGTGGTTGTTGATATAAATAAGAGAATATTAAGCTTCTAGCTACTTATGCTTATACTTTTTGTTTTTTGAGATCGGATCACATGTACTCTGGTCTGCCTTCAAATTCTATATATAGCTCAGGTTGGCCTTGAGCTTGCAATACTACTTCAATGCCCAAGTGCTAGGGTTACAAGCATGTACTACTACACCCAGCCTACCTAGTTATTTTTAAGTAACTCAATTTTCTTTTGGAAGTTAAAGTTAACCTTTAGTTTTTCTTAGATTATGGAAACTGTTGACATATCTTGAAATGATTTACATTTCATATGCAGAAAATTTTAAAACTTGGTTGATTTCTCCATTAGCTGCCTATTTGGTCTTGTCTATCTCAAGATTTCTTGAGATGCAATTAGACTTTAAGTTGCTACCAAGAAAAACGTCATATGAAAATAGGATGAGGTTTGCTTTTTCTGTATAAAGGCAATTTTTCTCTAAATAAACTTCTCTGAATACATTATAAGCACAAGCCTCATTCAAAGCTAAATTGCTCCCTCTTGTGCCCGTAGTCAAGATGTTTAGATTCTTTCTGAAATTGTAAATAGTAGTTCAGTATTTAACTAATGTTATATTGTGATGGTAGGGATTTTTAGATCAGTTGCTCACTTGGTCTGTTTGTCTACCTTTGGAAAGCTAGTAGTGTTTGTTTTTTTGGTTTTTTTTTGTATATGTTTATACTCCTCTGTGTTTTAAATTTATTTATTTAGTTTAGCTTTTTAGCGTTGAAGTTAGGGAAAACCTGTAGCTTATATAATTGGTGCTTAAATTAAAATGTGTGCAATCAGGGTGCACATGCTTACAATCCCCAGCACCCAGGACTGAGGCTGGCAGAAGAAGTGAGAGTTAGAAGCCAGCCTTAACTATAGTAGTGAGACCCTGTCTTAAAAAAAAAAAAAGTAAGGAACTGGAGGCATGACTCAAGTGGTAGAATGCTAACTGTGAACGGAAAAAGCTGAAGAAGAGAGTGAAATCTTGAGTTCAACCTTAGTGCTGGCACCAAAAAATTAAAAAAAAAAAAGGAAAAGGAAAAAATTCTTTGTACTTTGTCTGAAATTTTAAAATCCCACCCCAAACATAATCTTGGATGACAGTTTGAATCATCTCTTCAATCTTTTTTTTCCATTGCATTTGTATATATATACACACAGAACACAGCTTTGTTGTTTTGTACTGAAGGAGGTCTGAGGGAACTTGAGGAAGCTTTGAGGTAAAGTGGTATATGACCTCTTGTGTACTGTCTTCTGAAAAATATTATCGAACCATTCTGTTGTGTGTATATTTTAATGTTTAAACCAGCGTGGAATTGTCTGGGATTGTGTTTGAAGAAGTGGTATTTTTGGCCTCTGATATATATGTAAATAAAAAATATTGTAAGATATATTGTTGTTTGGGAGGGAGTAAAGGGAGGGATGACATTGTCCAAAAAGAAACGTATTCTTTACCTGGCGTATGTAACTGTAACCCCTTTGTACATCACCTTTATAATGACAATAAAAAATTAAAAGAAAGATATATTGTGGTTTGATTAATAATAATGCTGAGCGTTACAATGATAATGACTGTTTTTATGAGTGTATACTAGTTCACAGCTTAATAGGGTGCAGGTCCATAGCACTAATAATCCTGTTTGTTATAACCTTTTACAATGAGCATAGCAATTTCACAGACTTTATATTATTCTCTCACAGCAACTCTGAAAAAATGAATAGACAATCTTATTTCAGTATAACAAGTGAGGCTGAGGCTTAACTTGCCAAAAATTGCATAGCTAGTAAGCTGTAGATCTACATTTGAATTTAACTAAGAGAATAAGAATGATAATGAGTAAATATATTCTTGAACATCAGTTATTCTCATTGGGGTGATTTTCTCCCCCAGGAATATTTGACATCGTTTAGATGTAATTTTGGTTGTCAGTACTTGTTAAGAGGGAATTCTACTGGCCCCCTGGAGGATAGAGGCCAGGAAGGCTATACTTGTGTAATGCATGAGAAAGTCCCTCAGAACAAAGAACTACGCTGTCCCAAAATGTCAAGAGTGCTGAGGTTGCAAGATGGCTGTGCAGTGATCAGTGATGACAAAGAACAAAGATGGAGAAATTGTGCTTTCGGGAGATTTTTCTGCTATGTATCAGATTTAATCCAAACTTCAAATCTTCAATTTCCCTTAGATTTAATGTTAATAACAAATCATAATTTATCCTACTTATAACTTGAATCAAAAGGAGGTGAAGACATGGTAAGACTTAAGATTGGAATGATTCTGAAGTTTGTGTTTATGTGTTCAGTCAGCTTGCTTGTTTGTTCATGGCTGGTACCCTTACCACTTGATCCAGTGCTTAAGAGTCCAGCATTTGGCTGGTTAATTGGAGATATAGATTCTCCAGTTTTCTGCCCGGACTAGCTTTGAACAGCAGTCCTCCTGGTCTTAGCCTCCTGAGTAGCTAGGATTACAGACATGAACCACTGGTATCTGGTTTTAAGTTTTTAAAACTGAGTAAGTAGTTGGGTGTTAGTGATTCATGCCCGTAATCCTAGCTACTTAAGAGGCTGAGATCTGAGGATAAGGGTTCCAAGACAGCCCAGGCAGAAAAAGCCCAGTGAGACTCTTATCTCTAATAAACCACTAAAAAAATCCAGAAGTGGACTGTGGCTCAAGTGGCAGAGCACTAGCCTTGAGCACAAAGAGGCCCAGGGACAGCACCCAGGCCCTGAATTCAAGCCCCAAGACAAGCAAAAGAAACCCAACAACACCCCACCCCACCCCCCAAAAAAACCCAAACACACACACAATAAAAACAAATACCCTGAGTAAACTGAGGAAGACTTACGTGCTCCTGACACATATAAAACTATATATTTCAGTGTGTGTGTGTGTGTGTGTGTCTGTCTGTCTGTCTGTCTGTCTGTCTGTCTTTCATGGGCTTTCACTCAAGGCTAGTGCTCTACCACTTGAGCTACAGCTCCACTTCTGGGACTTTCATGCCAGGGCCAGCTTCGAACTGTGATCCTCAGATCCTCCTGAATAGCTAGGATTATAGACATGAGCCATCATTGCCAAGCTTATTTCAAGATGTTTTAAAAGCAAAACAATTCAAAAGAGACCTCAGGTTCAAAGGCCTTAAGTTTATGATTCTTTTCCTCATTAGGTTGTTTCCCAGGTGGTGTATATTGGGTTGCAATTGGAAAGCAAGATAAATCTGGGCTTCTGATGAAACTACAGAATCTTTGCACACTGTTGGATCAGGATGGGACTTTCTCCCAGAGGCTTCCACTTAATATTGAAGAGGCTAAAGATCGTCTTCGCATTCTAATGTTGCACAAACACCCAAGGTACAGATGGTCAAATTAAGTTGGTGTGTGAGGTCTTACTGACATGTCAAGCTGTTATGCCCTTTCCCTCTGTTCAGTAGAGAACCATAGTTTTGTTTTGTTTTTTTTTTTGGTCAGTCCTGGGCCATGGACTCAGGGCCTGAGCACTGTCCCTGGCTTCCTTTTGCTCAAGGCTAGCACTCTGCCACTTGAGCCACAGCGCCACTTCTGGCTGTTTTCTGTATATGTGGTGCTGGGGAATTGAATCCAGGGCCTCATGTATACGAGGCAAGCACTCTTGCCACTAGGCCATATCCCCAGCCCCCAACCATAGCTTTTTTGCTATTCTTCATTTTGTATTAAAAAAAACAAAAACCTTTGAGTAAGTGTAATTTAGGAAGACTTAAGTGCTCCTGATACATATAAAAATATATTTCAGGGTGTGTGTGTGTGTGTGATGGGCTTGAACTCTGGGCCTGGGTGCTGTCCCTGAGCTCTTTAGCTCAAGGCTAGTGTTCTACCACTTTGAGCCACAGCCACTTCTGATTTTCTGGTAGTTAATTGGAGATAAGAATCTTAATCTGGGGGCTGGGGATATGGCCTAGTGGCAAGAGTGCTTGCCTTGTATACATGAGGCCTTGGGTTCAATTTCCCAGCACCACATATATAGAAAATGGCCAGAAGTGGCGCTGTGGCTCAAGTGGCAGAGTGCTAGCCTTGAGCAAAAAGAAGCCAGGGACAGTGCTCAGGCCCTGAGTTCAAGCCCCAGGACTGGCAAAAAAAAAAAAAAAAAAAAGAATCTTAATCTGTCCTCTTCTTCCTGGGCTGGCTTCCAACTGCGATCCTCAGATCTCAGTCTCCTGAATAGCTAGGATTATAGGCCTGAGCCACCAGTGCTTTATTACTATGGTGTTTCTTAATTATGGTTTCATTCCAAGAGTCATGGTCAACAACAATTAGAAAAGAAAAGCCCCTCCTCTACCACTGTCTCATTCAGTCAAGGTTTTCATAATTTTACCCTTACTGTTAACATAATTTCATAGGTGATGCTGCTTAATGTGTTCCTTTTTTTTTTTTAGGCATTGGATACATTTCTTGTACTGTTTGTTACCTCCTCCCTCATTCCCCCCCTCCCCCTTCCTCCCATGAGTTGTTCAGTTGATTTACACCAAACAGTTTTGCAAGTATTGCTGTTGTAGTCGTTTGTCTTTTTACCCTGTTTCTCACGATTTTGGTATTCCCTTTCAGTTTCCTAGTTCTAATACCAGTATACATGGTTTCCAATGTACTTAGATAAGATACAGAGATAGTACAGATACAACCACAGGAAGGGGATACAAAAGAATCATCAATAATAGAAGCTACGGTTTCACATCGCATGTTGAAAGTAATTACAACAGTGATATAACAGTCGTTTCCATAACATGGAGTTCATTTCACTTAGCATCATCTTTTGTGTTCATAAGGCTATAGCTATTGGGCTCTTGTGATCCTCTGCTGTGACTAGCCTAAACCGATGTGTTCCTTTTACCAATAAAAATCTTTTTTTATAGTTATGTGGGTACTGGTCTCTGAGAATCTTCTCTGATAGTTCCTTTTGGTTCTACAACTCTTCTATCCCTTTTGTGTGTTCTTGCATTCCTATCTGTATCCACCTCCTCTAGAAAGGTATAAACAACAAACCCAAAGCCCTTGAAGTGCTTGATGTTTGGCTCTCAAATCACCACATAGTCCATCAGTGTTCCCCTTTGCTCAAAGTGTCATCTCAGACTCTCATCCATTGTTTCAAAATTCAGTCCTCTGTGGAAGTTTCTGCAGTATTCCAGGTTTGTTAGGAGACTCTTACTTTAATGTTTCCTTGACTGTGTCTATGGGCCAAAAGGAAGTAAGTTCATGAATGTATCTCTTTAATGTATTCCTTAATTTGGTCTGAAATAATTTATTGATGATTTTTATGTCTGTGTTCATCTAAGGTATGGATCTGCTTCTCTTTTCGTTATATCTTTATTCAGTTTTGGTACCAGGGTAACACTAACTTCATAGAATGAGTTTGGAAGAATTCCTTTCCTTTTTTATGCAATACTTGGAGAGGCATTGGTGTTAGCTCTTCTTTAAAGGTCTGATAGCATTCTGCAGTGAATTCATCTGGTCCTGAGGTTTTCTTTGTTGGGAGAATCTATTATTGTGTCAGTCACATTGTTCATTGTACATCTGGTTAGGTCCTTGAATAATGCCTGCTGCCAGATCTGGAAGTAGGTAGTGGTTTGTGCTCTATGTGAGCTGAGGGAATGGCTAGACAAGGCTGTGTTGTCAGTGTTAGGACTGCATTCATTATAGAAATTTCCGATCTTGGTGTACCAAGAGCTGCTCTTGGCCCCAATGAGCTTTGTTGCCTGTGGACCAAAAAGTTTCTCACTTATTTCAAAGGCCTCTCAGTTTGTGTACCAAGGTACAGCAAATGTCTAAGTCAAGGTATGTCCCTTGAGTCCATTGAAGCGGTGGGGAAGCAAACAGGATACTGAGTTTGCACTGGAAAAGGAAGGCCAATGGAACAGGAGCCTCTGCCTCTGGTCTCAGAGTTTTCAGGCCCAGCTGGTGGTAAACCACCCTTCAGGAGGGACAGCGCTGTAGAAACCCAGAGTTGAATTACTACAGTGGGCAGGGAGAAACTCCAAAGTCTGAGCAATCGATGGGCGTGGATTTGGACTGTCTTCACTGTAACCCATGGAGGGCTTGTGCCTTGCCATAGAAGGCAGGGCCACTGATCACCAATCTCTGCCCAGCCTGTACTTTCACTGTTTAATCTTCTGAGGAGTCCATGTCTGACCCTCCCTCTCTCCATGACTACCTCTTTGGTTCCTCTCCCACCCAGACATAGCTTATCCTTGGGCTTTCTGACTTCAATTGTTTCTCCTTTTCAAGCCCCTAAATTAACTTGGTCTCAAAATATAGGTCCTTCTGTAGATAGTGCCTAGCCAAAACCTTCTGAGCTATGAGAAGTGATGTTATCCATTTATTTTCTAAATATTAGCCTCCTGTGCAGAAGGAGTCACTGTCACACTAAATCCCTGCACTGGATTTAAGATTTGTCAGCTTTTCTTACGGCTACAACTGCTAGTTTGTTGTTACCAGGTCTGCCTAGATGGATGGCTGCATAGCTTGCAGCCACATTTAACCAACAACCTGTTAGAACTCTAGACTATTTCCTACTTGATTTTGTGTTGGCTTGCTGTTTCTCCAAGCTTTTTTGCTGTCTTGTCACCTCTTCTTTGATTATTCCTGATGACTTTTTAAAAGCATTTATTATCTGTCTATCTATCTGTCTGTCTATTTATTTTGCCAGTCCTGGGGCTTGAACTCAGGGCGTGAGCACTGTCCCTGGCTTCTTTTTGCTCAAGACAAGCACTCTACTTCTTAAGCCACAGCACCCACCTTCGGCCTTTTCTGTTTATGTGGTGCGGAGGAATTGAACCCGGGGCTTCATGCATGCAAGGCAAGCACTCTACCACTAAGCCACATTCCCAGTCCTTCCTGATGATTTTTTTTCTCCCTACAATATCTGTTCTTTGCTGTCCCAACTGTTCTTTCACAGCCTCATAGAGGAATCTTCCAGTCTAACACCTTGAGCATTTAATTTTTTTTCATTGTTATTTTTTACAAGTATCTGTACAAAGGGGTTTCAGCTTTACAAGTCAGGTTATGAGTGCAGTGCATCTTGATCAATGTCACCCCTTTCCATTGTTTTCCCTGCCTTTGCTCATCGCATCCCTACTTTCAAGTTATGTAGCTTAGTTTTTACATAACATACATTGAATATAGTGCTGTATTTGCTGACTCTCTTACTCTCCATTTGGCATATATGTGCCCTCCAACAGAACATGTTTCAGCTTCCTAGTATTCATTCCTTAATTGTTCAGAGGAGGTACATCATTGGGCTCTTCCCTTAAGTATACCATTGTTTATTCAATTTGTATATGTGCATATAATCCCGTGTAGTCATTTGTCTTTGTATTTTAGATCTCACTTTCACAGATGGGGGGTGTCGAATAAATCTCTACATTTTTATTCACACCAATTAGTTGTACAAGGGGGTTTCAATTTGACATGTCCATGTATGCATAAAATTTACTTTGATCAGATTCTGTCATTCTCTCCCACTCCCCCTTCCCAAACCAATCTCAGCAAGCTTTACTGTTCCATTTTCACACATGTACATAAAGTAATTTGACCATACTCATACTCCTTTATCCTCTCTGTGTGTGTGTGTGTGTGTGTGGTTTTTTTTGGCCAGTCCTGGGCCTTGGACTCAGGGCCTGAGCACTGTCCCTGGCTTCTTCCCGCTCAAGGCTAGCACTCTGCCACTTGAGCCACAGCGCCGCTTCTGGCCGTTTTCTGTATATGTGGTGCTGGGGAATCGAACCTAGGGCCACGTGTATCCGAGGCAGGCACTCTTGCCACTAGGCTATATCCCCAGCCCTCTCTGTGTGTTTTTAAAAAATATTTTTAAAAACTGTTTTCAAATTAGGTCTCTGTTGATCTTGGATGATGTTTGGGATCCTTGGGTATTAAAGGCATTTGACAATCAGTGTCAGATTCTGCTTACAACCAGAGACAAGAGTGTTACAGATTCAGTAATGGGTAAGGATTACTTTTTTTTTTTTTTTTGATGGTTGAATGAGTCTCAAAGGCTTTAATTTGGGAGGGGGGCTTATATAGCGGTCATGGCGGGAAAGGATTACTTTTTAATACCTTTTACTAAGCTAGGCAGTAAATTAAGGGTATTAAAGTATTTAGTTCTGTTACATACAGATATGTGCCATACCAAGTTACTTATTACTGTGTCTTACCATTTTGTTGCAGGTCCTAAATATGTAGTTCCTGTGGAGAGTGGCCTAGGAAAAGAAAAAGGACTTGAAATTTTATCCCTTTTTGTTAATATGAAGAAAGCAGATTTGCCAGAACAAGCTCATAGTATTGTAAAAGAATGTAAAGGTATGATGAGCTGGGTTAGAGGGATACTCATTCTCCCTTTGTGAAATAAGCTAATAAATGTGATAATTTAGCACATAAACATCCTCTTTAGTTCTGATTTAGTATTTTAGATTCTTTTCTGATGCCATAAATGAATACATAATATTATGTTATTTGTTCACTCATTAAAATTAGCATACATCTACAATATGCTATATGCTATTTTAAAAGGCTGAAATGAAAACATGAGTAAAGAATATAGTGAAAATTTTAAAAATGCTTTTGTTTGGAATATTATGTAGATAATATCCTTTTTTTTTCTTCTTCTTCTTTTCTTTGCCAGTCCTGGGCCTTGGACTCAGGGTCTGAGCACTGTCCCTGGCTTCTTTTTGCTCAAGGCTAGCACTCTGCCACTTGAGCCACAGCGTCACTTCTGGCCATTTTCTATATATGTGGTACTGGGGAATCGAACCCTGGGCTTCATGTATACGAGGCAAGCACACTTGCCACTAGGCTATATCCCCAGCCCCAAGATAATATCCTAATTTGATAATGAACATCTTTTGTCAATAATTTGCATTTTTTATTAAGGAAGTACTTTTTTTTTACTTTTCTGGGAATATAAAGGGAAACATAAAACTCAGGATTTTTGTTGTTGTTGATTGTGGGGCTTGGATTCAGGGTCTGGGCCCTGTTGCTGAGCTATTTTGCACAAGGCTAGCACTCTACCACTTTGAACCACAGCTTCAGGTTTTTGAGTGGTTAATTGGAGATAAGAGTCTCACAGGGACCTTTCTGCCTGGGCTGACTTTGAACTGCAATCCTCAGATCTCAGCCTCCTGAGTAGCTAGAGTGGCATGAGCCACTGGTGCCCAGCATAGCTGAAGTCTACTGTGATTCGCAGATACCTGCTGTTAGCAGATTTGTGGACATTCCCCCCCTCCCGTCACCCCACCAAGCAAACCATCAGTACTGCAGTGTTCACCAGCTGAGTCATTTAATTCAGCTGACAGTTACCTGGACAGTGTCTGTCCCACTGGGTGGGGGATCAATCCTCACGACTGTCTACAGTGCCCACTTCAGATGCTGCTTGCAGTCTCAGGTTGCTTTACTTATGCTTCTGATCCCACCAGCTATAAATCAAGTGTCCCACAAATACATTCTCAGGTTTGATTAATTTACTTGAACTGTTCATAGAAATCAGGAAATTGGGGAAACATATTTACCCATGATAAAGGATATTCTAAAGGATGTAGTTGAAGAGATGTGTAAGGTATGTTTTGAGGAAGGACTGTAGTGCTTCTATGCCCTTCAGGAAGATCCACGTGTTCTCTTTGGAACCTCTCCAAACTCTTGTCTTTTTGAGTTTTTGTTTTGTTTTGTTTTGTTTGCCAGTCCTGGGGCTTGAACTCAAGGCCTGAACACTGTCCCTGGCTTCTTTTTGCTCAAGGCTAGCACTCTACCACTTGAGCCACAGTGCCACTTCCAGCTTTTTCTATATATGTGGTGCTGAGTAATCGAACCCAGGGCTTCATGTATATGAGATGAGCATTTTACCACTAGGCCATATTCCCAGCCATCTTTTTGAGTTTTTAATGGACATAACCATTGCATAGGTATGAATGACGTATGGACAACAATGTAAAAAGGTGATTGTTAGTAAAGTGGGAAAACCCTGTCTTTCCTGTATTCTTGGAGTCTGTGTGCAGTGTTTCTTCCTTTTTGTATATGGGGTGGGATCCCTCCTGAAATGAGTTCTTGATATATTATCAGACAAGAAGGATCATCAAGAGATTTCTCTGTGACTAGCTACCAGACAGAAAAATGGGAGCTTCGAGTTTCTGACAGTCACCTCCAATAAATTGTGGTTTCTATTGCTGCCTTCAGGAGGGAGTTATAAGCCAGAAACCTTGGACAAAAATCCAAAATACATGTATCATAGTATCACACTTGTTTATTGGTTGTTTGAATTTTAAGACATTATCCTTTACCTTATTTTCTTTTAAGATATAGGTAGTTTAGGGGCTGGGAATGTGGCCTAGTGGTAGAGTGCTTGCCTCATATACATGAAGCTCTGGGTTTGATTCCTCAGAATCACATATACAGAAAAAGCTAGCCTTGAGCAAAAAGAAGCTAGGGCCTTGAGTTCAAGCCCCAGGACTGGCAAAAAATAAAAATAAAATGTAGATAGTTTAATTACATTTTAAATAACTCCTAACTATTGACGGTGTTAGCGCCCTTTGTCATGATTTTGTCAAATATATATCTATATTTTATGTTGTTACATGTCTTTTAATTTCATTTTTTGACATAACATTTGTCTGTAGTGAAATTAAAATTTAGATTATCGTGGTTTCTATTGTTTTGACTCTTATCCTTTGTGTATATCATGAGCATTTTCCCATGTAAAAATCTTTACCAGCTGGGCGCCGGTGGCTTACATTTGTAATCCTGGTTACTCAGGAGACTGAGATCTGGTGATCACAGTTAAAAGTCAGCCCGTGCAGGAAATTCTGTGAGACTCTCATCTCCAATAAACTATTCAGAAAAGACTAGAAGTGGTGCTGTGGCTCAAGTGGTAGAGCATTAGCTTTGAGTAAAAAAGCTCAGAGAGGGCTGGGAATAGGGCCTAGTGGCAAGAGTGCTTGCCTTGTATACATGAAGCCCTGGGTTCGATTCTCCAGCACCACATATATAGAAAATGGCCAGAAGTGGTGCTATGGCTCAAGTGGCAGAGTGCTAGCCTTGAGCAAAAAGAAGCCAGGGACAGTGCTCAGACCCTGAGTCCAAGCTCCAGAACTGGCCAAAAAAAAAAAAGCTCAGAGATAGCCCTCAGGCCTGAGTTCAAGCTCCAGAACTGGTGTGTGTGCCCACACATGCATGCACATGTGTATGCACATGCACACGCATACACACACACACACACACACACAAAGAGTTTGAAGCCAGGTGCTGATGGCTCGTACTTGTAATCCTAGCTACTGAGGAGGTTCAGATCTAAGGACTGAGATTTAATGCTAGCCTTGGTAGGAATGTCCATGAGACTCTTATTTCCAATTAAACTACCAAAAAGCCAGAAGTAGAGCTATGGCTTAAGCAGTAGAGCACCAGCTTTGAGAGAAAAAGCTGAGGAACAGCACCCAAGCCCTGAGTTCAAGCCTGAACACTGTGAGTGTGTGTGCACATCCAGGCACAAAATAATGTGCATTGGAAATTAGTCTTTAAAACTAAGTATTTCCTGGTAGTGAGTTAGAAAGTAAGATGACATTAACACAGTTCTGTTTAATTTAAGGTTCTCCTCTTGTGGTGTCTTTAATTGGTGCACTTTTACGTGATTTTCCCAACCGCTGGGATTATTACCTCAGACAACTTCAGAATAAGCAATTTAAGAGAATAAGGAAATCTTCATCATATGATTATGAGGCTCTAGATGAAGCCATGTCTATAAGTGTTGAAATGCTCAGAGAAGACATCAAAGATTATTACACAGATCTTTCCATCTTTCAGAAGGATGTTAAGGTGCCTACAAAGGTAACAAATGACCAACTGTCCTTGACATTGAATACTTATGACACATGACCTTTGATATAGCACTAAGGACACTTGTTTCAAGTTATAATGCATGAATCAGACCAGTAGGACTGAGTGAAGGAAGAAGGTCCAGAAGTCCCTCTACTCTTTTTTTTTTTTTGCCAATCCTTGGGGCTGGGACTCAGGGCCTGAGCACTGTCTCTGGCTTCTTTTTGCTCAAGGCTAACACTCTACCACTTGAGCCACTGCGCCACTTCTGGCTTTTTCTGCTAATGTGGTGCTGAAGAATTGAACCCAGGGCTTCATGCATGCAAGGCAAGCACTCTACCAGTAAGCCGTGTTCCCAGCCCCCCTCTACTCTTATTCTCTATGAGAGGCTCACTTGGAGCTCATGAGTTACCTAATTCCCATCTGTTTTAGGGGAGCGAGAAAAGTATCCAATTTCTCTGCGTTTTTTTCTGCCTTTAGGAATAGTTAAGCTTTTTATGAAATGTTGATGTTCTCATTTAGGGCTTTAAGATAATGGCTTTTACTTTTTTCTTTATTTTTGCTGTGCACACATTAGTAGGTTAACCACAGTCATATTCATTGTACTTCTGTGATATTAAATGCCCCAAATGATCCCTAGGTGTTATGCATTCTGTGGGACATGGAAACTGAAGAAGTTGAAGACATACTGCAAGAGTTCGTTAATAAATCTCTCCTATTCTGTGATCGGAATGGGAAGTCATTTCGTTATTATTTACATGATCTTCAAGTAGATTTTCTTACAGAGAAGAATCGCAGTCAGCTTCAGGTACTTTTTAAACTTTATTTTGAAAAAAAAAAGTTAGACTTGCAGAAAAGTTACAAAATAATACAGAGAATTTCTATGTATAAACCTTTGCCTTGCTTTCCTTCATATTAACAGTTGATATAATACATAAACCAAAGTTGGAAAATCACTGTTGATACACTGCCATTAACCAATCCACAGACTCTACATTCTGCATCTCTCCCACTTATGGCCTTTCTACAGTCTAGAACTCATGTTGCATCTTCTTTCCCTTTGTCTCTTCAAAAGTGAAAAACTCCTTAGTCTTTGTCTTCATGGCTTTGTCACATTTTTCTTTCTGGTACTGGAGATTGAACCCAGAGCCTGTCACATGCATGGCACTCTTTCACTGGCTTCTGTCCCCAGCTCATCCTGGTCACTTTTGAAGAATCTTGGTCAGTAATTTGTACCGCCTTTACTAATCTAGTTTTTTTTCCTGATTTTTTTTTTTATTTACTAGATTGAGGTTATACTTATTTGTCAAGAATACCACAGATAGGGCTGGGGATATAGCCTAGTGGCAAGAGTGCCTGCCTCGGATACACGAGGCCCTAGGTTCGATTCCCCAGCACCACATATACAGAAAACGGCCAGAAGCGGCGCTGTGGCTCAGGTGGCGGAGTGCTAGCCTTGAGCGGGAAGAAGCCAGGGACAGTGCTCAGGCCCTGAGTCCAAGGCCCAGGACTGGCCAAAAAAAAAAAAAAAAAAAAAAAAACCACAGATAAGCCAGGCGCTGATAGCTCACTCCTGTAATCTTAGCTGCTTAGGACCCTGAGATCTGAGGATCATGGTTCAAAGCCAGCCCAGGCAGGAAAGTCTGTGAGAATCTTATCTCTACCAGAAAACTAGAAGTGGTGCTGGGGCTCAAAGTAGTAGAGCGCTGGCCTTGAGCTAAAAAGCTCAGGGACAGTACCCAGATCCTGAGTTTAAGCCTTACAACTGACAAAACAAAACAAAACAACAAAGCAAAACCACAGATATGTCTTTCAGTACATCAAATTAGGGAGTACTTGGGTATGATATGTCTTATGTTAACTTATTTGGCCTGGTTTCTTCACTATGAAGTTACTTTTCTCTTTTTTTATGTTAGTTACTGTTATATATTGTGGGAGAGACTTCCTGTATTTCCTCAGTAGTTTCAGAGGCTTAAGGTTCTGTGCCACTTAGGTTCTAAAGTTGTTTCTGTCCTCTGAAATGTTTAATTTGGGTTTCAGGATCTACATAAGAAGATGATCACTCAGTTTAAGAGGTATTACCAGCCACATACTCTGTCTCCAGATCAGGAGGACTGCATGTATTGGTACAATTTTCTGGCATTTCACATGGCTAGTGCCGGTATGCACAAAGTAAGGATTCATTGGAAAACTCCCTTATCTGACTTTTTTCTCATATATGTGGTAAAAGATTTTTCTATTCTTATTTCTACATTTCTACTTGCTGAAGATGATTTTGTTATCTTTAGATGAACTTCTTTGCTGTCATGTTTGTAAATGTACATTGTCCTATATTATAAGTTCATTATTAGTAAAATGAGGATTTTTCCCTTCCTCTCCCCTTTCTTCCCTTTTCCCCTTCTCTCCCTTCCACTCCTCTCGCATCTCTTCTCCCCTATACTTACTTCTCCCCTTCTCTTTTTTCCATTCCTTTCTTTTCTTTCAGTTTTTAACCTGCAGTGATGTAAGGAAGGTATATTAGTAGCTACAGTAAGTGGACTTAGAACCTAAAAAAAATCTATTCTCTTTGATAAGAAGAGAATATTTTATAAATAAATCCATACTGCTACTTAGCTACTTAGCTCTGCTTTTTGAGCAGTATGGATTTATTTATAAAATTGGTTTACAAAAAGAAATGGGGGTGGGGAAATACATTCATTCACTGAATATTTATTGAGTACTGGTTAGAGAATGTTACTGTTCTACATTAAGAGGAGCATACATATAAAATCTGCTCTCATTGCGTTTGTAATCTTGGGGAAGACAGGCAAGAGTTGTATAGTATGTTAGTAGGTTATAAAGTGCTCAGGATGAGGGAATAGTGTACAAGAGAAGAAAGTGATGATATAGGATAGAATTATGATGGATATACTGATAGATTTACAGTGTGTTGTGAATCAAAGATGACTGACTGCAAGCTTGTGTAGTGGAAAGAATAGAACCTTCAAGTGAATAGTCAAGTTTGAGGGAGAGTAAGATTTTCCCTATGCCCCATTGGGGGAAGGGGAAGGTTAAGAACTCTTTTTTTTTTTTTTTTTGCCAGTTGTTGGGCTTGAAATCAGGGCCTAGGCACTGTCCCTGGCTTCTTTTTGCTCAAGGCTAGCACTCTACCACTTGAGCCACAGTGCCACTTCCGGCTTTTTCTGTTTATGGGTGCTGAGGAATCAAACCCAGGGCTTCATACATGCTGGGTGAGCACTCTACTGCTAAGCCACATTCCCAGCAGGAACTGATTTTGAATATATCCCTCCCCCTTCCACCCCCAGTCCTGGGGCTTGAACCCAGGGCCTGGGTGCTGTCCCTAAGCTTCTTTGTGCTCAAGGCTAGTGCTCTACCACTTGAGTCACAGTGCCACTTCCATTCATTCTGAATATATTAAGCTTAATGTATCTATTAAGATATCTAGCAGGAAATACTGCCTAGAGAGTTAGATTTATGAATTTTCTTTGTTGAGGAGAATTATGGACAAAATATGAAAAGTAGGAGTCAGTACATAGATGACATTTTCAGTCAGGTCTACCAAGTACTCTAAACATTTTAGAAAACTCCAGGCTTTCAGTAACTATTATATGCTCAGGTATGTACTTCTGAAGTCTGATTTTTTTCTTTTTATCTAGTAAAATATATTTATACTTAATAAACCTATATCACAATTGTCACAATTAAATAAATGTTTGTGCCCTAATTTACTGAACCAAACTTTTATTGAACATTTAGGTTGTTTTTAGTTTCTTCCTTTTTGTCCTAAGTTCTAAGTATCTGCTAATTTTCTCTCAGTGTTAGGATAATTATGTTATACATATTCTTTTTAACAATGCTGCTGATCTCTCTTTTTTCAATGATGTTGATCTCTCTCTTTTTTGATAAGGAGCTTTGTGCTTTAATGTTTTCTCTGGATTGGATTAAAGCAAAAACAGAACTCCTAGGTCCAGCTCATCTGATTCATGAATTTGTGGAATATAGACATATACTGGATGAAAAGGTATATATTAGTATTAAAAGTTTAATGCTTAAACTACTTATAATTTTAACATTCAATTCTAGATTTAATGGTAGGAATGAGCACAATAGAATGGTTGAATAATTTCCCTGATTATTTGAATTAGTTTTCTTCTGCCCTACTGGGAGTGTAGGTATGATTGAAGGTGGCAGAGTAAAGTTTTCAGTGTGTGTGTGTGTGTGTGTGTGTGTTGTATTTAAGAGTTAAGAGTCTGTGTGATAATGAGGTTTTTTTTTTTTATCTTCTTTATAAAAGTCAAGAGAGGACCAGGTGCCAGAGGCCTCACGCTTGTAATCCTAGTTACTCAGGAGGCTGAGATTTGAGGATCAGGGTAGGAAGCCAGCCTGGGCAGTAAAATTTGTGAGACTCTTATTTTCTATTAAGCACCAAAACTGAATGGTGCTATGGCTAAAGTGGTAGAATGCTAGCCTTAAGCACAAAAGCTCAGGGACAGCACCCAGGCCCTGAGTTCAAGCCCTAGGACTGGTACAAAAAAAAAAAAGTCAGGAGAGGATCACTGTATATTTGTTACCTAATGGTTGGCTGCTAAATTTTAGTTCATACAGAGAATATCTCACTTAAGTCTTTGAAATGGCAAGAATCACAGAAATAGCAAAATGTCAGATCATGGCTTTGGTTTCATTTCTAACAGATTTCAGTTTATTTGTAGGATTGTGCGGTCTGTGAAAATTTTCAGGAGTTTTTATCTTTAAATGGACACCTTCTTGGACGGCAGCCATTTCCTAATATTGTACAATTGGGTCTTTGTGAACCAGAGACTTCAGAAGTTTATCAGCAAGCAAAGCTGCGGGCCAAGCAGGAGGTCGATAATGGAATGCTTTACCTGGAGTGGATGTAAGTAGGTTAGGAAGGAAATCAAAGGGAGTGGGTTGCTAACTATGTCATTATTTTTTAGATACGGAGTAAGTTCACTACAGGAAGATTTAACTACTTTGGGAAGGGCTGGAACTTTTAACAAGCATTCTTAGTGAAAATTTCTATAGAAGTCAGGATAGTAAAAAACAGTTACATTTCACAGTTCATAGAATTAGAGAAGCCATTTTGACAGATTATCCCACATATTCATATCGAATGCTTGACTTACTGTAATCTGTGGTGGCAAAGAGCATGGACTTTAGAACCACAAACTTGATTTGACTCTAGTAGCTTTATGATGTTGAACAGGCAATAGATCACTCTCTTAAATGTAAAATAGAGAACAATCTTTTTTTGAGGTAAGTACTATTTTTGTGAAGATTTAAATAAGATAAAGGCTGTAATTTGTGCTTTCTTGGGAAGTTTTTTTTTTTTTTTCTGGTCAGTTGTGGGGCTTGAACTCTGGGCCTGGGTGCTGTCTCTGAGCTCTTCAGCTCAAGGCTAGTGCTCTACCACTTGAGTCACAGTGCCACTTGTAGCTTTTTCTGTTTATGTGGTTCTAAGGAATTTAACCCTGAGCTTCTGTATGGTAGGCAAGCACTCTACCACTAAGCCACATTCCTCGCCCAATTTTTTTTTTTTTTTTTTTTTTTTTTTTGTCCATCATGGGGCTTGAACTCAGGGCCTGGGCTCTGTTCTTGAGCTCTCTTGCTCAAGGTTAGTGCTCTACCACTTTGAGCCACAGTGCCACTTTTGTATTTTTTTTTAAATCTCTCTTTTGCAAGTATGGAAACAGATGCAGAAAGGTTAAGTGATGAGGCCACAGCCAAGCCCTGGCCCCTCCCTGCAGCCCGCAGGGTGGAGGATCCAGCAGCCTCCTTTCAGTTCTGCACTGAACTCCTATTCCTTCTGCGCTTTTGCTTGGTGCGTCATGACAGTTGCGCCAGTGTTGAGCCCTCAGAGGAGGCATCAGATGCGGTTCTCTGCTCCTGTCTACTGCTGGTGTCAGTTTACTCCATCTCAGTGCCCACAGCGGCTGCTGTTTGTGGAAGGCAGCAGGGCGTTTCTGCTCGGAGCCACGTGGACAGCAGAGGTGAGAGGAGGCCTTGGATTTGCCAGTGCCTGGCCACTGCCCAGCCTGCCCTTTACCCTCAGTTCTCAGATGATTGCAGGGCTGAGCAGGGAAGGTGGTGGTTCTATACTCTCCCCTCCCCTTTGGAGACACCTGTTTCTACTTTGAGGCTTTTTCTTTTCTTTGTCTTTTGTGGAGCTTGAACTCTGGACCTGGGCGCTATCGCTGAGCTCTTCAGCTCAAGGCTAGCACTCTACCACTTGAGCCACAGTGCCACTTTTCTGGTGGTTAATTGGAGATGAGTCTCACGGACTTTCCTGCCCTCTGGCTTTGAACTGCAGTCCTCAGATCTCAGCCTCCTGAGCAGCTAGGATTACAGGTGTGAGCCACCAGTGCCCTATGCCTTTTTTTTTTTTTCTTTTTGGTATGTGTGCTGGGGCTTAAACTCAGGGCTTAGGTGTTTTGCTTAGGGCTAGTGCTCTACCACTTGAGCCACAGTTCCACTTCTGGCTTTTTGGTAGTTTACTAGAGATACAAGACTCATGGACTTTCTTGCCTAGGCTGTCTTCCCACTTCCATCCTCAGTTCTCAGCCTCCTGAGTAGTTAGGAATACAGGCATGAGCCACTGGCACCTGACAGCATTTTTGGCTGGTCCACATTTTTGTCATTCAGTAGAAGTCTATGGAAGTTTGAATAAATTCCTGTTTGTTAGGGATCAAATAGACAGAAGTTTATTTTTTGTTTTCTATGAAGTATTAATTTTGTTACTTCTATTTTGTCCATTGCATCACCTGCGTTTTAAGCTATAATGTCCTAGAATAGAATGGTTAGACATTTATAGGTATATTTTTTCTTACCTTTAAGCAGGATATAATCAAAGAATGTTTTATTTCAATACTAGAAACCCTTTTTAATTGCAGAAAGACTTAAAGCTTACATGTAACTATGTAAGTTTCCAAAAAGTCATTAATACACTCATTTATTTGTTACTAATTCTTTTTGGTCTTCTGCTATGTGCCTTCATTGTAAGGATTACTTCCTGACATCTGGAGAATTGAGTGGATGGGAAAAGGGAAAGAGTATATTCTTTTCTGTTATTGGAGATGAAGTTTTGTTTTGTTGCCCAGGTTTGAATGCAAGATTGTCCTATCTTAGCCACTTCAGAAGCTAGGATTGTAGATATGTGCCATCAAACCTGGCCAGTTTAGTTTATTGCATTTAAGTTTGTAAGTAACTTATGTATTTGAGGTTATCATCTCTAGTTCTTATGTTTGTTGTATCACTTCTAGTAAAGTAGGATTGTAGGCAGGATTGTACTAAGATTTTTGTGTTATTTGGCCTGTCAGTTTGTGTGTGTGTGTGTGTGTGTGTGTGTGCGCGCGTGTGCATGCGTGCACCAGTCCTGGGACTTGAACTCAGGGCCTGGGTGCTGTCTCTGATCAATTTTTGCTCAAGGCTCTCTGCTACTTGAACTTTTGGCTCCACTTTTGGCTTTTAGGTAATTAATTGTAGATAAGAGTCTCATAGGTTTTCCTGCCTGGCTGTTTCCTATCCAGGCTGTCTTCTAGCTGCAATGTTCAGATCTCAGTTTCCTGAGTGGCTTGCTCTCATGCTTGCTTCTGTCTTGAGTACACATGTGTTCCTTTACCCTTTAGCCTTACAGCAATAATATAAAAAACAGCATTGGAATAGTTGATAATCTTTAGATTATTATACAAAGAAAACGACATTGCTTTATCTTTTTATAACTGTTCCTGGATAATTGTAGAAGAAAGCAGTTTTAAAGTACATCATTGTACTGGTAGGTGTAGTGATATACTTGAGTTAGGAAATTAGCTTTGTTTTTAACAGTTCTTTGATTTTAAACGTGATGGAATGTTTTTTAAAAAGTATGCTTATATAATGTTTTATCCACATTGTCATTACCATATCAGATAACAGAAGACAGCATATATGTGACTAAATAAATTTCTTCTAACTAGTGACTTTGTAACACATGGCAGATTGATGCAGAGTACCTGTTGCTAGAGTGTGTTTTCTCTTTAGGTGGTCTATGCTATCATTTGCATGTTATTTAAGAATTTTGTATTTTGGGGACTATAACCACTATGAAAGACAGTTCATTATTGAAAGGAAACAGTTTATTCTCATTGGATATCTCTTCATTTTTTTTCTTGTATTTAGAAACAAAAAAAACATCAAGAATCTGTCCCGCTTGGTTGTCCGCCCCCATACAGATGCTGTTTACCATGCATGCTTTTCTGAGAACGGTCAGAGAATAGCTTCTTGTGGAGCTGATAAAACCTTACAGGTAGGACATTTCTCTTAAGAAAAACTCAGAGGCATGCACCTCATTCTATGCATATTTAATCTATTTAAACCTTCAAATTTAAGAAAATTGTAATTTAGAAATAGAAAAATCTAAATTTGTTGACCATAAGGCTTTCTCAAGAGATTTTAAAGATAAGGTTATGTGCTTCTGTAATTTTGAACTTTTTAGGTGACGAAGAGCTGGTCATCTAGAGAATCAGTCACCTGCCACCCATTTGCCATTTAAGGCTAATGTGGAAATGGCAATTGTTAAAAGGCATAAGGACCTCATCACAGTGAGTTCGGGCCCTGATGAAAAGAAGTAATCAAGTAATTCTTTTGTCAAAGGCTTAGACATAGATTTCAGACTAAATAGGAATTGGAATAGCTTATTTCCAAAGATGTTTTAAGTAGTTCCCTCTAAGTTCATACTTATTTTCAGAAAAAAGAATGAATATTTTCTTTTTTTGGGGGGGGGCAGTCCTAGGCCTTGAACTCAGGGCCTGAGCACTGTCCCTGGCTTCCTTTTGCTCAAGGCTAGCACTCTGTCACTTGAGCCACAGCGCCACTTCTGGCCATTTTCTGTATATGTGGTGCTGGGGAATTGAACCCAGGGCCTCATGTATATGAGGCAAGCTCTCTTGCCACTAGGCCATATCCCCAGCCCGAGAATGAATATTTTCTTCACATTTGTTTTCTTCCTGTTGGTTTAGAAGGAAACAGTTGAATTAGCAAAAACTTTTTAGTCTAAATTATTATTATTATTTTTTTGCCAGTCCTGGGGCTTGGACTCAGCCTGAGCACTGACCCTGGCTTCTTTTTGCTCAAGGCTAGCACTCTGCCACTTGAGCCACAGTGCCCCTTCTGGCCGTTTTCTATATATGTGGTGCTGGGAAATTGAACCCAGGGCTTCATGTATACAAGGCAAGCCCTCTTGCCACTAGGCCATATCCCCAGCCCCTTTATGTCTAAATTAATTTCAGTCTTTTCAAGATTATGACTGCATACCTTATTTGTATAGTACTTGATTGGTAATTTTATTGTTTTGAATTTTGATCTACAGAGAGAAAACATATTGAATAAAATACTTTTTATTTGGTTATGTTAATAATTTACTATAATAGTGTCAAAACTAAAGCTAGGTTATTTCTTACTGGTATTTACCAATGTTTAACAATAATATTTCTCGTGGTTAAAATATTTTAAAGAAATATATTTATTGAATGGTGGCTCATAATTAAGTGATTTATAGTAAAAAGGTTATCATTGCTTTTTCAGGTGTTCAAAGCTGAAACAGGAGAGAAACTTCTAGAAATCAAGGCTCATGAGGATGAAGTGCTTTGTTGTGCATTTTCTACAGATGACAGATTTATAGCAACCTGTTCAGTGGATAAAAAAGTGAAGGTAGGAAAACATTTTCCTTTTGAGCTGAAATCATCACCATTGATTTTTTTCCCCATAATAGATGAAAATAATTGGGGCTGAAGGACTCTTACCTAGTCTAACTTGATTCATGGTAAATTAAAACTTATTGAGAAAATTTTCATTTTTAGGCACCAGCAAAAATGCTTACATTGATTAGTCTGAGGTATTTAGGAGGCAGGGGGTAAAAATAATTACAAATTAATAGGAGTTGGGGATTTAACTCAGCAGAAGAGCACTAACAAGTGCAAGGCCCTGAGTTTGATCATCAGCACCACAGAAAATTAACAATAATTATATATTAATGAATAGACTGGTCTGCGGATTAAATGTTAGTTGAAATCTTTGAATAAATTGTGATTAAAAGTTGTTGCATAAAATCATTGCCTGTATTCAGATTCCTGATGTAAAATATGCCTTTTTTTTTCTTTCTTTGTTCATTCTGGTTCTGGGGTCTGAACTTAGGTTTTGTACCTACTAGGCAGATGTTCTTCTTCTTGAGCTATGCCCCCAGCCCTTTTTTGCTCTAGTTATTTTTTGGACAGAGGCTCCTGTGTTGGCCCAAGTTGACCTTAGACTGAGACCTTCTTCCCTAGATTCTGTGTAGCAGGTGTTACAGATGTGAACTATCATACCTGGCTTATTTGTTGAGATAGAGTCTCATTAACTTTTTGCCTAACCTTAAACTATGATCTTCCCTATCTCTTCTTCCCTCAACTTTTTTCTTTTTTAACCTTTCTGAGCTGGCTTATATATTCAGTAAAAAAATAAGATGGATGAACACACTGTAAGTTTACTGATATAAATAAATTAACAACAAAAAGCAGTTTGTTTCCTTTTTTATTATTGGTTTTTATTAATGGTTCAAAATAATACTTTTTTTTAGGGGCGGGAGTCCGTCATGGGGCTTGAACTCAGGCCTTAGAGCCTGTCCCTTGAGCTCTTTCGCTCAAGGCTAGTACTCTGCCACTTGAGCCACAGTTCCACTTGTTTTTCTGGTGGCTAATTGTAGATAGTCTCACAGACTTTCCTGCTTGGCCTGCCTTTCAACCTCCATCCTTAAATCTCAGCCACCTGAACCAGATAGGCTAACAGTGTGAGCCACCAGTGCCTGGCTCCAAAATAATAGCTTTTATTATTACATTTCAATAATATGTGAAATGTACTTTGATCATAGCCTTTATCTTCCCTCATTATCTTCTCTTGTTCCTCTTCCTCTCTCCTACTAATCTTCATCTAAAAGAGCAATTTGTGTCTTTGTTAATTACTTTTTCTTGTGTCTTGCCTAACAGTTTGAGTCTTGGAAGACGTTTTATTGCTGCTATATGAACAGAAGACTTCCTTCAGGCTTTCTTTTTTTCCCAAAGGAATTGTAGAGCACTGAATTTGGCAGGCTAGGCAAGGTAGTTTGGTTTGGGAATTTTCCTTGCGTTTTCAGTTGAACTCTGCTTTTAATATATTAGACTCAGTGGCCTTATAGCCAATAATTCACTTGGTAGCCTCTATTCTGAGTCATACGTGAAGTACTGGGGACTTTCAAAGTCAGAACTATGTGGAATAATAGTACTGAATTTCTGTTTCTTAGAACTCAAAATATAAAACGAAAAGGTAAAAATTCATTCAAGAGGGCTGGGAATATGGCCTAGTGGCAAGAGTGCTTGCCTTGTATACATGATTCTCCAGTACCACTTATATAGAAAACGGCCAGAAGTGGCGCTGTGGCTCAAGTGGCAGAGTGCTAGCCTCGAGCAAAAAGAAGCCAGGGACAGTGTTCAGGCCGAGTCCAAGCCCAGGACTGGCCAAAAAAAAAAAAAAAGAACAAAATTCATTCAAGAGCTTCAAAATAAAATAAACTCTTTATACAGCCATAATATTCAGTGTACACATGTGCAAATGAAACCAAGTAACTTGAGGTGATGGGTGAGTTAGGACAGATGAGGGGGTGATGAAAGGGATGACATTGATCAAGATACATTGTCCTTATGAATGCTCTGGGAGGAAACCTGGATACCTCTAAAAAAGATCTAAGTTCAGGGGAGGAAAGGAATGTGGTAGAGGGGGTGAATTTGTTCCAGGTGTGCTTTGTGCATGCTTGGAAATTCCACAGTGAAACTCTCTCACATTAAAAATGTATGTTAACTCAAAATTAAATATTTTAAAATAAAAAGTCCAAGTTCTAGTAAAAGTTTATTAAACAGATTTTTTGTCATTATATGGAGTAGACTTCTTGGTTTTCTTACATATTAACCCGAATGCTGATTATTTTTTACTGTGAGAGGTTTTATACTACCAACTTACTCGTGTTACATTATCAGTTTCTTACTACAATTTGCAAAGTAAGTAAAGAAGTATTGATCCCATTTTGCAGAGATGAAGACACTAGTTTATGCTCACAATAAATAATAAGAATAAGGCTGATAACTAGTTTTCTTTTGAACTCCCCCTCCCCCCAACCCCCAATGCCATCTGTCTTTACTTTTTTCTTCCTTTTTGTTTCTCTGGGCTTTCTGCATGCTAGCTAGGCAGGTGCTTGCCCACTAAGGCACATCCCTAGCTTCTTTCTTTGCTTGCTTAGTGGTACCATGGGCTCTACATGTACCATGTTTATTATCTCATTTGACATGTTGAGTTGTGTATGACGGTGTAACTATTTTGGTTTTACAGAAGAGAGAACTGGGATGCAGAAAAGCTAAGGCTCCATGGGGGGGTGCACAGATCACACCTAGGTGGTAGAGTTGTGGGCTTTGCCTGATCTGAAGTCCATTATGTGAATCTCTTATAGGATTTCTTCACTGCTGTCTTTCACTTCAAATGGGAAATGAACATTTTCATGTGATGCTATTTGTGCTAAGGAGAAGATATGTGTGGATTTACCAGTAACCTCTAAAATATGAAGTAGAATATTGCTGTGTTTTGAGAAGGGGCAGTGATTAGAATCATATTGGATTAAAAAAAAATCTGTTGTGGGCTGGGAATGTGGCTCAGTGGTAGAGTGCTTGCCTTGCATACATGAAGCCTGGGTTCAATTCCTCAGTACCACATAAAACAGAAAAAGCTGGGCATGGAGCTGTGGCTCAAGTGGCAGAGTGCTAGCCTTGAGCAAAAAGAAGCCAGGGACAGTGCTCAGGCCCTGAGTCCAAGCCCCAGGACTGGCAAAAAAAAAAAAATCTGTTGTAACAAGATGCATAGCATCTGCAAAGTGATATATATTTGCCTTCCTGTTTTCCCTTTGAGAAAAATGAATAATTATAAACCTTATTTTCTTTGTTCTCTTTAGATTTGGAATTCTGTGACTGGGCAACTAGTACATACCTATGATGAGCACTCAGAGCAAGTCAACTGCTGCCATTTCACGAACAGCAGTAATCACCTTCTCTTAGCCACTGGGTCAAGTGACTTCTTCCTCAAAGTAAGTGTGAATATTGAAAATTAGGTGTTTGCACTCCACCCACCCTTTGCTTAGGGATTGCACTTAGGGCCTTGCTCATGCTAAGCAAACACTCTACCACTGAACTGTCTCCCCAGCCCCCATCAGGATTTTTTTTCCCCCTATTGCTGTCACAGCAATAGAAACTTCTATGTTTACTTAAAGAACAGCAACAACACTGTGATAATATTAGTGAATACTGACTGTAGATGCTTCAGTTACGGTTTCCGTCTCTAAGTCCTTCTCCATCTCTAGGCTCTGCCTTCCATCTCAGTTGTTCATTGATGATGTCTCTGAGTGACTGGAAATGTGATCACCCTCTGCTCAAGTTTTCTTGGGTTTTATAGCTCCTTACTACAGAGATAGAGAAACCTGCCCTTTCTCAGATCCTATAAATCTAATATTAGAGAAGACGCTATTTCATCTCATTTGACTCATGATCTTTGCTTTTTAATTCCAGTGACTAGTAGAATGGAATCCTTAGATACTTTAAGGGTCACAAGTTTAACCACGTAAAGATGGGGAAAAAGAGGTAGAGTTCTATTTGAATCATAACTGTAGCATCACTCAAAAGAATAGTTTTTGCCAGCTGTTAGAGGCTTATATCTGTAATCCCAGCTACTCAGGAGGCTGAGGATTGCGGTTTGAAGCCAGCCCAGGCAGGAATGTCAGTGAGACTCTTACCTCCAATTTGCTGTCAAGAAGCCAGAAGTGGAGCTGTGGCTCAAGTGGTAGAGTGCTAGCCTTGAGTAAAAAGAGCTCAGGGCTAGTGTCCAGACCCTGAGTTCCAGCTCTAAGACCTGTACACCAGAATTGGGAACTAAATACCCTTGAACAAATGTTTTTAAATTATTTATTATTTACTTTTAACTTTTTAATTTTTCAAGTTTTAGTAGCTTTACTTCAACTTAGCAGTTTTATGAGATAGCTCAAATGGTAGGTGCCAGCTGTGAGCAAAAAAAGCCAAGTGAGAATGTGAGGCCCTGAGTTCAAGTCCCAGTTCTGGTATGTGCACATGCCCGAGCACGTGCACACACACACACACACACACACACACACACAATTTCAGCCTACTTAGTAGTGACAAGGTTTGGGAAATCTTAGAAATGACCATTGGGCCAGTTGAGAATTTGTGAGCTCAACTGATCCTGCCAGGAAGTAGGGACTATGTGTATGTACATCATGTCTGGCTCCAGTACTGTTTTTTGTTTTTAATTTATCCTTTAATTTTTCTCAAATAGCTTTGGGATTTGAATCAAAAAGAATGTCGAAATACTATGTTTGGCCATACAAATTCAGTCAATCACTGCAAATTTTCACCAGATGATGAACTTTTGGCTAGTTGTTCAGCTGATGGAACATTAAAGGTAAGTAAGCCTTTGTATATCATTAAAATGGGTTATAATTTTGTAGAAAGCCTTATGAGTTGGTAATGAATATTGTGTGTGCATGTGTGTGTGCACGTGCGTGTGTGTGCACGTGCGTGTGTGCCCGTGTGCACAGCAGTCTTAGGGCTTGAACACGTCAGGCATTAGGTACTTTTCCTGAACTTTTTTTTTTTTTTTTTAACTCAAGGCTAGTGTGCTATTACTTGAGCCACAATTTTACTTCTGGCTCTTTTTTTATACTTAATTGGAGATAAGAGTCAAACCGACTGAGCAGGATTATAGGCATGGGCTACTAGCACCCAGCTGTTTCATGATTTTGATAACATATGACTAATAAATATAGTGATATAATAAGTTTCCCCCCTTCTTCCTAGCATTTTTCTCTGAATCTAATAACAGTTTTGTTTTTCCATTTGCTTAGAGTTTTTCTTTTTTTCTTTCTGTTTGTTTTGGAATTGATACCAGGGCTTGAACTCAGGACCTCACACACTCCCTTACCTTTCTGGCCCATGGCTAGTATCTGTTGTTTAAGCCTTGTGTTTAGTCCAACATTTGTTTTTTTCAATACTGAAAGAAAAAGTGTAGTCTCTAGCTTGAAGTTATTCAGAATCAAGTGAGAGAAGAAGGTAAGCAAATAGATGAACCATAAAAATGTCAAAATTTTATACAGAGTTTTTTTTTTCTTTGCTTTGAAGGAGACAGGATCTCACTGTGTTATTGGCCAGGCTGGCCTCAAACTCCTTGATTCAAGTGATCCTCCTGTACTCTCCTAAGTGGCTGGGACCCTAGTTGCATACAGCTTCTCTCAGCTACATAGAAGGTGTTCTGAGAGCAGATGAGGACTTTGTTTGCCTGATGCTACAGATAAGGAGCTCATGTAACTTATGCTGTAATCAGATTGAAGGTTTGAACTTTTCTTCCTGTTTTGTTAAATTTCATTTCCATCAGTACTTCATACTGATCCCTGAGCATATAGCCTTGGACATTCTTTCTCCCTTTTTTTTTTTTTGGCCAGTTCTGGGCCTTGGACTCAGGGCCTAAGCACTGTCCCTGGCTTCTTCCCGCTCAAGGCTAGCACTCTGCCACTTGAGCCACAGCGCCGCTTCTGGCCGTTTTCTGTATATGTGGTGCTGGGGAATCGAACCTAGGGCCTCGGGTATACCGAGGCAGGCACTCTTGCCACTAGGCTATATCCCCAGCCCCTCTTTCTCCCTTTTTGATGTTAAGATTCTCTGTATGCAGAAGTGGCATAAAGTAGACCAATGTGCAGGAATAGAGTAAGGCGCTACCTCCTTCACAGTATTCTCCAAGCCCTATGCTTGGATGCCACATTCCACCTATGGGATCTTTATCTCTCACATGATGTATCTGGCATATTTTAGCCTTTATTAAGTATATTTAAAGATGATAAACTCTTGCTGTGTCACTGAAGATTAAAACTAAAATCTCTGTAAACCTAGAGAGAAATTTTTTTCAAAGTCTTTTATTTGTTTGGAACAGGTTTTGATTTTTATATTCAAGTGTGAGTGTCACTAGCAGCAGGGGCTGACATTTCTATACTCTGGAGAGCCTATGATTATGTTGGCTTTCCCACAGTGCTATGAAGCTAGTATCTCTGGTTTGCACTGACATGTGACATGTAGTAAGCAGAGGTCCTGCAAAATAATGTTAGATAACAGCATTTCAAGGTCATAATCTTCTAAAGCTTTTACCATGAGAGGATGAAGACTGTAAAATTATTTTCTGCCCCAGTAGCTCTGTAATTTTCTAAGCATTTTGAAAGACATCATATTAATAAGCAGGTGTCTTTGGGGCCTTGATGGTAACCATTTCAAAATGTGAGTTTTGTGTAAAGATTGTCATTTAAAGTATACAAGGGCACAGGGACTTTAGATATATAGTACAATGATCTGCACAAAATGAAATGCTGGGATAGTTTATACTATCACTTGATATGTGAGAATTTTTTTATTTTTTAAAATTTTTATTGTCAAACTGATGTACAGAGAGGTTACAGTTTCATACATTAGGTATTGGATACATTTCTTGTACTGTTTGTTGATATGTGAGATTTTATCACTGCTTGGCTAGTTGCTAAAGTCCAGTCCAGAAGCAGATGTAGTGTAGGCAGGTATAATGAAATTAGATTGTTAGCTTTCTTTATCTGTCTTAAATCCAAGTACTGTGATTTTATTTTTCCTACTGATAGGGAAACAGGCATGATTTCTCAAGTATTCTGGGTGGTATGATTAAATTCTGGGTGGTAATACAGGCATTTATGGTTTATTTTTCTCTTTAGATTTTTTTTTTGTGCTGGTCCTGAGGCTTGAACTCAGGGCCTGGTCACTGTCCTTGACCTTTTGTGCTCAAGGCTAGTGTTCTATCGCTTGAGCCACAGGCCCACTTCTAGCTTTTTAGTGGGGGGTAGTTATTTGGAGCTAAGAGTCTCACAGGCCTGGGTGCCAGTGGTTCACACCTGTAATCCTAGCTACTCAGAAGGCTGAGATCTGAGGATCATGGTTTGAAGCCAGATCAGGCAGGAAAGTCCATGAGATTCTTATCTCCAATCAACCACCAGAAAAATGGAAGTGGTACTGTGGCTGGCTCAAAGTGGTAGAGTGTTAGCCTTAAGTGCAAAAGCTGAGACAGGGCCCAGGTCCTGAGTTCAAGCTTCATGACCAACCCCCCCCCCCAAAAAAAAAAAAAAGTCTCACAAGCTTTTCTGCCTGCCTGGGCTGACTTTGAACTTGGATCCTCAGATCTGAGCCTCCTGAGTAGCTAAGACTACAGGCATAAGCCACCAATGTCTGGCCTTGGGCTGTTTTATTCTCTGAGATGTCTTATATTATGCAGTTTATCCATAGTTGTTGCAAGGGGGAAAGTGTTGCTTTTCTGCCATGTTTCAATAGAACATGTAATATCTCTCTAAACTCAAAGAATTAAAAGCCAGGTGGATAGTACATGCTTCCTGGAAGGCAGATATGGGAGGATCTGGAATTTAAGGCCAGCCTAGAAAAAGAAAGAAAACAAATTCAAATAGTTTAGGGGTGTGTGCATCAAGTGGGAGAATGCTTGATTTTCTGGGTTAAGTACCACCAATAAATTGATGAATGAATGAATGAGTGAATGATGTGCCTGACCAGGCAGGTCAGATTTTACCTGGGAGCTATGCTTTGGATACTGAGGTAAAGCTTGAGAAGCAAGTTGTTTTTTTCCTCTTCTTTCCTCCCTGGCTAATTCTTGGTCTGGGCATGGTAGCCATTATCATTATTTTATTCTTTGATTCTGGGAGAATAAAGATTTTTTCCTCTTCTTTTTTTTTTTTTTGCCTCATCCTTGCTAGGCAAGTGCTTGACTTTGAGACACTCCAGTCCAAGGTCTATTTTTATGAAGGCCTTTGTTTTTTGTACTGTTCAAGTAGGTCTACTTAGAATGAAGTTAGAGTATTTTGTGGCCCATTCTCAAAAGCCAGTTTCATAGCACTACTTAGCCCCACCAAGCATACATAGAGCTTACTTCCTTTTAGCCTACCTGTTTTTAGTTTCAAGGACTTCTTTACTTGCTGGCAGCTCTGCTGGTTATAATGTGGTGTGGATGGGGCCTGTACTGTAATCTTCCAGCTACTTCCACATGCAAGACATGTGGAACACACTGTGTGGGCCAGCAGAGGGCAGCAGCAGCAAGTTGAGTCTTCCTCTCCTCTTTCTTCCTCACTCCAATGACTGTCAACACCTAATCTTGCCCTCCTCCACACCATACAAGACTCTTGTTAACTTCCTCTCTAATTTTACATTCTGCCTTCTACATTTTGGGCAATACTTGTAACTTTTTCCTTTCAAGAAGATGCTGGATGAAACTGAAGTACTTAATTTAAAAGACCTACAGTCTTGCATAGGTTAAAAAGAATTCATTAAGTAGAGTAACTTATTTGACATTTAATCTGTTGGGATTCTAGAAGTATGAGTTAAGAGTAAAACAAAATTTTGGTTAAAATTCTTTTTTTTTATTTGAAGCTTTGGGATGTGAGATCAGCAAATGAGAGGAAAAGCATTAATGTGAAACACTTCTTCCTAAATTCAGAAGATTCTCAAGAAGATATGGAAGTCATAGTGAAATGTTGTTCCTGGTCTGCTGATGGTGCTAGGATAATGGTTGCAGCAAAAAACAAAATCTTTGTGAGTATTAGAATTTTTAGAACAAATTTAGTCTGAGTTAAAGAAAATGAAGACTTCTAATGATGTTTGTATTTTCCACTGTCTTCTGATACTATGAAGTCTAGCTGTGTGATCTGGGACAGGATTCCCAGAATGCAGTTCTTCAGAAGCATACTCTAGGGGATATGGAAGGCCTGTGAGCCGGAAGACTTCACGGTCCCACAGATCTGGGAAGCAGCTTGTTCTGCTTTCTCTGTGAAAGGCATACAACACGAGGCACATTTAACAAGTAGGGTAGTCCTGCAGTACAGAAACACTTGGAGAGGTTGAGTCAGCATTCTTTGAATTACTTAAAACATGAAGACTTTCTGCATAGCTCTTTAAAATTTTTACTTTTTTTTATTGTTATTATAATGATGATGAACAGGGTATTACAGATTACATGAGTTAGGTAAAGAGTACATTTCTTTTTTTTTTTTTTTCCATTACTGGGGCTTGAACTCAGGGCCTGGGTGCTGTCTCTGAGCCTTTTGTTCAAGGCTAGTGCTCTACCACTTGAGTCACAGCTCCACTTGCAGCTTTTTCGGAGTATTTTGTTGGAGATAAGTGTCTCATAGACTTTCCTGCCTGAGCTGGCTTTGAACGGTGATCCTCAGATCTCAGCCTCCTGAGTAGCTAAGGTTACAGGTGTGAGCCCCTGGTGCCTGGCTAAGAGTACATTTCTTTTTGGATAATATCACTTCTTCCTTTACTCCCAATTTTTCTCTCCCATCCCCACCCACAAGTTGTATAGTTCATTTTCAGTATAGTATCTAGTAAATACTCCTGCTACATTTGTTTTCCATTTGCCCCTCTATTTCTGTGCTCCCCTTAAATGAACAAACCAGACAAAAGAAAAGAAAAGAACAAAGAAAAAAAAAATTCCATTTCCTGGAGTTCTTTTTTTTCTTTTTTGCCAGTCTTGGGCCTTAGCCTGAGCATTGTCCCTGGCTGCTTTTTTTTGTTTTTTTTTCTTTTGCTCAAGGTTAGCACTCTGCCACTTGAGCCAGAGCGCCACTTCTGGCCATTTTCTATATATGTGGTGCTGGGCAATCGAACCCAGGGCTTCATGTATTAGAGGCAAGCACTCTTGCCACTAGGCCATATTCCCAGCCCTGGAGTTCATTTTAATAAATGTTATTTTATATGATTAAAGGCATGTAGTCATTGTGCCTTTGCCTTCCTCCCCTAAGAATATCTTACTGTGTGTGGATGCCTAGAATTGTGTATAATTTATCATGTCCCAGTATATTTTAGCTCTAGCTTCCTCATAGGAGAGAAACAATGTGTGGTTTGTCTCTTTGAGCTTGGCTTACATCACTGCATCACTCTTTTAAAAACTGGTTTCAAATATATTGAACTTTAGTGATTTTTCAAAGTACTTTTTAATCCCTGAGATTTTATAATGTGGTGAGTCTAATAGAGATAAACATTCATTAACAACTGAACCATATTGTGATGTTTTCATAAAAGAAATGAAAAAGACATAAAAAGAGTAAGAAGAATATATCTTCCACCTTTTTCCCCCCTGTACCAGACATTGAACTCAGGACTTTATACTTGTTAGGCAAGTGCTCTGCTATTGAGCCCCTTTTTAATTCTTTCCTTCCCCCCCCTCTTTTTTTTTTTTTTTTTTTTTTGGTAGTTCATAGGGATCAAACTGAGGGCCTAAGCTTTTTTCACTCAAGACTAGTGCTCTACCTCTTTGAGCCATAGGACCACTTCCAGTTTTCTTAATTGGAAATGAATTTCACAATCGTAGGGCTTAAACTCAGAGACTGGGCTCTGTCCCTGAGTTCCCTGTGCTCAAGGCTAGCACTGTACCACCTGAGCCACAGTGCCACTTCTGGCTTTTTCTGAGTAGTTTATTGGAGATAAGAATCTCATGGGCTTTTCTGCTTAGGCTTGCTTTGAACTGTGATTCTCAGGTCTCACCCTCCTGATTAGCTAGAATTACAGGCAGGAGCCACCTGTGCCCAGCTGATGTTATGATTTTTAAAGGCATAATTAACTTTACAGTATAGTTATGTAAAAACTCACTGAGGGGCTATGTGTGATTGGTGTAGAACTTTGGTTGCCTGTAGAGTCATACCCTTCTAAGGACACAAAGCTTAGAGAAAAATATGTCCTTTTGCTGTTAATATCCTCTTAAAGTTGTTAAATTCAATAAGAGCAAGAAAGAAATCATTGCATTTGCAAGATTTGAAAAATTATTAAATTTTGTTGTGGTAAAATCTACTGTAAATTCTTCTATTTTAACCTTTTCTTATGTGGTATTGGGGGTTTGAACTCTGGGTCAAGTACTTGTTAGGCAATGGTGTATCACTTGAGCTATACTCCAGCCTCATTTTAGCCCTTTTAAAAATGTCCAGTCCAGTGATATTTATTGTATTTATAATATTGTCTACCCATTACCACTATATACTTGTAAAATTTTTTTGTAATCCCAAACAGAAACTTCACAACCATTAGTTAAAAAATGCTCATCTCCTGGTAATACCTCAACCCCTGGTAACCTGTAACATAATTTATGAATTTGCATATACTGGATATTTCATATAAGTGAAATCGTACACTACTGATCTACATTTGATTGCAAATAGTATTTTCAAGGTCCATCCGTGTTGTAGCATATATCAGAACTGCATTTCTGTTTATGACAGGATAGTGTCCTATCATGGCCTGTGTGTGCATCCTGTTTTATTTACTCATTTGTATATGGATTCTTGGCTTATTTCCACCTTTGGGCTATTATGAATAATACTGTAATGTACTGTAAAATACTGTAATACAAGCGTCTGTTTGAGTCCCTGCTTTTAATGTTTCTAATACCTGTGAGTAGAACTGATGGGTCATATGGTAAATATGTATTTAGTGTTTTGAAGAACTATTAAACCGAACCATTTTATATTCCTACTAGCAAAGCATGAGGGTTCCAGATTTATGGTGTTCTTGATAACACTTGTTATTTTCCATTTTCAAAATTATAGCCAGAAAGTGGTATTTCATTGTGGTTTGTTTGTATTTTTCTAATGATCAGTGATGTCGAGGGAAAGCATTGTCCTTCCCTCCCTTCTTCTCTCCCCTCCCCTCCCCTCTTTCTTTCTTTCTTTCCAGTATTGGGATTTGAAATCAGGATTTGCACTTTTGAGGGAAAGTTTTTTTTTATTGTTGTTGTTGTTGGTCTTGGGGGCTTGAACTCAAGGCCTGGGTACTGTCCCTGAGCTTTTTCGCTCAAGCCTTGCATTCTATCACTTGAGCCACAGCTCTTCTTCTGGGTTCTTGGTGGTTAATTGGAGATAAAATCCTGCTTGGGCTAGCTTTAACTAATGATCCTCAGCTCTCAGCCTCCTGAGTAGCTAGTATTAAAGGTATGAACCACTGAATCCTGGCTAAGGAAGGATTTATTTTTATTTTTTTTTAAAGACTAAAAAAGTCTGTTTTTGTGGAAAAGAAATATAAATTTTATACTGCTGGAAATGCTTATTATTTAAAAAATCTACAAGCTAGCTCCCTATTTTGCATGTTGGAATAAAATTGACCTACAATAATCATCGTTTCATGCAGATCCTAATTTCTTATTCTGTTTTTTCCTTCTTCACTTTTGTTTCTCTCCACACTTTGGTATTGTTTATTTATTCCTGTCTTTATGTCTTTTCTCTTTTGCTATTTATGATTGGATAACTTCATATTCTACATTTGCCAGAATTTTTTTTTCATTTTCTCTTAGTGCTTACTTTATAAGAATACCTGTCCCAGCAAGCGTTTATGAGTTCCTGGTCCTTGTTGTTAGCTCTGCTGCTATGCTCCTTACCACCTGCACTTGCTCTCAGGACTCTGTGTCCTCTCCATGGCTCCCACTTGGAGCCTTTATTTTCTTCTTGAGGACTGTGCCCCAGTCCTAAATAACTGGTAGATTATATCAACATACTGTATGCACATACACACTTCACTGTTGAAACCATTTTGCCATTTGGAACAAAAACTGCAGCACATATTCACTTTAAAAACCTTTCAAAAATTGAAGAAGGTGTATTACTAAAAAAAGTAAGGTTTGTAGGGGGGCTCAAAATTGAGAAAATGATTGGTCATAATGGAGTAATTTGGTAGCTTTAGAGAGAAATAGAAATGATTGAGTTAATTCATTTTAGCAAGCTTTTGCTCTACATTATTTTGGTCATCTTCATTTATGAAGGTGCATTTTCTCTTTTGAATAAACAAGCCTTAGGTAGAACTGCTTTGTTTATTAATTTGGCTAGTCCATTCATTTATTCACAAAGATTTCATTTTTCCCTAGGCCAGCTTGAGAGAGAATTTGTGATGAATTTTCCTTTATATAAAATATGTGTCAAGATGAGCCATATTATTAAAGTATGTGTATGTTGAGATATATTATTTATGATTATCAGTAATAATGGTAGTTTTATAGGACTTACGTTTTATATTGGATTTGAGACATTTAAAAAATAAATTTATGGCTGGGAATGTGGCTTAGTGGTACAGTGCTTGCCTAGCATGCATGAAGCCCTGGGTTTGATTCCTCAGGACCACATAAACAAACAAAGCTAGAAGAGGTACTGTAGCTCAGGTGATAAGAGTGCTAGCCTTGAGCAAAAGAAGCTAAAAGACAGTGTCCATGCCCTGAGCTCAAGTCCACCACTGGCCAAAACCAAAAAATTAGATTCAATTTGGTTCTAGCTTATCTTTTTAAAGCTGTTTTCTTTAAATAGCTGTACAAGTTGGGTGCTGGTAGTTCACACCTGTAATCCTAGCTACTCAGAAGGCTGAGATCTGAGGATCTCGGTTCAGAGCCAGCGTGGGCAGGAAAGTCTGTGAGACTCTTATCTCCAATTAACCACTGAAAAACCAGAAGTGGCACTGTGGCTTAAGTGGTAGAGTGCTAGTCTTGAGCTGAAGGGCTCAGGGACAGTGCCCAGGCCCAGAGTTTAAGCCCCACAACTGACCAAAAATAAAATAAATAGTTGTACAAAAGGGCTTCAACTTAACATTCCAATTTATTTTACTTTTTATTATCCTAAAGTAATTATTATATGAAAGAGTTTGAGTTCAACATGTCAGTTTGTGAAAACAATGTCTCTTGACCAACGTCACCCTTTCATCATTCTCCCCTTTCCCACATATGTATGTTGAATATGTATGTGAAAATGAAACGAGGTAAATTGAGAGGGTGAGCATTCTTCACCTTTCCTCTATTCATCTGTTTACCCTCTCTTTGAAGTCCTCCCTTCTCCCACCATACATGTTCCAGCTTCCTCGTTTTCATGTGTACAAGGCATCTCAATCACCCCTTTCATCTCCTCCTCCTCCCAATGTTTCTTTTTTTTTTTTTTTTTTTGTTTTTTGGCCAGTCCTGGGCCTTGGACTCAGGGCCTGAGCACTGTCCCTGGCTTCTTCCCGCTCAAGGCTAGCACTCTGCCACTTGAGCCACAGCGCCGCTTCTGGCCGTTTTCTGTATATGTGGTGCTGGGGAATCGAACCTAGGGCCTCGTGTATCCGAGGCAGGCACTCTTGCCACTAGGCTATATCCCCAGCCCCTCAATGTTTCTTTAATATTCTGTTTTGTGTACTACCTGGGATAGACTCTTCCTTCAAGGCATGGCATAGACTCAGATAAAGTAAAAATGTTTATGCCAGTCAATGTATGCTTTCAATTTTCCTAATACTGTTATTTTTGTGTGTCTATTAGTACTAGGACTTGAACTCAGGGCCTGGGTTCCTTCCCTAAGCTTTTCTGCTCAAGGCTAGCACTTTACTGCTTGAGCTACTGCTCTACTTCTGGATTTTTAGTAGTTAATTGGAGCTGAGAGTCTCATAGACTTTTCTGTCTGGTCTGGCTTCAAACCTCTATCCTCAGATCTCAGCCTTCTGAGAGCTAGGATTACAGTTATGAACCACTGGTTCCCATCTTTCAATATTTTCTTTTTATTGACTCTGGTTTATCGGTTAAAATATTTTACCTTCATTAGTATCTCTGTTTATGTTGGCAGCTTTTTGACATCCATACCAGTGGCGTCTTGGCAGAAATCCATACAGGCCATCACAGCACCATCCAGTACTGTGACTTTTCCCCTCAGAACCATTTAGCAGTGGTGGCCCTGTCCCAATACTGTGTGGAGGTGAGTAGTTGAGTTTATTCAGTAAGTTTAAGTCTCCAGATATCTAAGGTCGATAGGGAATAAAATGCTTGCTTGAGAAACTATACAGTATTTTCTTCATAGATTAATGACCTGTAGCCTCAGGATACCAAACTAGATAGCCATATTTATTATCTTAGCAGTGATTGAAGGCTTGATTTGGCAGTATGACAGGAAATGAAAGTACCATTCACCCAAGCCTGTCTGGAGTGTGCAGGAGTCTGGGAAAACACTGTAATGACCACAGGTTTCCTAGGCCAAAATATGCCATCTCTTAAACAATATAGGCACGGACACTTGTCTTTTTACACTGTTCAAAAATGTACTGAGCTGGGACGGTGACTTACTGGTAGAGTGCTTGCTTGCATGCATGAAGTCCTGAGTTCGATTCCTCTGTACCACATACACAGAAAAAGCCAGAAGTGGTGCTGTGGCTCAAGTGGTAGAGCACTAGCCTTGATCAAAAGAAGCTCAGGAACAGTGCTCAGGCCCTGAGTTCAAGCCCTGGGACTGGTTATGTAACTAACCCATCGGTACAACATAATTACAATAACAATTTTTTTTTTTTTTTTGGCCAGTCCTGGGCCTTGGACTCAGGGCCTGAGCACTGTCCCTGGCTTCTTCCCGCTCAAGGCTAGCACTCTGCCACTTGAGCCACAGCGCCGCTTCTGGCCGTTTTCTGTATATGTGGTGCTGGGGAATCGAACCTAGGGCCTCGTGTATCCGAGGCAGGCACTCTTGCCACTAGGCTATATCCCCAGCCCCTACAATAACAATTTTTAAAAAAGAAAAAAAATGATGAGCTGGGTACCTGTAGCTCACCCCTGTAATCCTAGCTCCTCAAGAGGCTGAGATCTGAGGATTGAGGTTCATAGTTAGGCAGGAAAGTCTGGGAGACTTATCTCCAATTAACCTTCAAAAACCCAGAAGAGGAGCTGTGGTTCAAGTGATAGAGAACTGTTCTTGAGCAAAAAAGCTCAGGTTCTTGAGTTCAAGCTCCAGAACTGGCACAGAAAAAAAAAGGCGAATGGTCAGTTCATATTCTTATACTACTGAATAGGATAAGATGGAAGATATATTTCAAATTGGTAACATAGTACTGTCATTGCCAGGCACTAGTAAATAAAATGGCTCTTCTTCAGTGTTATGTGCTTATTCCAACAGTTTTTAAGAGAATTGGCTGAATTTACTCTTCAGTGTGGAAGTAAGAGATGAGAGGAGTAAGCTCTATAGGTTCTTTCACCTAATTCTTAGGGACAGAGTTCAATGAGGCGCAAGGTTTCCATGCTGAAAACCTTTCTGTTGCAAACAGAGGCAAGTGAGTTTAAAGAACGTCAATCCCCTCAATCCGGTGTAAAGAAGTAGGGTGTGGGGGTAGTATTCTCTTGGGTAGAATCCTTGAACCAGAAGCTTTAGTTAGTTCTGCTAGGACACCTTGAACCTTCCTTGTAGATACTCAAAGAAGATGTGACTTGTGTTTCCCCTCCGGGTTTTGTCAGGATTTTGGCAGCTTTTCTGGTCACTTTTAAGGTTTTTACCCTCTATTATCCTTAGCTCTAAGAACTGTCTTTCTTCTTAAAATGTAGATACTTGGCTTTGTGGAGGCTCAGAGAACAAGGATGAAATAAAGAGAAGGATTCTCAAGGGAGATTTTTCAGTTGTGTAATCATTTTCGTTTCTGGCTTTTAGCTTCATATATCCCAGCATTGACTCTAGAGATAAGGCAGAGGAAATTTCATATGATTATTTTATAACCATAGAATTCACTGAATGAAAACTATTGGATATGTGATAAAGTACTTGTTTTGTCCGTGTTAGTCCTGAAGTCATAAAGTAGGTCTGTAATTCATAGTGTAATGAGAAGAACTCAGGCACACATGGTACTTCATTAGACTGGAATATATAAGTAATGTATAGCAGAATTCAGGACAAAATACAGCCAGACTGATGGGAGACATCAACAATTTGTAATGGGCACAAATAACAAGAGAAGTGTATATATGCTATCATTAGTGCATTCATTTATTGTAGGATTTTGCAATCAGTTCAAATGAAAGTTAGATGATGGAAGTAGTGAAAAATTGCATGTGAAAGCTGCTTATGTTCATCTCATTATTTTTTAGGTTTATTTTTTTAAATACATAAAACATTTTCATGATCCCAAACCAAAGTTTTATAATAAATTATAGCCACAGAAAGCTCACAGTTATCCTTATCCCTTCTTGTCCCATTCATTTTTCCTACTCCATAGGTAGCAATATTACTTTTTGCTTATATAAGCAAATGTTTATGCATATATATCCATCTCTATATATTGACATTTATATTTCCAACTCCTATAAAAGGTATAGGGTGTATACTCTATACACTCATCTGTTTGCTTTTTTGTTAACTGTGTATCTTAGTTAACAGTTTTTTTTCCCTGTTTAATTTTGCATATTGTTGTATTATGTGATCAACTGTAGCTCATTCAGTTGTTTTTCATGCGGCTTCCAAGGCATTTTCCTTATGTATGATACAGTCTTTTGGGTCATGGGGATTGAACACAAGACTTTATGCTTGCTAAGCATGCACACAACCACTGAGCTACTCCCATATGGTCATTTGGGTTCTTTCCAGTTTTCTGCTATTAAAAAAATAATTGTACAATAAATAATTTTCTTCATAAGTGATTTTGTATTGTTGATAGTGTGCTTGGGGGCTGTATTTGTGGAAGTAGTATTGCTGGATCATTCTTGCTATTGTCAGCATTCTTTCTATATTTAAAATGCTTATGAGTGTAATTTCCTGCATTCTGTTTATTCCATAGTTGTGGAATATAGACTCCTGCTTAAAGGTAGCTGATTGCAGAGGACATTTAAGTTGGGTTCATGGTGTGATGTTTTCCCCCGATGGATCATCCTTTTTGACATCTTCTGATGACCAAACAATTAGGGTGAGAAATACTGGTTTTCATTTTAAATACTTATTAATAATGAGCTAAACCGTCCACAGATTAAGAAATTGATGACAGTCTTTGGGAAAGTAAAATAGGCAGCTACTAAATTCATATTCATTCTGGAAAAATGCAGTTATATGGCTTACAACAGTCTCATTCATTCAGACAAGTTCATTTGTTACCCTGGGCCAGGTGCTATGGGAAGTCCATTGATTAAATTGACATGCATTACATTTGATTTCTGAGCATAGTTTTTTACTCTTGCTGTATCCTGAATTCCCACATGTAATTACTTGCTAATTTTTACAGATTCTACCTTTGCATTTTTTTATTGTTTATCTCTACTCTGCTCTTCCTATTACTTTGAGATTCAGGTCCTTATTCCTTGTACCTGTTGCTTCTCTCATATGAGACTCTGCCACAGCTCCTTTTTTCTTTTTTTTTGCCAGTCTTGGGGCTTGAAATCAGGGCCTGAGCACTGTCCCTGGCTTCTATTTTGCTCAAGGCTAGCACTCTACCGCTTGAGCCACAGCGCCACTTCCAGCTTTTTCTGTTTATGTGGTGCTGAGGAATTGAACCCAGGGCTTCAGGCATGCTAGGCAAGCACTTTACCACTAAGCCACATCCCCAGCCCTTCATTTCTCCTTTTTTCTACGTTGCTTTAAAGATATTTTTCCAGCATCATGTCTATCTCTGTGTGCATGTATGTACATACATGTGTGCTAAAAATTAAAGCCAGGGCCTTATGCCTGTTGAGCATTGACCATTGAGTGATTCCTAATATGTCATTTTTGTTTAATCAGATTCCCTCCTTCCCCCTCTTATGTTTACCAAGGCAAATACACACTTATAAACTTCATAGGATATTCTTCTTTGGTTCCAGTCTGTCTTTCAGTTTATTTTCCAGGTAACCTACATGGACTGCTTATATTTTCTCAAACACCTTGCTTCTTTTAAGTCTTTTGCTTAAATGGCTTCTTTTATTGCAAATTTCTTACTTAACCATCCTGCAGTCCCGTCAAACTTTCCTCATTCAGAAAATGTCTCTTTTCCTTAATGCCATGAAATTCTATGTCAGTTTTTTTTATGGTGCTTAATCAAATTCTGGCTTTCAGTACTGATTTGATTTATTGTACACTTTAGTGCTCTACTGGTTCAGTGATTTATTCACAAGTTTAGAATTATATATGGCTCTTGGAGTCCAGGAACTCAGGTGCCTGTAGTGTCTAATTCAGTGTTTTATACAAATCATGGTCAAAACTTATTTACTACATACTGTTTATTAGACATTGTGCAGCATATTGTGTATGTATTAATTTATTAATTTTTATATAGTTCTTTTGCAGCTGAGATAGGCATAGGCCAGAAAAATCTCTGAAAGGCCATTGCTAGCTAATGTATCAAGCTTGAGCTAGTATATAAATCTTTCACCAAGGAGGTCTTGTTAAAAACAGTGAGCTCTGTCACTAAACCCAGTGTCATAGACTGCTTGTTGATATAGTTCATTTATATTCTGGTGCCAGCTTCTTATTATCTTGTTGTAGACTGGTATCAAGTAATTTGAGAAGCAGCAGGGGTTTTTTCCTTCGAAGTAGTGTTGTGTGTAGTAACCTGCCCAAAGTTATAGCTTTATGTAGAACTAGAATTCATGCAGAAACATTTGGGCTGTAGAGGCCACAACTCCTAATACTAACTGCTTTATACTTATAGAAGTTAACAAATATTTATTGTTGAATTATAATCTAACAACCGAAAGCATAGCATGGACATTTTAACTGTGAATCATAGCTTGTTATTTTACTTTAGCACTAAGACTTGTTTTTACATTATTTCAGGGGATAGACTAGTATAGTTACTTTAGTTTTTTCATCTCTTACTCAGGTCTGGGAAACAAAGAAGGTATGTGAGAACTCAGCTATAGTGTTAAAGCAAGAAGTGGATGTTATGTTTCAAGAAAATGAAGCAATGATCCTTGCAGTTGACAATAGACAGCATCTACAAGTGAGTTTTTTTTTTTTAGAAAATAATTGGAATATTGTTTTGGTTGAACTTACAATTTTTCTTGTTTCTTTTGAACTTTGGATCAGGCATAATTATATAGTCTTAATATGTGCTCAACAGATATATGTTGAATAAATGGAACATAAGCCCTATGGTTAAATATGGCAATATTTAGAATTAAATTGGGAACTATCCCACTTTACCTTGTTCCTTTCTGGTTGCTATCTATGATCTCCTTCCTTGATTTGTATGAAATCTTAAGAATACCACAAACTTGTTTACAATAGTATTTAGACATGTCTGAATCTTCCCAACTGAGATGGAGTGAGCTAGACTTTATATCTGAAGCATACATGTTTCATTTGTTTACTCACACATTGTCCTATGAATATTTGTTGAATGCTTATTAATCCTTAAGAAGGAAAGGGTTGTGTTATAACATCAAAAGAACTTCTCCATACTCTAGGCTGCTGTCCTCCTTTCCTCAAATAAAGAATAGGACACATAAGGGAATCTCTACTGACTGGAGTCCCATTGGTAGAAGGACAGTGTTTAGTAGTGCTGAGTAGTGGTAAGAGAGACAAGAGAATCCCTAAGGAGAGCATTGACATTCAACAGCAGGTCAGCATCACTGGATTAGTGGCTGAATAAAATGAATAAAACCAGCCTGGGCAGCAAAGTCCCTATGAGGCTCTTCTCTCCAATTAACCATGGAAGTGACACTGTGGCTCAAGTGGTAGAGTGCTAGCCTTGAGCACAAAGAGGATCAGGGACAGTGCTCAGGCCCAGAGTTCAAGCCCCACATACAACAACAACAACAACAACCTTAATAAAAACAACAAAAATCTTCAGAATGGAAGTATAGTATAGTTGGCACTGCCTGATAGAGAAGTCCTAGAAGTAGTGATAGCATTATAGGAAGAACACAAATACCTCATGGAAAGTTGAATGCAGAGACTGTCTTCATGGTGGCCAGCCTATGGGAAACAGCTGAGTAGTAAGCCATGTAAGATGATGATGAGTAGTGGTAGAGAGATATGGTAAGGACAGAAGGTGGAAAAGGGCAGGGGCTAGTGTAGCTTTTATGTGAATTAGTGAGACATTCCCCCTTGTCCTGCTGATTATCTGCGAGACATAGGATTGGGAGGGACAAACATTGACATAGCTGAAGGCTAATGATTCTGTAAACTACTTTTTTGTCGTCGTTGTTGGTTGTAGGACTTGAACTCAGGGTCTGGCCCTATCCCTGAGCTTTCTCACTCAAGGCTAATGCTTTAGCACTTTGAGCTACAGCACCACTTACAGTTTTCTGGTGGTTAATTGGAGATGAGAGACTCACAGACCTTCCTGTTCTGGCTGGCTTCAAACAGTGATCCTCAGATCTTAGCCTCCTAAGTAGCGAAGATTACAAGTATGAGCCATTGGTGCCCAGAAGTAATTTTTTGTTATTGTTGGTTGTGGGGGGCTTGAACTCTGGGCCTAGGTGCACTGTCCCTGAGTTCTTTTGCTCAAAGCTAGCATTCTACACTTTGAGCAACAGTGCCACTTCCTAACTACTTTTTGTATACTGTATTTATTTAGAGCCTTTTATTCAGTCTTAGAACACAAATAGAAGTAGAATTTTTAAAAATCAGATGGGTTATGAAAGTATCTTATTTTTCTTCCCTCTCTTCCTATCTCCCTTCTTCCCTCTCTCTGTCCCTCCTCTTCCTTTCTACTTCTTTCCTTCCTTCTTTTGATGGTGTTTGGGATCAAACTGACAGCCTCACCCATACTAGTGCACTACCCCTAAACTATACCCTGGTGTCCTGGAAGTGCTCTTATTAATTCCTAGGGGAATATTTTAGCAGTGACAGTTGACATTGCACCATTTTGAATCTGGTTTTTCGCAGTTTAGTTACTGAACAATAGGGAGCAAGAACATGTGTGAGGGTAAGATAAGAAAGTAAGGAGGCCTAGTATGAGTTCAGACTTTATCACCAACTAGTTCTGTGGTGTTGAATAAGTGGCATCGCTTCTCTGAGCCTCACTTTCTTCACCAAGAAGGCTCTTTGCATCTTTAACAGGCTGTGTTCTGGTTGTAAGGAAAAGGTAGAACCTATTCAGAAGACAAACAACTGGAGATTAGTTCTTTATAGTATAGGAACTTGTCCTCATCTGCAGTGGGAGTCAGAATTAAGCTGTTGAGACATTCCTAAATATGACCTGCTTTGCATTTTACAAATTTTACTCTCATCCACAATATATCAGTCACAATGCTTTGTATTTCTTGGATGAATTTGAAAATCAAATCAAGTGTGAATTCCTTACTAACTGGATTTCTGCTTGATATATTTTCATTGTACTTTCTTTTTCAAGTTCAGTATGCCCGTGCTTGTATTTGCTTCATTAAGTTTGTGCAACTTTTCATTCAGAAGGACTTATAAAGTTATTTGATGTTAAAAGCCTAAGTTTAGCTACATCTTTGGACATTGGAGAGTTTTGAAGATAAACTAACAAATAATAGTTCCAGTAAAGCAAACAAAGTATTTGTTTAGTTGCTACTTAAATGAGCTCTTACAATCAAATTTTCAAAAAGGTACTCAGTTGCTTTTTTTTTTTTGTAGCTCAGTCTTTATTTTAAGTATCTAACAGACCAGAAACTGCTGGGTAAAATGTTCTAAAGGAAAACTTTCTGTCATTGATTCACCTTGTAATCTTTGTGCCTTAAATTTCACTGCTTAAGTCATGTTAAGAAACAATTGAAGATTTTAGGTTATGATACTCAGAAATATCTAGCAATTGAGAAATATTATCCTAGAACTCATGTTTTAGTTGAGTGATAAGCTATCTTTTTCAGGGGGATTTCAAAAAAATAACATTGGTACAAGTTAGGAAATCGAGTACTCTTAATCTTAGTTATTCTTACAGGGTCTTTTGATACCCCTCCAGAAGAGGAAAGAATTTTAATTTTATTGTAATTTGGAGAACATAAAAGTTCATTTTAATTTAGAGTTGTGTTTTTGTCTCATTTCTGTCTTAGCCCTTTTTCCCAACAACCCTCTGAAAAATATTAGACAAGTGCATTTTAACAAAGATAACCTTTTAAAAATAGGCTTTGTGAAGAAATGGAAGATAGGGTGTGGAGCTAGCTATGGGATTATAAACCAGACAGATGGATCTCAGGTGGTGGTGCAGCAGCTGCTTTTTAAACCTTTTAAAGCTTGTTTTATTTTTATGAAAATGTATTTGAACCACAAAATGAAATGAAATGAAAGCATAAAGTGCTAAGTACAGATGCTGAACTAGATAGGGCTATGCTGTCCTGGGAACGCTTGTTGGTTATTCTCTGTGTTTTATTTTATTTGTTCAATTGGAAAGCCTCTGTTCTAAAGGACAAGAAAAATTGTCTTACAACCTAATGACTGTGTCTGATTTTTTTTTATTAGCTCATTAATGGAAAAACAGGTCAGATCGATTACCTGACTGAAGCTCAAGTTAGCTGTTGTTGTTTAAGTCCAAATCTTCAGTACATTGCATTTGGAGATGAAGATGGAGCCATTGAGGTATTCACTTCTGGTCTTCAGAAGCATGCAGTAGTTACTTATTAAAAGTTAATTATAGGTTCAGGATTGTATTTATTACAAATAAATTTTTCTACGATCCACCATTATTCCATATAGATCATCTTATCTGATTGGTTATACATTTTTCAGATTGCCTTTACCACTATTTCTCATGCTTTTTTGGGTTCTTTTTCTTCTACCTAGTTGTTTCCTTATCCTCTACTTAAATACAAAAGCCTTTTTTTTCCACCTCCTTAGAAGCTCAGCTGTGTGGAGTGTAAGTGGTTTCCATTTTGGTACCATTAAGCCTTGTTGAGTATGTACAGGCTGCCTTTGCTTGCCTGTTCCACCAGTCCTTGCTTCGCTATCTTTGGTGTTAGAAGTATATCATTTTACCACCTGAAATCTTTAACTTATCTAAAATGCCCAAATAGGAACAACAAAGTTAAAGGCAATATGTGTGTGTGTGTGTGTGTGTGTGTGTGTGTGTGTGTGTATGTAAAAAATTAAAATCATTTTGGATAAAAGTATTGTCTTCATCACATTGAAAATGCATAACAAAAGCATATTTTTCCTAGATGTATAATTTCTTTTTTAATTTTTTAATTGTTATCATAAAGGTGATATACAGAATGGTTATAGGTATGTAAGTCACATTTCTTTTTTTTTTTTTTTTTTTTTTTTTGGCCAGTCCTGGGCCTTGGACTCAGGGCCTGAGCACTGTCCCTGGCTTCCTTTTGCTCAAGGCTAGCACTCTGCCACTTGAGCCACAGCGCCACTTCTGGCCGTTTTCTGTATATGTGGTGCTGGGGAATCGAACCCAGGGCCTCATGTATACGAGGCAAGCTCTCTTGCCACTAGGCCATATCCCCAGCCCTGTCACATTTCTTTTTGGACAATCTCACCCCTTCCCTCACTCTCTCCGTTTTTCCCTCAGCTGTATAAAGTTCTTTAAAGAACATTGGTTTGTACTCACTTTTTCTCACCTAGACTTTGGAAGTTATTTCTTTTTCTTTTTTTTTTTGCCAATCGTGGGCCTTGGACTCAGGGCCTGAGCACTGTCCCTGGCTTCTTTTTGCTCAAGGCTAGCACTCTGCCACTTGAGCCACAGCGCCCCTTCTGGCCATTTTCTATATATGTGGTGCTGGGGAATGGAACCCAGGGCTTCATGTATAAGAGGCAAACACTCTTGTCACTAGGCCATATTCCCAGCCCCTGGAAGTTATTTCTTAATTTATTAATATTTATTTTACTGTGGTTCATTTTTAAAATTAGGAATCATGCAAATACTCTCCAGTCCAATTGCCCCATTATATCCAGAAGAGGAAGCAGTGATGCCAATGCTGTTAGAACTTTTCTGTGATTACTGTGGCTTGAATTCAGAGTTAACACCTTACTTTTTAAACTTCATTATTTGAAAATTTTATTAACAAGATGGGTGATATATTATGGCTGTTTTTTTGAGTAGGATGATTTTACATATACAGGAAAACCTTTGTCTTCCTTGCAGGCTCATCTCTCAGTGTTATGCATTATTATTCTGAAAGGGATTTTGCTTCTCCTTTTTGCTGTACGTTGGCATCAACCCAGCACATTGTTTTTTTTTTCTTTCTTTTTTCTTTTTTAATTGCTAGTGATGGGGCTTGAACTCAGGGTCTGGACACTGTCCATTAGTAACATTATCCCTCAAGGATGATATGATGCCATACTACTTGAGCCAGCTCTACTTCCAGCTTTCTGGTGGTTTATTGGAGAAGAGAATCTCATAGACTTTTCTGTCTAGGCTAAGTTTGAAAATTGATCCTCAGATTTTAGCCTCCTGAGTAGTTAGGATTACAGACATGAGCCACTAGTGCCTCACTAATTTTAATCTATTTTTCACCTATAAAGTAGAAATTTGCTTGCTTACACCTATAATCATAGCTCCTCAGGAGGTTGAGATCTGAGGATCATGATTTGAAATTAACTCAGGCAGGAAAGCATGAGTTGCTTATCTGCAATTAACCACCAAAAAGCTGGAAGTAGAGCTGTGGCTCAAATGGTAGCACAGTACCCTCTAGCCTTAAGCTACAAAGCTAAATGATAGCACCCAGGCCTTGAGATTCAACCCCAATCTGGCACAACAAAAAAAGGAAATTTCACATGCATTAACCAAGATGCCCATACACTGTGCAATTGAGCCAGATGCTTTCATTGAAGTCTTACAACATCCTGGATATCAGCTATTATTACTTTTAATTTCTGCAAGTTTTTGAAAATGCAGAGCTAATATTCCAGCCTAGGTCTCCAAGCCTATGTTTTCATCCTTGTGCTACTCTGCCTTCCCCTGAGCGGCTGAGATTGCCTATCTGTTCATTTAGGAAGGCTCCCATTCACAGACTTTCCCTTTTGCTTCCTAAGCAGCCTCTTTTTTTTTTTTCTTTCAGATATGTGGCTTAGGTTTAAATTTCTAGACTCTCCTGTTACAGTATCATCTGTATTTTCCTTAAGTGAACATTTTACTTAGGGCAAAGAAACATGTTTATTCTTGTAGTATGAGTTCATTTTGATCATCTCTTTTTGAATTTGTGTTACTTTCTCAACCTCAATTTCGCATATTCATCTTTATCCCTCTTAAATCTGCCATTGTACTGTCCCCCCACCTGCTTATATCTTTTTATTCCCTTACCTGTCTTCCTGGTCTTCCTTTAGCTTCCTTATCTCTTGTGTTGAATTGTGAAGAGCTTGCCTGTCTCAGCCAGGATTCTTTCCTTTTTTCTTTCTCATCCATCACAAATGTCATTTTCTTTTAGGAGGCTAAGCCCAGACTGCCACCTGTTGGATGAGGGTAGTTGAGTATTCAGAAGGTCTGACCATGGGTTCCTACTGCCATCTAGCCCTTCCAGTAAATGCTTGGTTTTAAGATATTGTGCATATGTGTATACTTGTATGTATGTATGTATGTATGTATGTATGTATGTATGTATGTATATGCACATATATTTGTGTGTATTCACATTGAAGACACTAAGACATGGAAATCTATGTCTTTCAGTTTTACATTGTTCACTTTTAATACAGACATTACTGAACTTCCTTGCATTGATATTTTGTGGTTTTTCTACTTTGAAGATTTTAGAACTTCTAAACAACAGAGTGTTCCGATCCAGAATTGAGCACAAGAAAGCAGTACGGCACATCCAGTTCACAGCTGATGGGAAGACCCTTATTTCCAGTTCTGATGACTCTGCAATTCAGGTAAGAGATCAGATGCACTTCTAAGCTAGGCACTATTATAGAAAGGAATGAAAGAAGACTTTTGCAAAAGAATACTTGATTGTGCCTAAAATTGGTCTGTATCTTAAATAGACTATTTTGGGTATACATTCGGATAATGCACACCAGCTTAGAGGAAAACCTTGTGTGTGTGTGTGTGTGCGTGTGTGCATGAGAGAGACAGTGTGAAAGCCAAGGATTCATTTGAATTCTTCTTACCTTTGTGTTTGCATTAATAGACATATTTGTTGCCACATTTATGTATTTTCTTTTTACATTAATAAAATTTAATTTGAACAATTTCATTCTCTTCTAATGCTTAATGGATAAAATTTGTGAGAAAAAAATAATTTGTCAAAATGAAGGAGGCCATAAACTTACTAGTTTTTTAAAATTCACTTAATTTACTTTTTTTCCCTCCCTTCCTCCTTTCTTCCTCCCCCTCCCTCCCTTTCCCCTTCCTTCCCTTCCTTTTTTTTTGGGGGGGGCAATACTGAGATTTAAATTCAGGGTCTTATACTTGCTAGGCAGACTCTCCACCTCTTTTACTTTAGACTTTTTTTTTTTTAACCAGTCCTGGGGCTTGGACTCAGGGCTTGAGCACTGTCCTTGGCTTCTTTTGCTCAAGGCTAGCACTCTGCCACTTGAGCCACAGCGCCACTTCTGGCCTTTTCTATATATGTGGTGCTGAGGAATTGAACCCAGGGCTTCATGTATATGAGGCAAGCATTCTTGCCACTAGGCCATATCCCCAGCCCCTTTAGACAATTTTTTTTTTTTTTTTTGGCCAGTCCTGGGCCTTGGACTCAGGGCCTGAGCACTGTCCCTGGCTTCTTCCCGCTCAAGGCTAGCACTCTGCCACTTGAGCCACAGCGCCGCTTCTGGCCGTTTTCTGTATATGTGGTGCTGGGGAATCGAACCTAGGGCCTCGTGTATCCGAGGCAGGCACTCTTGCCACTAGGCTATATCCCCAGCCCCTTAGACAATTTTTGAATAGGGTTTTATGTATATACTCAGGCTAGCCTGAAGTGTGATCCTCCAGTTTATACTAATTGCATAACTATAATGACAGATGTGCATTACACATCCAGCTTTTATTGGTTGATGGCAGTCTAATGAATTTTTTGCCCCACTTGGCCTGAAACCATCCTCCTCTACTTCCTCTCCCAAGTAGTTAGGCTGTCAGAGTGGGCCACTGTGTCCAGTTCACTCAATTTTGTTAAAGCTCTAATATACACACTTCAAAATGCAAACAGCAATTCAAGGCTTATTAAAAATAGATCATCCTCCCATTTCTTATTTTTCAGAAACATCACTTTTAGCTTTTAGATGTTTCTTTCAATACTTACCTTCCTATGGCATGCTTATAAAGTACTATGACTTCCCCCCCCCCCCATCCTCCACCCCCAGGACTTCAATTCCAGGGCCTCAGGTTCTTACTCAGCTTTTATTTAGTGTGTGTATATATATATATATATATTTTAAAGTTTTTATTATAAAACTGATGTACAGAGAGGTTACAGTTTCACACGTTAGGCATTGGATACATTTCTTGTACTGTTCGTTACCTTGTCCCTCATACCCCCCTCCCCCCTCCCCCCTCCCCCTGTCCCCCCCTGAGGTGTTCAGTTCACTTTAGTGTATATATTTCTTACAATGGAAATATTTAATTAAGTATGCTATTAAAAGCTGTTTTGGGGAAAAAAGGTGTTTTTATGTCTTTTTGAGTCCTGTGAAGATGTATGATCGAGATGAAATTTGGCTTCTGAACAGCAGCTTTTATTGTAGGCTCCCATGATGCTCCTTTATTAGCTGTGAAACTCAGTGGAATAGTCACATTTTTTTCTTCTCCATATGTCTTTGAAATAGATGAAACTGAACTGCATCTGATGAAATTCTGTTGAGACGTTGTATGCTATATAAAGTTAAATTCATAAGGTTTTATGACCTGCTTGAAAGTATTCTCAGCTACCAGGAGAATAATTTCTAGAAATATTTTTAGAAAAAGATTATTTTTAGAAATATAAGTTGCATTTAATCTTCATGCTCAGAATATCTTATCCATTTTTAATGTTTTAACAAGGTAACTTGAGGGGATGGGTGGAGTTGGGAGAGAATGATGGAAGGGTGACATTGATCAAGAAGGATTGTATTCAAGACCAGGTGCTGGTAGCTCATGCCTGTAATCCTAGCTGCTCTGGAGGCTGAGATCTGAGGATCATGGTTCAAACCCAGTCCGGGTAGGAAACTCTGTGAGACTCTTACCTCAGATTAATCACCAGAAAATTGGAAGTGGTATTGTGGCTCAAGTGGTAGAGCCAGGGACAGTGCCTAGGCCCAGAGTTCAAACTGTATGACTAACAACAACAACAAAAAGCATTGTACTCAAATTGATATACTGAATTTAAGCTCCTTTGAAAAATGATTAAAGATAATTAAAAAATTTAAATAAAAAATAAGTTTAAAAAGATTTTTGGCTAAATGCTGGTGGCTCATGCTTGTAATTCTAGTGACTCAGGAAGCTGAGATCTAAGGATCCAGATTCAAAGCCAGCCTGGGCAGGAAAGCCCATGAGACTCTTTATCTCCAACTAACCACCAAAAAAACGAGAAGTGAGGCTGTGGCTTATGTGGTAGAATGCTAGCCTTGAGCAAAAAAGCTCAGGGATAAGGCCTAGGCACTGAGTTCAAGCCCCAGGACTGGCATACACACACACACACACACACACACACACACACACACACACACACACACACACACAGAGCGAGAGAGATCTTTTTATTATTGCACATTCACCAGATTAAAACTAGACCAGAATGTTACTAATCTGCATACTTGTATTTGTAAAATTCCCTTACATTTTTATTCTTCTGGACTTGTCTGTTTATATACCTTGTTAGGTCCTCCAGGCTGTTTCTTTTTTTTTTTTTTTAAGTTTTTATTATCAAACTGATGTACAGAGAGGTTACAGTTTCATACGTTAGGCATTGGATACATTTCTTGTACTGTTTGTTACCTTGTCCCTTATCCAGGCTGTTTCTTTTAATACCTTTCTAATGGTTTTTCTCTGCTGTTCTTTCTGCTTGTCCTGTGTTTTAGCTAGATTGAGCTATGAGCAAGTCCCTGTCATGTTTTCATGTTTTCCTACTGTACTTTCATACCCTATGTTTGAAAAGCTCCGTTCAGCTGTGCGCTGGTGGCTCAGGCCTGTAATCCCAGTTACTTATGAGGCATTGATTGGGAGGATTATGGGCCTAGGCCAGCCTGGGCCATAAAAGAAAACAATTGTGAGAACCTCCATCTCAACAGAAAAGAAAACTGGGTGTGGTATGCACTTGTCATCTCAACTATGGTGGGAAACAGAAGAAAACTGCCTCTCAAATTATACTTCCATCCCTTCAAATTGCTTCGAATGCTTTTTTCTTTTCTAGTGGTGCTTAGGTTTGAACTCAGGACCTCAGATTCCTAGGCAAGTACAGTTTACCTGAACCACACCCTCAATCCTTTGCTTTTTGTGTTTATTTTATTTTGTTTCAGATATGGTCTTTTGCTTCTTGGGGGCCAGCCTTGGACTATATTCCTTCTACCTCTGCCTCCCAAATAGCTGGGATTATAGACCTGAACTATGTCTGTCCTAGGACATGCTTTTTTTTAGCTCCACAGAACTTGCTTTTCTATCACTACTGTCTTCTTCTTCTTCTTCTTCTTCTTCTTCTTCTTCTTCTTCTTCTTCTTCTTCTTCTTCTTCTTCTTCTTCTTCTTCTTCTTCTTCTTCTTCCTCTTCTCTTCTTCTTCTTCTTCTTCTTCTTCTTCTTCTTCTTCTTCTTCTTCTTCTTCTTCTTCTTCTTCTTCTTCTTCTTCTTCTTCTTCTTTTTTTTTTTTTTTTTTTTTTTTTCCAGTCCTGGGCCTTGGACTCAGGGCCTGAGCACTGTCCCTGGCTTCTTTTTGCTCAAGGCTAGCACTCTGCCACTTGAGCCACAGCGCCACTTCTGGCCATTTTCTATATATGTGATGCTAGGAAATCGAACCCAGGGCTTCATGTATATGAGGCAAGCACTCTTGCCACTAGACCATATTCCCAGCCACTACTGTCTTCTATTTAGAATTTTTATTTACCTTTTTGCTGCCTCATTTCTTTTGGTTTCCTTTTTTGCTTTTGCTTGTTTAGTTTCTTTGAGACAGAGACTTATGTTTCCCACATTAGCGTGGAATTCAATATATAGTTGAGCCTTGGTTTGAACTTGCAGTCTTTCTTCCTTCACATCCCAAGTGCTGGAATTACAAGTGTGAACTACTAGATCTGGTTTGCCTCTTGGGTTTCTTTCTGATAGATTCTTGTTTGATTGACATGGAGCTGATTTAAGTAATTTTTGTTAAGTAGGTTGGTTTGAAGTCAGGAATTATCAAGGTTCTGAATACAGATGCACTGATTTAGTGAGGAAAGGATGTTCTGTACATGGATATGGCATAAAAATGTTCCTTCTCTTTACAACTGTGCCTCACAGATGCTCATGTGTTTACTTTGTGCCAGTTGCTGGCATTGTTCCAGTTTTCTTTCCCTTGTTAGGGCTACACCTGTTCTGAAGTTTGATGTGAAAAATAATGCCCTACTCTGATTTTTTTTTCTTATTTATAGTAAAGGTGATGAACCAAAGGGGTGTGTAGTTACAGAAGTAAGTGGATGAGTACATTTCTTTTTGGACACTGTTACCCCCTCCCTCATTTTCTCTCTCTTTCCCCTCTCCGTTCCCCTTCCCCCAAGTTGTAAAGTTTATTTCCAACTCAGTGTCTAGTGAGTATCATGGTTGCATTAGTTCATCCTTTGTCCTGCTGTTCCTGTGATTCCCTTTTCCTTCCGTGGATCAAACAAACATAAGACAAAGGATACAGCAAACAAAACAAAAAACACAAATACAAAAAAAGAGAGAAGGAAAAAAACAACAACTGCAAACAGTACATTATAGAACCCTCTTGTTTCCAATTATTAGAGTTCATTTTGATATGCTTCATTATATATGGTCATATGTACTTAGTGATTGGGCTGTTGTGGTCCTTTGCTAAGAGTGTCATAGACATATTCTAGTTGTTACAAATATATTTCTTTGGGCCTGGTTTGCTTTGCTTAATGTAATTTTTCCAAGTCTTTCCATTTCCTTGTGAATGGGCAATGTTGTTCTTTCTGATGGAAGCATAGAACTCCATTCTGTATATATACCATTCATCAATGGAGGGGCATCTGAGTTGGTTCCATATCTTGGCTATGGTAATAATGCTGCAATGAACATGGTTGTGCTGGTAGGTTTAGTATGTGATTTTTTTGGCCAGTCCTGGAGCTTAGAATTCAGGGCCTGAGCACTGTTCAGGGCTTCCTTTTGCTCAAGGCTAGCACTCTACCCCTCAAGGCACAGGGCCCCTTCTGGCTTTTTCTGCTTATGTGTTGCTGAGGAATCGAACCCAGGGCTTCATGCATAACAGACAAGCACTCTACCACTAAGTCACATTCCCAGTCCCTAGTATGTGATTTTTTTTTTTTTTTTTGGCCAGTCCTGGGCCTTGGACTCAGGGCCTGAGCACTGTCCCTGGCTTCTTTTTGCTCAAAGCTAGCACTCTGCCACTTAAGCCACAGCGCCACTTGTGGCCGTTTTCTGTATATGTGGTGCTGGGGAATCGAACCCAGGGCCTCATGTATACGAGGCAGGCACTCTTGCCACTAGGCCATATCCCCAGCCCCAGTATGTGACTTTTGAGGAGTGCATTAGGAGCTAGCTAAGACCTGTGCCTGTGAAGCTTGGAAATTCTGTGACCTGGTTTTAAGCACTTTGACTGCCTTACCCTCTTGAGCAGTAGCACCAGCTTCAGTGGAGCCAGAACCTGCACACCTGCCTATCTTTTTTTTTGCCAGTCTTGGGGCTTGAACTCAGGGCCTGGGCACTGTCCCTGAGCTGCTTTTTGCTGAAGGCTAGCACTCTGCTACTTGAGCCACAGTGCCACTTCTGGCTTTATTATTATTTTTTTCTATTTATGTGGTATTGAGGAATCGAACCTAGGGCCTCATGCGTGCTAGGCAAGCACTCTACCACCAAGCCACATTCCCAGCCGTACACTTGGCTATCTTGTAGGTTCAGAAATAGTGAATATGTAATTGGGATAATTTTCTCTGGAAGATTTAATCACATGGTGAGATTGCTCACATATTGTAGCTTTTCTCTCTTTTGTTAAAATTAACTATTCAGTAAGCAACTGAAGAAAACAAATTTTATTTAGGAGGGAAAGTATTTTATTTTGCCTCTAGTCAAGTTAATTAACCCCACCTATTTCATCTCTGTAAAATGCCAACACCATATTCTTTGTTATTCTTCTCTGAAATGCCATGACAATGAAGACTTTATACCAGAAAGTGTGGGCTTTTCCCTCCAGTGGGATATTGTTGGGGAAAGGTTGTAATGGATTTATTTCTTGGATATTCAGGTTTGGAATTGGCAGTCAGAGGAATATGTCTTTCTGCAAGCCCATCAGGAAACAGTGAAAGACTTTCGGCCCTTAACAAATTCAAGATTGCTTTCTTGGTCATTTGATGGAACAGTGAAGGTAATTTGTATCCCAAGTTTGTTTGTTTGTTTAAGAAAAATGTTCTATAACTACAGCCCCTTTGTGCATCACTGTTACAATTAAAATTAAAATTAAAAATAGTAAGGCTTAGAATGAGGAAGAAAAAAATTTCTGATATTGAAATAGCCAGGGCACAGCTACTAAGTAATTAAAATTTTTTTCTGCCTTCGTTTTCTTATCTTCACCCAACTTTTTGTATGTTTTTTTTGAGATAGCTTAAAAATTTTTTTTTTGCTATTATAACAGTGATGTACTGAGGGGTTACAGTTATATAAGTCAGGCCTTTCTGTATGTTCATCAACATTTATACTAAAGTATTGTTCTAAAGTACTAAAGAGACCAGAAGAGCCAAAAACTCTTGGCTGTGCTAAAATGTTTTTATAGATCTATCTTGGGGTTAATCATACATTTTACTACAAAATATTTCTAAATATGTCAATTTATTTGCCATTATGGAGGCTTAAATTCAGGGCCTTACACTTTCTCTGCTTACTTGCTCATGGCTAGCACTCTACCACTTGAGTCAAGCTAGTTAATTGGAGATGGTCTCTTGGACTTCTGTGCCCTAGATGGCTTTCAACTGTGACCCTTCAATCTCAGCCACTTGAATAAAGAAGGGTTATAGATGTGAGCCACCAGCACCCAGCAAAAGTGTCCACTTAAGCATTTTGTTTTTTCCTTAAGGTATGGAATATTATCACTGGAAGAATAGAACAGGACTTTGTGTGTCACCGGGGTACAGTGCTTTCTTGTGATATTTCTTCTGATACTACCAAGTTTTCATCTACCTCTGCTGATAAGACTGCAAAGGTAGGTCATTGAGTTGTAATAATGACCATGCATAATAGTATTGATTATGTATTTTTAATACAATTATGTGTAAAGAACTGTACGTTTCTGTTTACATGATTGATCTCATATTGTAAGATAGGATGTCGACTAACCTTTAAAGAACACTTGCCTTATGCTAGGAATTTCATTCCCTATAATCTCATTTAATCTTTATACCATAGCTACCACTGTCCCTGTTATTATCTAGATGCAGAAATTGAAGCTAGACAAGCTCATGTGAGTTGTCTTAGGACATACGCTTTTTGAGGTTGTCCATTGGCATTAATGTCAGATTGATTAAATGAATAACACTGAAGACCTTTAATTTTTTTCCTTTGGTTTCCTTTGGGCTACTAATCATACAGACTTTCTATTTTGTTTTGTTGCAATAAAAATCATTGAAAGGATTTTTTTCCCCATGGGGCTTGAACTCAGGGCCTGAGTGCTGTTCCTGAGTTCTTTCACTCAAGGCTACTACTCTGTCACTCTGAGCCACAGCACCACTTCCAGTTTCCTGGTGGTTAATTGGTCATAAGGGTCTCACAGACCTTTCTGCCCGGGCTGGCTTTGAAGCATCCTCAGATTTCAGCCTCCTGAGTAGCTAGGATTATAGGCGTGAATCACTTTCACCTGGCTCAATGAAAAAAATTTAATTACAAATCTATGTTAAAAATTTATTTAATTGATCTAAACTGATGTCTTTGAAAAATCACTGAATCATGCTGCTTCATTGGGGACATTGAATAATTTGCTCTCTCTCGTTTTTTCCCCTCCATCTTTGTTGGCTTCATTATCTACCCATCTTTCTAAATGACACTCCTTAGATTTTGGCAGGCATTCACCTGTTTTTGTGCTCTTCTATTCTTCTGTGTCTTTATATTCAGTTCCTTTTCCTCAATCCTTAAGATAATGCTGTTCTTCCTACTTCATTGCATTGTCCCCATATCTTACCTCTAATCTGCCCCTCCTCCATTTGTTCTGCCCTTACCCTCTGTTGAATCACGAGTTACTTGATGGCTTATTGATGAACTCCTTAGTCCACCACCATCTCTTTTCTTTAAAAAAATTTTTTTTTCTTGCAGCTTGCTTGAATAAAGCCTTGCCTTGCTTTTCCATTTCAAAAAAAATTTTTTTTCACCATACTTCATCAATTCTTTTTATTTTATTATTTTTTGCCAGTCCTGGGGCTTGGACTCAGGGCCTGAGCACTGTCCCTGGCTTCTTTTTTGCTCAAGGCTAGCACTCTACCACTTGAGCCACAGCACCACTTCTGGCCATTTTGTATATATATGGTGCTGAGGAATTGAACCCAGGGCTTACATGTATATGAGGCAAGCACTCTTGCCACTAGGCCATATTCCCAGCCCCAGCCACCACCATCTCTTTTCATTGCACCATTTCTTCTGTACTTGCCTACTCCTTGTCTTCATCTTTTTTGTGCATATTGTTAACTCAGGTTTGATATAACCTTTGCTGTGTGTGTGTGTGTGTGTGTGTGTGTGTGTGTGTGTGTGCGTGTGTGTTTACCTTGAAGTATTATAAGCCATTCTTCTACATTTACATTTGATACCTGCTTTTTTCCTATCAGCAGTTAGTTGTTCTACATTCAATGTTTCCATTGTATTTTATTCATATTTATTGGAGCATATATTTATATAACTGTTTACTAACTATTCTTGAGCCTGTCTTTCTTACTAAAATATAAATTTCAAGCAAAGGTGTTTTTTGGGGTTCTACAAGTTCTTCATTCACAGTGCCTGGTAGTTCTCAGTGGGTACTTGTTCAGTGGTAGTAAGGGAACCACAGAGCGAATAGTGGAAGGAAAAGGGCAGCCTTTTGCCCCCAGATAGTAGGGCAGTATAGGGACTAGCCTTTGATGATCACTTGCCCCCTTTGTATCCCCCTTTTATCTATTTTAATCTTTATACCACAGGTACCATTGCCCCCATTTTACAGATGCAGACAATGCTAGAGAACCTTATGTGAGTTGTCCTAGGCCACCGGGAGATAGCTAAGAATGGGTCAGGACTTCGTTTCAGCTCTGCTTCCCTCTGCAGATTGCTTTTACCTGATTCCATGTTCTTCTGAGTCTAAAGATCAAGGAGCTGTGACTTTAGTTTTTCAGCAGAATCTAAAGAGAAACTTTGAAATTTAACATAGCAGGTTAGATCTTGGGTATCTCATGAAAATTTATGCACTGCCAAACGTTAGCTAGAACTTGCATGTGATTGAATTTAATGGTTGGATAGCACTTCGGCAGGGTTTGCAGAGGCTATTTTGAGGGTATTTACCATTCCTAAGCAATTCTGATTGCCTTCCAGATTTGGAGTTTTGAACACCTTTCCCCTCTTCATGAATTGAAAGGCCACAGTGCCTGCGTGCGCTGCTCTGCCTTCTCTGTGGACAGTACCTTGCTGGCAACTGGCGACGACAATGGAGAAATCAGGGTAGGGTGTGTGCTGACAATGAGCACTGCTTCTCTTGCACTCTTCTTCACACTGGGGACCACAATAATGGGGCAGGGAAGCACAGGTTCCTGACAACACAGGTCCTGGGGTTTGGTTAGGTGAGGCAGTCTCTGTTTCATTTCTTTTGCCTGTTGTTTTCACAGCCCTCTTCCACTGCAGGAAAGGATACATTTCAGAGTTAGACTAAGGCACTTCCTTATGTATGTAAGGAGCAAGTGCCCTAGTTATTTGCAGTTGGTTCTCTGCTCTTAGTTGGGAATGATTCATCTTAACTTTTGGATGTGACCCAAAGGTTGTTTTTAGTGGCAGAATTTGAGGAAATTTTGCAAATCATTGTCTAGGTTATAAAAGAATTGTAGATTAGGTTTTCATTCCTTCCCATCCCATCCCACCCTAACCCCACTCCCACCCCCAAATAAAAAAGATCTTTAGCCCTCATTAGGCAACATGTAGTTTGTTGCAAATCCTCTTTGGATTGTTACTTAATTACATAGTTTAGAAGCACCCATTTCCATCATTGGTTGGGCCTTAAAGGGCTCCTGACTAAACTACAGTCTGTATGATAGGCAGTTTTTATAATCCTGCAGTGCTGTACGTGTAAGCCATGACAACTTTATTTGGCAAAAGTCTTTCTGGGAGGTGTGGGACACTGCCCTCACCTGTGTCTGTGGAAATGTAGTTCAGTATGGAGAATATTGCTCACTGAAAGAGCAAAAATAATAGAAAAGCAGTCAGATGGCTTGGGGATATTGAAAGAATTGGACAGATACAGAAAAAGTTGGGGCACTACATGGCTGTTTTGGTAACCAATACCCATGAGGAGGGTTTTATTTTATTTTTGTTTTATTTTATTTTTTTAAACAATGTAAAATTCAAGGACTTGGGTATGTAATACAGAGGACTAGGAGAGTAGGTACCTTGCGGCACAGAGGTATTATTCTTGGAGGATGAAGTTCTCCTTGAGGACCGAGAGCGAGCTGTCTCTGTCCTGGTGACATAAACGTGGTGCCAGCTGAAGGGCTGAGCCACAGTGGAACTGAGTTCTCATCTTCCAGTGAGAAGGCTCCTTTGCCAGTCATGAGGCTGAGCTTCAGTTTTCAGAAGCCCCTACAGGAAAAAACACTCTCTCAAAATCTTGAGTGTTATTTAAAATTTTTGCTTGGGTACATTTTGTTTTTCAAGAAAAAAAAATGTTTTTCTGTTTGATTATTCAGAATGTAGGAAAGCTATTGTTTTTTTGTGTATGTGTGTTATATCTTTTTACTGAATTCTTGCTCAGTTTTTCTGTTTGTTCACTTGCATTTCCTGGGCAGACATTTATTTGCAAATGTTGGTTTTTAACTAGTTAGATATGTGTACTTCTATTTTTTTAATTTGTTTTGTTTTTGTTGCCAGTCCTGGGGCATGGACTCAGGGCCTGAGCACTGTCCCTGGCTTCTTTTGCTCAAGGCTAGCACTCTGCCACTTGAGCCACAGCGTCACTTCTGGCCTTTTCTATATATGTGGTGCTGAGGAATCTAACCTAGGGCTTCATGTATACGAGGCGAGCACTCTTGCCACTAGGCCATATTCCCGGCCATGTACTTCTATTTTTCTTATTCTCTTATATGTATCTTGCTTGTATGACATATTAGCAACTGCAAATTATCAGATTGTTTCTGTGTCTAGTAAAATAATCTTAGGAAATACATGCTTAGAATTATCTATACTAAAACCAGAGAAGCTGGGTAACACTGTTAATGAATTTGGTATCACGTTTACGTAGATATGGAATGTGTCCAATGGCGAGCTTCTTCATTTGTGTGCTCCCATATCCGTGGAAGAAGCAGCTGCTACCCATGGGGGCTGGGTGACCGACCTTCGCTTCTCTCCAGACAGCAAAGTGCTTGTCTCTGCTGGAGGATATCTTAAGGTAAGAACTACACAAGGACTAGGAGAGAAAGAACAGCCTGTGTCGGTTTCATTTCTGGCTTCTCATTTGGGCTTCTATAACTTGGCAGAACAAAAGGGCAGTTGCTGTTCCCCGTTTTGTAGGGAGGAGACAGGTGTGAGAACTACTTTCTTAGAGGCCTTGAGGTGTTCTCACCCAGGGCTGGCTTACTGCCCATATAAAAACCTACGTACATGGTCAGAATGGCTAGTCATTTAATTAATTATTTTATTCTATTTTTTTTTGTCAGTTGTGTGGCTTGAATTTGGGGCTTGGGCCCTGTCCCTGAGGCTTTTACCTCAAAGCTAATACTACCACTTTAAGCCACAGTGCCACTTCTGGTTTTCTGGTGGTTAAATGGAGATAAGAGTCTCATGGACTTTGCTGCCTGAGCTGGCTATGAACCATGATTCTCAGATCTCAGCCTCCAGAGTAGCTAGAATTACAGGCACGAGCCACTGGCATCTGGCTAATTTCATTTTTCATTTAATTTTTTGTGTCTATCGTTAATGTACTGGTTAAAATTCTTTACAAAGTATTTGTGAAATTTTCTTCCTTCAGTTATTAATAATAACTAATGCATGTTGCTCCTTGGTTTATCAAATGCCTTACTCCCATCATTTCATTTGGCCAGCTTTTTTTTTTTTTTTTGGCCAGTCCTGGGCCTTGGACTCAGGGCCTGAGCACTGTCCCTGGCTTCTTTTTGCTCAAGGCTAGCACTCTGCCACTTGAGCCACAGCGCCACTTCTGGCCATTTTCTATATATGTGGTGCTGGGGAATCGAACCCAGGGCTTCATGTATCCGAGGCAAGCACTCTTGCCACTAGGCCATATTCCCAGCCCTTGGCCAGCTTTTTGAAGTGTAAATTTTATAATCCTTATGTTACAATGAGCAAGCTGATTTTTGTGAATGTTGGTGATTGGCTAAAAGGACATACTTATAGTAAGTGGCCAGCTCTCAAGCCTGGTCTCGGAGCTCAAAATCTGGCTCAGTGGTAAGAGTGTCTGCTTAGCTAAAGCATGAAGCTTTGAGTTCAAAACCCCACAACAGCTGAGAAAAATTATACTATGAGTCAAGCCCGGTCTCCTTCCTCCTCAGTTTTCTCTAGCAAGTTGCCTTCTGTAGACTTACTAGTGAGAACTGAGGCCCAGGAGTGTGTTGTGATGTTTTTAAGGTCCCTTTTTTCTTGGTGCATTCATTTGTCCATTTAGTAAAACTGTGTGCTAAGATGCTGCCGTGTGCCAGAGCTGCCCAGAGGCAGCGCAAAGTCTCCAGGATACAGGTGGCAAATAAAAGTCCCCAAGTGTAGCGTGTGTGTGTGTGTGTGTGTGTGTGTGTGTGTGTGTGTGTGTGTGTGTATAGGAGGGTCTGGACATGTTTGTATGAGGAGAGTAAAAAGAAAGGAGAGGACTGTCTTTTGAAAAGCCATTCATTTGTAAGAGGGCCATAAGTTGATACTATTTCTTTTTATATATATATATACACATCTCATTATATATACTATATCATTGTGTATTCACACACACATACACACACTACTTATACATTATACTGACCACTTGGGCATCCTGTAAACTTTCTCATTTAAAATAGACCCCAAGGCTTTAGAATCTATATTAAACCTCATTTATAATAGTAGATCCCATAAAATGTTATGAAACTGCCATTTCTTGCTGAAAACAGTGTAGTATATGTCTAGAAGTACATGAGAGAATGAAGTTTTTGGTTATATAGTCCCCACATTATTGAAATTTTATTCAGCATAAAAATCTGGTGTAGAGAAATGATAAAAGGGACTGCTTTTGGGCTGCCCCCTTTTAGGTTGCATTGGAAATACATTTATGTTAATGTTGCATTAACCTACACCTTTTGAACACATTTTTATTCAGTCTCTAGAGCTGCTGAGCCATGATTGCCACTGTGTAAAGATAAATGCTAACTCTTATTTGGCTCTGGCATTATTATAATGTTTGTGTGGGAAGCTGAGTCTTCAGCTCTATTAGCTGCTGAAAAACTTAACTGCTCAGCTTTGACACCAGGTTTCTTGAGACCATGTCATTTGATTCTCTGGGCCACATAGAACACTGGCACATAATTGTTAGTCTGACTTCTTAGATGTTATAAAGATCAGTGACTTGAAATAAAATGGTAGAGTACAGCTGTACTGTAGAGGATATCTCTGAAAGCTAGGAGAAACTATTGCCTGTATATTTAGTCTGTATATTGAAGTGACAATCAGGCTGCCTTTGCCTTCTGGTTTGATTACCAGCATGGTTAAGCTAATTATGTTACAGCCAGGCCTGCATCCACCCAGCATGCTAATGAGATCATCCAAAAGCACAGAACAAATTAGAAGTAAAAAGGAACAGCTGCTATAGTGACCAAGAAATTAGGCCTTTGGAGTCTGTTTACTCTAAAGTCCAGCAGTATAAATTGAATGCCAGAAGGATAAAATAGGTATCCAGTAGCTAAAAAGTTCTTAACTTTCTCCAGGTGCTAGTGGCTCATGTCTGTGATCCTAGCTACGCAGGAGGATGAGATCAGTGCCTGTCTGGGTGGATCTGAGACTCACCTCTAATGAGCCACTACCCTCCCACCCCAATTTTTTTTTCAAAATTACTCTTATTTATAAATGAGAAAATAGGGGCTGGGAATGTGGCCTAGTGGCAAGAGCGCTTGCCTCGTATACTTGAAGCCCTGGGTTCGATTCCCCAGCACCACATATATAGAAAATGGCCAGAAGTGGCGCTGTGGCTCAAGTGGCAGAGTGCTAGCCTTGAGCAAAAAGAAGCCAGGGTCAGCGCTCAGGCCCAGAGTTCAAGGCCCAGGACTGGCCACCAAAAAAAAAAAAAAAAAGAGAGAGAGAGAAAATAATACCACTGAACTTTTTGCCTGAGGGATAATTTGCATATTACTAAGAATGAACATGAATTGTCAGCCCGGCACATGAGCCTGACAGAATGCTCGGCTATATCATGGGCCTAAAGGCGAGTGACACTGTGTTCAAAACACTCCTTTTTGTACCTGAGGCCTTTAAAAAACATTATTGCATATTGTTTCTTGCCTTCATTTTAGCTGTGAGATTTATGGATGAGCTTTATGAATTCCTTTTGGCAAATGGATTTAAATACTATAGTCACAATGGCAAGGGAAAGGAAAGACTTGGTGGGCTCACCTGCCTCATTTGAGATGCCGGGAATCTATGTAGCAAATAAATGTGTAGACTGTTAGTTAAACAAGTCCAGTTGTGGACTTTACCATTCCTCTTGGTGACTGTTCACTAGAGCACGCCTGTCCCATAGACTGTATGCCAAATAGTCAAGGTGTCTGTCAGAATACATGCATCTGCAGAGCCACCGGCGTGAGGACAGAAGTCCTGGTCTGTCCATTCCACTGAGATTTGCACATGGTCAGCCCAGCCCCTCTGTAACAAGCTCTGTGTGGCCGCTGCCTGCAGCTCCCAGTATGCCTTGCAGGTGGCATTGGGTGCAGGCTTGCTGTGGAGTTCTCAGGAGAGTTAACGGGCAAAGTCTGACCTGTTTGATCATGTCTTTAGTGACCTTTAAGGTTTTTTGTTTTTTGTTCTCCTGCTTTGGGGAGGTGATGGGACAAACTACAAATTATCATGGAGTATATATAATCTCCAGTCTAATGAGATTTTTTTTTTAATTTTCTGAACAGTGGTGGAACGTTGTCACTGGAGAATCCTCGCAGACCTTCTACACAAATGGAACCAATCTTAAGAAAATACATGTGTCCCCTGACTTCAAAACATATGTGACTGTTGATAATCTTGGGATTTTATATATTTTACAGATTTTAGAGTAAAATGATTAGGCATTAATATAGTTGACTTCTTTGATGTTGAATTGGAAAAAAATAATGAAAATGTATATCAACTTTTAAAAAACTGTGAATTGTTTTCCAGTATTGGCATTTGTTACAAGTGTTTATGGTTGGGTAAATAGTATTAATGTAGCTTCCCCCCAGTGAACAGACCTTTAATCTTGATTTTTATATTCATCATCTTCATTAACAACTTGTCCTTAAGATGCAAATGAAAATGTAAATATGTACCTTGTTATACTGTTGGTAAATTTTCTTGATGCATTCAAATTGGTTGACCTAATTAGAATAACTTGGAGGGAATCTATATTTTATATTATCATTGTGCAGACTGTGCTCAGGAGAACAGTGTTACCCCCATATAAGATAACACCAAATACAGTCATGGAATTTATTTTCATTCACCCTTAAATTTTTTTTCAAACGGTTAAGTCTGTGTATGCAGTCTGCACCATTTCCTTTAAGTAACTCTGTAAGTTGGATTTCAGCAGCTCTTTCTATGAAGCCAAAATTATGTGTTAGAGAGATTTCTCACTGTAGTTCCTGGCAGCCCTGTGCCATAACTAGATTTTAGTTATCAGTACCTGAGTTGGGCACTATTCTTGAATTCTCCCCTCCCCTCCTCTCCCCTCCTTCCCCCGCCCCGCCCCGCCCCCGTACTGGAGCTTGAACTCAGGGCCTGAGTGCTGCCCCTTAACCTTTTCACTGAAGACTGGTGTTCTGCTACTTGAGCCACAGCTTTGTGTCTGCTTTTTGGTAATTAATTGGAGATAAGACTTTCCTGCTTCATCCTCAGATCTTAGCTTTCTGAGTAGCTAGGATTACAGGCCTGAGCCACCTGCTTCCGGCTGTTTTTAGTGTTTTATTTTTTTGTTTGTCATGGAGTTTGAACCCAGGGCCTGGGCACTTTCCTGAGCTCTTTTGCTCAAGGCTAGCACTTTACCACATTGAACCACAGCACCACTTCCAGTTTTTGAGTGGTTATTTGGAGATAAGAGTCTCAGAGGGACTTTCTGCCTAGGCTGGCTTCAAACTGAAATCCTCAGATCTCAGCCTCCTGAGTAGCTAAGATTATCGGCATGCGCCACCAGTGCCAGGCTAGTTTGTTTTTAAGATAGAGTTTTATTACCTTTACCTAAGTTGACCTCAAAATGTCAATTCTCCTGTCTCCATTTCCTAAGTAGCTGAGATATTACAGGCATGAGCCACTGTGCCTAACTTCATTTTTTTTTTTTTAATGGAGCAGTCACTCCATAGTTAAATGTTAGTAAATCAGAATAATTGGGAAGGGCCATTTTTGATCATATGTTTTAGTAATGATTTTCTAAGAAATGTGAAATGGTAAAACCTAGTTTTCTTATAATTCCATTTACTTTTTGGTAAATGCTATTGTCAGGGTTATTCTCTTAGTGAATTTCAAGAGAATTCTCTTAATTTTTTTGTGCTATTCCAGAGGAGTCATTGTGACTTGGAAGATGTTAACTTTAATCTTCCAAACAACCCACCTTCTTTCTCTCCCTGTCTTCCTTTACTTCCCTTTTTCCTCTTCTACCTCTTCCTTTCAAGGTTAATCAGGAATGATAGCTTTTCTTGGAAATGGGGCTTCACTATATTACCTAGGCTGGCCTTCAGTTTTCATCTTCCTGTCTCAGACTTCCAAGTAGCTGGGTAAGATGGCTTTGACAAAGAAAAAGCTCATCAGTATCATAACCGGTTATTTTTTTTTTTATTTCTTGATTAGGAATTTTAACTGAAGTTTAAATTTAAACATTTTTTCTGAAATATTATTAAGGATACTAGACATAAGTGAATAATATATGTAGTTTTCATATAAAATCAATATGCAAAGATTCTTATTTCTGCAGTAAGAACTAATAAATGAGTATTAGTATTAGTAGTAGATCAGCCGTGACCCCATTTCTGTTGTTGGTGCACATTAGTATAGTGGGGAGGAAACCACTAAAATGTAGTTTAGCTGTTCCTGAGTAGCAGGAACTGGGAATGCAGCGGAAAAAAGTCTTTTATATTGTTAAGGAAGTGTTTTGTTTTTGTTTTGATAGGTTGAGGAACTAGTTTACAGGCTGTGATTTATGCAGATGTGATCATGGAAATCTTAATTTCATACAAATAGGTTTCTGTGAGGAGTGCTTTACTCAGCTAGCCAAATCAAAATCTTGTTTTCCTTTAGTGTTTAGGGGTTCATCTACTCTATTACTCAGAATAGAAGCATTGAATTTTGGAATTAAAAAAAACGCCTGACTGGTAAACTATAGTAGCAAACATCAGCTTTTAAAAAGTCTTGGGTGGCCTTTGTCTTAAGAGAAAACTAATAAAGACGAGGTAGCCCAAGGAAAGAAGAAACCTCTTGCACAGATGGAGGGAGCTTTGCTTTGTAGCTTGCAGGTGAGCTGCTTTTTTTTTTTTTTTTCCCGTTCTTTCCTGACACAGGGTCTTGATTTGTATCCCATTCTGTCTTTGAACTCATGATCCTCCTGCCTCAACCTCATAAATGCGGAGATACAGGGGTGTGCCATCTCACCTGATACCGATGAGCTTTTGTAAAGCATTTTCTCTACTGCATTTTTTTTTTGTATGAGAAATTACATTGGACCTTGTGTATGTAAAGATGTTCTTACATTGCATATGTCTTATATGTTTTGAAAACTATTAGTTTTGTATTTATAATGTAACTTACATGATTTTATTTACCTTGGAATACATTTTAAAACATGGATTTTTAAAAAATTTATAAAAATAAAATTCCTCGATGCTTTTAAACATTCCTGGATTGTTTCAGACTCCTTGCTTGTCTTTTATTTGTTTTTTAAAAGCCTGATGAGAAAGATTCAAGCTAAATCAATCAATATTTTGATCTGGGTTTTTTTTGTTGTTGTTTGGTTTGGTCAGTCATGGGGCTTGAACTCTGGGTTTGGGAATTGTCTCTGAGCTCTTCAGCTCAAGGCTAGCACTCTACCACTTGAGTCACAGCGCCACTTAGGGTTTTCTGATGGTTAATTGGAGATAAGAGTCTCATGGACTTTCCTGTCCAGTCTGGCTTTGATCCTCAGATCTCAGCCTCCTGAGTAGCTAGGATTATAGGTGGGAGCCATCAGCACCTGGACTTTGTTTTTTTTTTTTCAGCCAGTCCTCCAGCCTGAACTCAGGGCTTGGGCTCTGTCCCTGAGCTTCTTTTGCTCAAGGCTAGCACTCTACTACTGGAGCCACGGCGCCACTTCCAGCTTTTTCTGAGTAGCTTATTGGAGGTAAAAGTCTCATGACCCTTTCTGCCTGGACTGGCTTCCAACTGCGATGCTCAGATCTCAGCCTCCTGAGAAGGATTTCAAGCACCAGCCACCGGCGCCTGCTCCATCTAGGTTTTGTCAGCTGTATATAATAGATCAATTGAAATTTTTTGTATGTCTCCTCATTGTGTGCCTAGTGATGGTTGCCACCTAGTGAGGCTGGCATGGGGAAGCTCCTGTAAAAATAGAATTTACTTATTCATTCTTATACTTTTATGTATTTCAATAAACATTGAGATCTATTGTGGACTTGGCCTTGGTGTAGCTCTGGAGGATACAGGGGTTAGCAGAACAAAGCCATTCTCTACACTGCTGCAGTTGGGGCCGGGATAAGAAAAGGACAGTGAATTTGGTGGTGTAGATGCATGCAAAGCGAGAGGATATGGTTTTCAGGGAGGTTGAGATGATGACCCTGGAATACAGATCTGAAGGCGGTAGAGGAATGTGCTCAGCCCTTGAGGCACTTGGCGGCTTCCGTAGCTGTGCTTCCAGCAGGCCCTCTTCCAGTTTGTGCTGGCAGCAGACTCAGCATCGTCCATGCGGTGCTGGTTGTAGAAGCAGGCAGAACGCAAGAGTTCAGGACGACGGAGCTTCCATTGAGCTTTCAAAGGAATGCCTGGGACACCAGGATTAGAGCGCCTGTGGGTAGCCTCTCCAGGAAGATGTGTGAACCCGCTGAAGTGAGCCTGGAGCCGCAGTGGAAATCCTGGGAAGCTAGAGATGCCAAGAATGAGGAACCAGCTGCAAAGGGAACCTGCAGGAAGGGAGCGGAGCCAACCCCAGCCCTTTGGGGCTCACATTTACTACCACATGTCCCAGATGCTAGGCAGGCAGACTGAAGGCTTCATACTTGCTCTGTTGGGTCTTGCTTTGGTCCAGTTCTTTTGTGTTCCTGTTCTTCCCTTTTAAAATGGAAATGTTTAACCTAAGCCATTGTATCTTGGAAGTATGTAATATACGCTTGTTTATTACCTTCAAATAATTGTACAAGGGGGTTTCAATTTTCTTAATTATTTTTATTATTATAAAGGTGATAGATGGAGGGGTTTCCCGTTCATAAGCCAAGTACACTTTTGGACAATGGAGGGGGCTTCAATTTAACATGCCCATTTGTGTGTACAATGCATCTTGATTGGCCTCACCCCTTCCCTTCCATCATTCTCCCCTCCCACCTATACTTTCCCATTCTAAGGTCGTCGTTTCCTTGTTCCATTTTCACTGGGTCATAGAGTAGTTCTGCTGTTCATTTTTTGGAAAAGCTTCCTTATGTTGACTTCCACAGTGATCATACTCACTTACATCCACTATGCATTAGGATTCTTTTTCCCCCTCTATCCTCACCAGCGTATAGTTTGTTTGTATTCTTGATGATGGCCATTTTGACTGCACCCCCCACCCCGCAACCATGGCCCTGAATAGCCAAAGCAACAGGAACAAAACAAATAATGTTGGAGGTCTCCCGATTCCGGACATCAAGCTATATACCACTTAGTCGTAGTATCAAAACCAGCTTGATACTGCCATAAAAAGAGTCCCTAGGACAATGGGACTCACTAGAAGAGCCATCTAAGTTCTGACAAAGAAGCCAAATAATATATTAGAAAAAAGATAAACTTTTCAACAAAAGATGTTGGGAAAATGATGGCCATATGCAGAAGACTGAAACTACATTCCTGTCCCTCACCTTGTATTAATGTAAACAGTTCGTAGTGGGTTGGATCCCTCAAGGTAGAACCTGGAACTTTGAAAATAGTAGTGGAAAGTGTAAGGAAATAACTAGAACTTATTGTCATAGGCAGGAGCTTCCTGACTGGAACTCCAGAGCGTCAGGAGATAGATGTGAACAATGGGATTATACCACAGCCGAGGATATAGCCACCAAGCTAAAAAGAAAGCCTACAGCTGGGAGATCTTTGCCAGCCATATCTCTGACAGGTTCTATAAATAGAAAATACAAGGAGCACAAAAAGCAACTCCCCCCCCCACCAAAGAACCAACAGAAAATCCCCCAAAGAATCAACAATACCATTAATACTGATTAGACACTTCCCAGTTAGACACTTCCCAGTTAGACACTTCCCAGAAGTACACGTGCCTCCCCTCAAATACATGAGGAAATGCTGAATGTCTCTGGCTATAAGGGAAATGTGTTTTTCATTTTTACAGTGGCTCACACCTGTTTGCCTCGAGTCACAGAGGAGACCAAAGTCATCATAATTCTGGCTTTTGAGCAATGCTGAGATAGTTATGACTTTAAGTACACCAGGAGAAGGACTGAGGAAATGTATTTGGCATTTGGAGATGGACATAATGAGCCTTTGGAAGCAAGATAGAAAGCTGAATTTGGAGAAGTGTTGTCTGGATGCCTATGTGTTCAAGGCTTTGTCACCAACCTATGGGGCAATTGAGGGGTAATGGAGTTTTCAGTAGTTGGGGCTTAGTGGAAGGAAGTTAGGTTATTGGTGTGTGTCCCTGTAGGAGCCCCAACCCCCTCCTGCTTGGTCATCCTGGCTGTGAATAGATCTCATCCATCACACGTTCTCGCCATGATGGGCTGTACTGCTTCAGGCTCAGCACAACAGGACAACAATGGACTGAAGCCTGGGAAACTGAGACCACAATAAACCTTTTCCTCTTTCAGTCTGATTCATCTCAGCTTTTTGTTTTGATGACCAATACAAGCATGATGCCAGGGTTTGGGCCCAAGCAACCAGAAGAATAGAGTCACCATCAACCGAAGTGAGGAAGACTATGAAAGCTGCAGATTTCTGGACATAAGTTTGACACGCCCATTAGACTGTTAGGTGGTACTGACTAGACTGGTGAAGTAGAGGGTCTAGAGTTCCTGGGATAAGTTTATGTGGGACATAGAAATGAGAGCCATTAGGGGATTGATGGTACCTAAAACCACAGGATCAGATGAAGTGAAGCGGGCACAGACAGAAACCAAGTCTAGAGCAGTGTGGAAGCCAGAGCAAGGAGGGACCAGGACAGGACACCCAAGAGGACCAGCAAGGACTCAAAGGTCAGTGGGCAGAGCTGGGAATGCCATAATTTGGGTCTTTAATTCACTGTGGTCAGAGGTAGATTTCTTTGTCCAACAGCCTGTCTACCCTGTGTGCCACAAGTATCTCTTAGAACAAGGCTATGCTCTACTGAAAGCAGCACACAAATCAGGAAACACCCACCTGTTTAGTTGCTGGGAAAGGGTGCAAAGGAGGGACAATAAAACAAGAAAGTATCAGCAAATGTGTCTGTAAAATCAACCTCAGTTTTGTGCGTCCTTCCTCTGGGCTCCTGTGTGCATTCAATAAGACAGTGCTCACGCAATACATATCCCACAACTTGAATCTAGAAAATGCTCCATGAACATTCCATCGTGATATTTAGGCCTCATTCTCTACAGCTCCCCAACCACGATCTCTCTCATCATTCATGCCCTTCTCCAAGGCCTTTGCAAAGTACACAGCTTCATCTTTGTCAGCTTCTGTTTAAACTTCAATTACATTTTGACTTTGCCTTGTAAGACCCTGGGCTGGTTTGCTGTGTGCGCTGTTGCTTCTGTGGCTTTGCATGTACCGCTTCTTCCCTCTTCTTCTTCTTCTTCTTCTTCTTTTTTTTTTTTTTGGAGGAACTAGGTGTCGTTTGTTTTTTTTATTTCTCCTGCCCTTCAGATCTTTATTATTAATATTTTTAAAATTTTTATTGTCAAACTGATATATAGAGCGGTTACAGTTTCATATGTTAGGCATTGGATACATTTCTTTTTTTTTTTTTTTTTTTTTTTGGCCAGTCCTGGGCCTTGGACTCCGGGCCTGAGCACTGTCCCTGGCTTCTTCCAGCTCAAGGCTAGCACTCTGCCACTTGAGCCACAGCGCCGCTTCTGGCCGTTTTCTGTATATGTGGTGCTGGGGAATCGAACCTAGGGCCTCGTGTATCCGAGGCAGGCATTCTTGCCACTAGGCTATATCCCCAGCCCCTGGATACATTTCTTGCACTGTTTGTTACCTCCTCCCTCATTCCCCTCTCCCCCCTCCCCCTTTCCCTTCCCCCCACGAGTTGTTCAGTAGATTTACACTAAACAGTTTTGCAAGTATTGCTTTTGTAATCATTTGTCTTTTTTACCCTGTGTCTCTCGATTTTGGTATTCCCTTTCAGTTTCCTAGTTCTAATACCTGTATACATGGTTTCCAATGTACTCAGATAAGATACAGAGATAGTGAAGGTACAACCACAGGAAGGGGATACAAGAAAATCATCAATAATAGAAGCTACGGTTTCACATCACATGTTGAAAGTAATTACAACAGTGATATAACAGTCGTTTCCATAACATGGAGTTCATTTCACTTAGCATCATCTTTTGTGTTCATCAGGGTATAGCTATTGGGCTCTTGTGATCCTCTGCTGTGACTAGCCTAAACCTGTGCTAATTATTCCCTATGAGGGAGACCATAGAGTCCATGTTTCTTTGGGTCTGGCTCACTTTACTTAGTATAATTTTTTCCAAGTCCTTCCATTTCCTTACACATGGGGCAATGTCATTCTTTCTGATAGAGGCATAAAATTCCATTGTGTATAAAGGGAACCCTATTTCATTGTAAACTGGTTCAGCCACTCTGGCAAGCAGTATGGAGATTCCTCAGAAGGCTAAACATAGTGCTCCCCTATGACCCAGCAGCCCCACTTTTGGGCATCTACCCCAAAGACCACAAACAAGAACACACTAAAGCCACCAGCACAACAATGTTCATCGCAGCACAATTTGTCATAGATAGAATTTGGAACCAACCCAGATGCCCCTCAGTAGATGAATGGATCAGGAAAATGTGGTACATATACACAATGGAATTTTATGCCTCTATCAGAATGAATGACATTGCCCCATTTGTAAGGAAATGGAAGGACTTCTTCCCTCTTCTATTCTGCCTCTCTCCCTAATAATGGATCTTCCATAAATTCGTGGCAATGACCCTCAAGGGCTGGAGGTCTGCTATGCCCTATGTGCTCTCTCTTTTCTTTCATTGCTCTGGATTAACATTACTTATTTACCTATTAGAGCCTTCCATATGATCCTAAGCTACCTGAAAACCAAGTCTATTTTTTTATACCAGAGTCAAATGGCTTGATCTGCACTGCGAGCTCAGAGAGTATTTGTTGAATGAAATGTCTGTGTCCACAGGCGCACGGGACACTCTGCTCTCCCCTACTGTGAGGATATCACGAGTGGCAGCAGCCTATCAGCCACGTTTTCCTTAGCTTCCTCTTTTGTGTTGGCATTTTCCTGTGAAATATCATTAGAGGAAAGTAAAATGGATGGAGGAGGCTTTGCTACCAAGTGATAGAAAATGTATAACCATATCCCTGGAGTGTTTAAGTCACCAAGTATGCCTGTCTATCACTCTGCAAATGTTTTACATTATAATTTATAATGATCATTTATATTATAATTTAGAGAAGGAGGAGATGATTTAAAAAAAATAATTCTCAACCTCTGAAGATTGTCACTGGAATACACGCCTTGCTCCCAGCCCTCCCCTTAGGACGGTGTGTGCCATGCCATCATTAAGATGCCGAGTGAGAATACTAGTTCTCCTGGGCTCTGAGTTTCACCACGGAAGAATTGTTCTTCTGTGTGTGTGTGTGTTCACGTGTTGGGAAGTCACAGAATTAGACCTAAAAGGGGGCCTTTGAAGTCATTTGGTATCAATGATGTGCTGCTCCTGTGTCACATGATGCTAGGAAAAAGACTAAAACTTGGGGACATTTTCACTTTATGGTTCAAGAATCATTCATTGGCCTGACCCGAAGATGGAAGAGGTGGTCCGCACTGCTGAGCAGAAGTGGGGGAAAGCCTGCTCAGTGTCACTCGTGGGTGCCCCCCCCCCATCACTGTGGGGCCATGCTGGGCACCGCTCTGCCTTCCTTTCACCTTCTCAGGGCTGAGACTTGCCGTCTAGACATCCCCAGCTAACTGGTGAAGAAGCTGGGCTGAAATCCAAACCTGATTTCCGCGCTGGAGAGCCTCAGGCCTGCGGGCGAGCGGCGTGTCAGTTGCAGATGTGAGTGGGAGTGCACACCTGGGCCGCGTGGCTCTGCACACCAGTCTGGAGCCTTGCACGTGGGTTGCAGCAAGCGGCCAAGCATTTGTTTGCTTAGTGATGGGTTGTGAGATGTAATTCTTATTTCTGATTCCCCTCCAGTGGGCAGTGGTTCTTACCCCTTCGTGTGTGTGTGTGTGTGTGTGTGTGTGTGTGTGTGTGTGTGTGCATGCACATGCCCATTCTGGGGCTTCAACTCACTGGTACTTAATTGGAGATGTGTGTCAGGACTTTCCTGCACAGGCTGGCTTTGAGCAGGGCGCCTCAGATCTCAGCCTCCTAAGTAGCTAGATGGAACTATTTTTAATTTATTTTTCTTTCTTTTTCCAGTCCTGGGAACTGAACTTGGGGACTGAGCACTGTCCCTGGCTTTTTTTGCTCAAGGCTAGCACCGGGCCACAGTGCCACTTCTGGCTTTTTCCATATATGTGGTGCTTGAGGAATCGAACCCAGGGCTTCATGTTTATGAGGCGAGCACTCTTGCCACTAGGCCATATTCCCAGCCCCTGGAACTACTATTTATGAAGGGCCTTTTAGATGCCAAGCCCTGAACAAGATATTCCCCACCCATGATTAAAGGGAATTCTCCTGATCATGCTGTGAAGTGTTGGCGACCTCTCTCTTGCAAGTATGGAAACAGATGCAGAAAGGTTAAGTGACGAGGCCACAGCCAAGCCCCTGGCCCCTCCCTGCAGCCCGCAGGGTGGAGGATCCAGCAGCCTCCTTTCAGTTCTGCACTGAACTCCTATTCCCTCTGCGCTTTTGCTTGGTGTGTCATGACAGTTGCGCCAGTGTTGAGCCTCAGAGGAGGCATCAGATGCGGTTCTCTGCTCCTGTCTACTGCTGGTGTCAGTTTACTCCATCTCAGTGCCCACGGCGGCTGCTGTTTGTGGAAGGCAGCAGGGGGTTTCTGCTCGGAGCCACGTGGACAGCAGAGGTGAGAGGAGGCCTTGGATTTGCCAGTGCCTGGCCACTGCCCAGCCTGCCCTTTACCCTCAGGTCTCAGATGATTGCAGGGCTGAGCAGGGAAGGTGGTGGTTCTATACTCTCCCCTCCCCTTTGGAGACACCTGTTTCCACCTTGAGACTGTGTGTGCTGGTCCTGAGGCTTGAACTCAGAGCCTGGGTGCTGTCCCTTGGTTTTGCTCAAGGCTAGCACTCTACCACTTGAGCCAAAGCTCCATTTCTTTTCTTTTCTTTCTTTCTTTCTTTCTTTCTTTCTTTCTTTCTTTCTTTCTTTCTTTCTTTCTTTCTTTCTTTCTTTCTTTCTTTCTTTCTTTCTTTCTCTTTCTTTCTTTCTTCTTTCTCTTTCTTTCTTTTTCTTTCTTTCTTTCTTTTTCTTCCTTTCTCTCTCTTTGTTTCTTTGTTTCTTTCTCCTTTTTTTTTTTTTGGCAATTACTTGGAAATAAGAGTCTCACAAACTTTCCTGCCTGGGCCAGCTTTGAACTGAGATCCTCAGATCTCAGCCCTCTCAGTAGCCAGAATTATAGACATGAGCCAGCAGTGCAGGGCTGTAACTTTGAGACTTCAAAGAGTTTATTTCAAGTTGGCGGCATGTGTGGGCTTCATGGACCCTATTCTTCCTTCTGCCATTTTTGATACTACCCTGCCTTGCTTTTTTTTTTTTCTTTTAATTTGAAAACCTACAACCTTTCAGAACCCCAGCTTCTTTTTTATTTGGCCAGTCCTGGGCCTTGGACTCAGGGCCTGAGCACTGTCCCTGGTTTCCTTTTGCTCAAGGCTAGCACTCTGCCACTTGAGCCACAGCGCCACTTCTGGCCATTTTCTATATATGTGGTGCTGGGGAATCAAACCCAGGGCCTCATGTATACCAGGCAAGCTCTCTTGCCACTAGGCCATATCCCCAGCCCCCAGTTTCTTTAATTAGGGGACATGACAGCTCATCGTATGTAATAATGATTATTTTATGTGCAGTACTGGTGTCTGAAGTCAGGGCTGGGGCACTGACTCTTAACTTTTTTTGTTCAAAGCTAGTGCTCTGCCTCTTGAGCCACAGCTCCACTTGTGAGTCTCATGGACTTTCCTGCCCAGGCTGGCTCCGCAACTCGACCTTCAGATCTTAGCTTCCTGAGCGGCTAGGATTAGAGGTGTGAGCCTCCGGCACTGGGATAATAATCTGCTTCCTTACAAATCCCATTTCTGTGCTGCTTAGCCCGTGGACTGTCTGCTGCGACTGTCTGCTTGTGCTCCAGGGAGCACGCCTCTCTCCGGGCAGCCTGCCCCTCCTCCTCTTTCTTTTTGAGCTGTGTGCCTGCAGGGTGGTGGTGGGGGGGGGGGGCTGGGAATAAGGGGTGCAAGACCTTGGGTTCATTGCTTGGGTCGGTGGCTGTGGCCATTAATTGGATCTAAGCTCAAATCCTGGATGCCTTACTTTCTTGAGCACAAGGTTTGCGCTTCAGGATCTGCTCCCCAGGGAGTCTGGAGTGGGGGAGCCTTTTTTGGGGGGGGGTGCATCCCAGGGGATGCACAGGGGCAATGCTTCTCGCTCTTGGCAGTGTCTAGAATTATGTAGAGGACTTGGAAAACCTCTCCCCAACCCAGGCATTGCCCCAACTCTGGAGTTGGGATCCAGAGAGCCATTGCTTGATGAAGCCATGGTTGATTTCTCCTGCGTGGCAGCTGGCTGGGCGTGCAAGTGGCACGGGTGCGTGTGAGCACTTGGGTGGGGTTCTTTCCAGGCTGTGTCTCTGTGCACGTGACTCCCCTGTGTGTGCGGCTTTTGCCTTTCACCTGTTCCTGTGATCACGCCAATTGTGGCAGACAATACTCATGACCACCCCAATATCCCATCTCCCCCCGTCTTCCCTAACAACCCTTGTATCTTTGGGGGCTATAAGATGCTCTGCTAAACTGAAATAGCAGCAGCCGGGGGTTCCAGCCCTCTTGCTAGTGTGAAATCAGCAGCTGCTGTGGAGTGCAGCTTTCTGGAAAGCTCTGGGGGAACCTTGCCCTCATTGGTCCAGCTTTTCTCCTGCCTGGAATGTGCATCTTTTGGAATGTGCATCTTTTGGAATGTGCATCTTTTGAGAGGCGCAGACACTGTGAGATGACGAGGCAACCTTGAGGGATGGTAGCGTAGGAACGTTTAAGAAGGATCTTGGGATTTGGGTGCTTCAATACAGCTACTCCAGGCCACATGGGTGAAAATCAACCATTCCAGGTCTTTGCTGTTAGTTCCTGAATTCAATAACCTGGTGCGCAAGAGCAGTTCAGCCAACACCAGTGAGTCCGCCTTCTCCATCTCCTCACCCCAGCCACAACCATTCGGTTCCCCTAAGAAACTGGGTAGGGAACTGGATCGCTAAGTTGGGCAGACTCCTAGAAGAACAGCTTTGTACAATCCCACAGTCAGAAAGCTATGGAAAGAGTTCCCAAATTAATAATGCCTGGGTCATGTTGAGTCCACAGGTAAATTTCATCTGGTTTACATTTCAATTTCTTTTTAATTGTTTTGCTCGCTGGGGCTTGAGCTCGGGGCCTGGGCTCTCTTTCTTTCTTTCTTTCTTTCTTTCTTTCTTTCTTTCTTTCTTTCTTTCTTTCTTTCTTTCTTCTTTCTTTCTTTCTTTCTTTTCTTTTCTTTTCTTTTCTTTCTGTCCTGGAGCTTTGGACTCAGGGCCTGAGCACTGTCCCTGGCTTCTTTTTGCTCAAGGCTAGCACTCTGCCACTTGAGCCACAGCACCACTTCTGGCCTTTTCTATATATGTGGTACTGGGGAATCGAACCCTGGGCTTCATGTATAAGAGGCAAGCACTCTTGCCAGTAGGCCATATTCCCAGTCCCCAGGGGGGCCTGGGCTCTGTCCATGAGCTCTTTTACTCAAGGCCAGTGGTTCCACAACTTTGAGCCACAGACCCAATTCCGGTTTTCTGGTGCTTAAAGGGAGATAAAGAGTCTCATGGACTTTCCTGGCCTGGCTGGCTTTGAACTGTGATCTTCAGATCACAGCCTCCTCAGTAGCTAGGATTGCAGGTGTGAGCCACTGGCGCCTAGCTACACTCCATTTTTAAGCACTGAATTTGTTCCTAACATTTCAAAATCCATTGATTTCATAGCAGAATTCCAATATCTCAGAAATCTGTTGATCCACCCAGGGTCTTCCCTTTGCAGGGTGACCAGGTAGGTGGAGTAGCAGCCACCTTCTCTGGGTCTTTCTGTCCCCACACCACACGCTTGGGGCTCTGAAGGCAACGGAGTTTGCAAGCTTTCCCATCCCCGCTACGAGGGGCTGCCTGGGCCTTTCTCTCCAGCTCTTCCTCAATGCCTAACACATCGGGTTTTTAAAAAAAATTTCTTAAAACCAAGCATGTGCTTTGAGACCTGGGGGAGAAGTCAGCTTCTCAAATGTCAGGGAGCAGCCCGTGTGGCCCCTTGCTTGCCTCGCCTCATGCTTGGTTGCCACTCCCTAGGGAAAGCTGCAGGCCGGACACAGGCGCCCCAGCGAGCAGCCGAGGGGACGCTTGGTTGAGCTTCCAAGATGTCCAGAGGACAATTACATTGGGGATTCAATATGGATCCCTCAAAATGACTTTATTATTATTTTTTAACCCTATTGTGTGTGGACTGGTTGTACAGTCAGCTCCTGCTCAGCTTGCTCTCATGGGGAGGGGTGGGGGTTGTGGGGGCAGGGCTTGCCACAGGCACCCAGGGGCTCTAGGCAGCTGTCATGGAACCCCCTGATCGTCTCTGCTGATGGAATCAGCTAAGGGCCCCCTGATGAGACCGCAGCGGTGGCTGCCTGTGCCACCGGAGCTGGGGGAGGGGCAGATCTCTCTCAGGCTGCCACACAATCCTTGCACTACTCTTAGGGCGTTAAGTGCCCGTGCCGCTTGCACAAACCTAGATCTCAGGAAAAAACAGTTTGCAGAATGAGTAAGTTGTAGCTATGGTTCAGAGGCGCGTGCGCGTGTGCACACACACACACACACACACGAAGCTCAGCTGTGAGAGTGAGGCTTCTCTAGGCCACATTTTGAGAGGTGGAGTCAGGAGTTTTTATTGGGAAGCCAGCGACTGCGGGTGGATTCTTGTCACAAAGACCTGCAGCCCCTTAGAACACACTTAACAGGGTTAGAAAACCGAGCCACGAGAGCAGGAGAGGAAAGAAAATACAATCCCGGCCAACTGTAAGGTCTTCCGGGGAAGGCCGTGCAGGTGCCCCCCGCTCCTGTCTAGGTCTCTGCCTGTTACCTAGGAAACTGGCACACCTGGAGGCAGTTACCTCTCCTCCTCTGAGGTCACATCGGCATCCGGTGTGGCCACACCTGCTCCCTGCCCCCTTCCCTAGGTAAGCCCGGGCCAAGCAGCTCTGTGCCCCAAGCGTCTCGACCATCATGCACGGCAGCGGCAGGACAGGTACTTTGGGAAATAAAGTTCTCTCTCCTGACTACCACGTGATGTTCTCTTCATTGGTTACCTAAATAAAACCTAACACAAGCCAGATCAACTCCAATGGAGAGCTGAAGTGGGATGCCATGTTGAACAGAGGAAAACCAGGAGACAAGAGATGAGGCATGGCATCAAGCCGCCTGAGCTGGTCTTGGCCTAAATAGGGTCAAGGGGCAGGGCCACAGGGAACTTGAGAGTTCATGACCCAAGACTGACAGGTCCAGTAACCTATTGTCCCAGTCCCTGCCTATGCATCTAGGAATTCAGGCACGCCCATCACCTGGGGGTGGGACTTCCCTGCCTCTACCATGAAGACAAGATGGCGCCAGCTAAACCCAATTCCCTATCACCCACCATGTGGCCAAGATGGCGCAGGTTAGACCCAGTAGCCTTATTTCACACGAGCGGAGATGATGGGCCTGGAACATTCATTGCTGCAAAAGCAACTTGAAGGAAAATCACACTCGCTAAACAGAGTGGATTGGCGGTAAGCACCTCAGGTGAAGACAGGAAACAGTGAGGTGGAACTAGAATTCTCCAGGTTAGCACTAAGGTCTTAAAGGTTAGTTCAACCTTTGAGGGAGCAGGGATGGAGTGCAGTGGTGGGGTGGGTAATCTGACAGGGCCTTGCTGGTAGGCTGGCCTGGCCTGTGTTGGTCTCCTGATTCTTTCGTTGTCTGTACCAGTCCTGGGGCTTCAACTCAGAGTCTGAGGGCTGTATGTGAACTTTCTTGTGCATTGCTAGTGCTCTACCATTTGAACCACAGCTCCTCTTCTGGCTTTTTGGTAGTTAGTAGTAAGACTCACGTGGACTTTCCTACTGGGACTGACTTCAAATCGCCATCCTCAAATTTTAGCCTCCTGAGTAGCAAAGATGACAGGTATGAGCCACTAGTGCCTGGCTCTCAATTCTACTTTAAGAGGATATACTTACAGCCTCAAATTGCTTTTTATAGGGAATGTACTTACTGAGTAGCCTATATACGAAGAGAACTTAGGAATGTAACAGCTTTATAAAAGGATTTTATTCCAATAGATTTGTGAAAGTCATTATATTCTAGTCCTCTGGAAGCTATATCATTATCCAAAAATTCATTTCTTCTCCGAATCAGGAGAAATGTTACTGGGAGTCCAAGTGTGGTTTTTTTTTTATTGATTTCTGAGAAAGCAGCCACATGTCCTTTGTAAGTCTATCTTTTACTCCATCTCAGACTGTGCTGGCAATATTAGATTAGATGTACTGGTAATATTAGATGGGGTGTCCTGGCAATATTCCAAAGTATTCCAATTTAAGAAAATCTGGTGTGTCTTGAGAAAAATCACTTCCATGACTTTTTAATGAATGGGGCATCATTTCCATAGGATTCATTCACCCAGATTTGTCATAGAACACAATTCAGTATGAAAAAAAATCGAATGGAGTAATTGACCTCAAGTACTTTTTAATTTTAAAGTTAACTCAAGCCCTTTTTGAATAATGTTAGCACTCAAGGCCTGCCATCTTCCACCCACGGTTCCTGCTGTTTGTTAAAGTGCGGGATAGACCCAAGAGGGGCTGGAATTCCTTTCCATTCTCTGGCTGGCTCTTTCTTCCATGTCCCTGCTGCGTCCTCATCTGTGGGACGCCCATGCGCATTCTCTGGCTTCCATGGGTTCTTGTTAGGCAGGTGAGAGGGTGAAAGATTTCCTCTCCAAGGGTCCCTGCAGCTGCTCATGTCCCCACCCAAGGGCAGCGCGATTATATCCTCCCTCCCCAGCGCTGTCACTGTATGGGGCCAAACCTATGCACGAGGTCTATTTATTACATTCATGAATTCTCCCCAATTAAAGTGTGCTCTATGCTTCCTATAGGGACCAATACGGCTGCCAATACACATCTGATGTACAGAGATAATGAGAAGATTGTTGGTTCACTGGTAAGCAAAGAAAGGAAAGGGGCCAAACCAGCCCCAGAGGAAGCATTGCAGTGGGAAACTTGGCACCTCCTTAGGAGAGCTGCTCTTCTGTGGGCCAGGGCCGGCTCCTGGAAGGGGGTGGGGTGCTGCTTTAACTTTGGGGTTCCAAGCCATGTCATAGGCACAACACTCCAAGATTGCTTTGGAACAAGTTTCTGAGGATAGCAGCTCACAGGGGAGGCCACACTAAGTCACTGACCATGGCTTAGAGGCATGCTGACCTCCATGACTTCACACCAGCACCTGGGTGGCAGGAAAATGGAAAAGACCAAGGAGTGTTGGCACAGACCATGTCCCAAGCATGCCAGCTATGTCATACGACACGTGCCAGCTAGCGGGAGGGTTCTTTTTTCTCTTCCTGAGCTCTGTCAGTTCCTCCTTAGAACCCACTCGACTATTTAGACAAAGAGAATGGAGGCTTTGGGTGAAATTGTAGCTTCGGTGGCAGTGTTTCTTTCTCAGGTGGCTGAAGTTGGAAACAAGCGCATTTTCTCCACACTTAGGGCTAGACCTTCAGCTCTCTGCTCCTGAGGAGAAAAGGGGTGTGTGCGTGGGGGGGGGGGGCGGAACGAGGGCTCAAAGAACCAAGCCATGCACGGGCGGCTGTACATCTTCTCTTTTATTTTGTGTGCTTTTTATAGGATATAAATAATGACAAAAATTACAAAATTTATAACTGGAAGCCCAAGCTTATTTACACATATGCTTCTGTTTCAGCAGAGCTACCATTTCCTTTTTGCTCCTATACAATTTCCTTTTGGTTCCATATTTTAGTGTTATTTTACTCTCCATTTACTCTACATACATATCAACAGTGAATAGGCAAAATATGTACAAGGAATCGTTCAGTTCAAGTAATTTAATATTGTATTAAAATTCCTCAACACTGAACTAAAACCATATATATTTGTCAGTTTGAAATAAAATTTAGTCTTGAAAACTCACCAACTGATGTGATAATCTCAGGTTTAAAATAATATTGGTTAATAAAAAAACATTAAGACAATCCCACAATTTATCAATATCGCTATATGAATTTCAAAATGAGTCACAATATGGTTGGTTAGAACAATATACATTAAAATGTCATTTTTTCTATAATGATATTGATACTGTATATAATTTGATTCTACACAAATATACATTATGGTATCATACAAATACTCCACAGAGACATTAAAAAAATTAAAATACCTTAAAGAAATGTAAGTAAATTTTATTTAGTCAAATAGTAAGCAAACATTTATTATTATTGTCATTATTTTTGTTTCAAGAAAAGTTTTATTACTTTGGAATTTCTTCTTTTTTTGTGTATTTGTATTTTCTAGAAAAACAATTTTTGCGATAGAATCTTATTAACATCATTCTCAAACAAGGTTTCCAAATGGCAGGAATCTTGAGAGAGCAGGAGCCCTAGACGATGATGGTTATTATTATTCTTTTAAAACATGTTCTTGAAAACCCAAGATTATAAAAACCCCCTCTGCGGGCTGTGGCGGCTGCGGGGGGGGCCCCCCCCCCCCCCCGCCTGGCGTTCGGGGGGTGGGGGGGAGGCCTGGGAGTCAGCGTCTCCTCACCACGGAGCCTCGCTCCTGTGCGCTTGTCGCAGTAGAAATTCACTTATCCCAAATGAAACCAGAGCCACCCGGCACAGCTAAACCTAGTTTTCTTATCAATGCATTATTGAAACATTCGTGTAAGAAAAATAATACAAGACGCATGTTTCCCCCCACCCCGCCCTGTGCATAATAAACTCCTTGGTGTCAAATCACGTTTGAAATTCTGAATCGATGGTGAGTGGAAGGGTTTTTCTCGGTATCCCCACCTAGCCGATCACATATAAAACGCTCACAGGTAGAAACTGGGGACGAGAGTTTTCCTGGCAACCGTGGAGGTGGCTCTGTCCTGTGGGGCTCCACCAGACTCAGCGAGACAATTCTTAATTAATTATTATTATTATTTTTACAGATGCGTCCTGGGCGGCTTCTGACCTGTGAAATTGCGGACAGCAACCGTGAACACCGAACCCAGGGCTTCTACACTCTTAGGCAGTATTAGATCTCCTTGACTCAAAACAAAACAAAAACAACAACAAAAAAAAGAAACACCAAAATATCTATGTGGATGTCTATTGATTTTGGAAGGTGTTCTCCCCAGTCGGAAGCGAAGCGGGCGTGGGGAGCCGCTGCGGTGCGGGTGGGGGGCCCCCTCCAGGCCTCCGCCGCGGGCGCGCGCGCGCCTGGGCCGCGTCTCCCCAGCGTTCCCATCACCGGTGCACAAACAACCCCCGGGGGTGGCCGGAGCCCCGGGGGGCGGGGGCAGGGGGAAGGCCCGCGGCCGGGGCCGGGTAAAGGCCGCCCCGCCGAGCCGGGCCGAGCGCGAGCAGAGCAGTCTTCCTCCACCCGGGCGGCGGCGCGGGCGCCAAGGAAAGCCTGCTCCGGGAGTGCGGGGCGAGCGAGGCAGGCGCCGCGAGGACGGGGACGGCGACTATCAGAAAATCGTGGTTTCATACTTGGTATTAATGCCCCGCTTGGCTTCTTGCCCCGGCTCCACAATCCACGGCAGGTTGGCCAGAGTCTTTTGCTCAGAAGGGTCGATCTGCTTGAAAACAGAAAGGCTGATGCCCGTTATCCGGCGGCCGTGCGGCGCGGCCCGCACCCCCGCACCCCCCCACCCCCTGCGGCCCCCCCCCCCAAGCCACAAGAGAGACCCGTCTGGGAAGTGGGGCGCCGAGAGGAAAGTCTGGAGCCGAGTGGGCGCACGGGCCTCCTGGCGTCACCCTCCCTCCTCCCAGGGTTCCCATTAGGGTCAGGAAAGCCCTAGGTCCCCGACTCTGACCGGGGATCCCCCCCATCTGGGGCACGGGCCTCTGCGCCTCCGCCTCCTGCCCCAGGGCCGTGGCTCCAATGTCACCTCCTCTCCTAGAAGCCGTGCCAGCTACACGCTGTCAAGAAGCGCACCCCAACTCTTCTGCTCTCCTTCTGGGCTGTATTCCTCCCATGGCCAGACACCCCCCATCTGCTCATCCTCCGCCACCCCTGCCCAACAGGGGGAGATTCTGCCTGCTTCACGACCCAAACTTGGGGACGCTCCGGGTGCGCCTGGCTGAGTAAATACTATGGGGCGAGTGCGGGGCTGTGTTTAAATGGAGAAGCGGTGGAGGAAGACACGGTGGGGAGGGGTGGAGAAGAGCAGGGGCGGGTCTCATCAGGAGACAGGGGCTGAGCACTGTGCGGGGGCCTGGCCGAGGGGGGCGGCCAGGGGAGGTGGTCTGGGGCCCTTGGGTTGGCCCTGGGGCATTCCCTGCTGGCACTGCAGGGCCGGGGCTGGGAGCTCTGAGCAGGGGCTTTGTGAGGAAGTTCTTTCTCACACCGCAGCCTCATCCTTAGGTGGTTCTCCTGCTTGCTGGGGAACTCAGTGCTCATTCTCACCCAGCCCCCCTGGAGGGCTGTGGGATCATCGGTGCCCACCGTGGCCTGCTGTTCCCATCGTCTCCACAAGGCCGTGTGGCGTCTTCCCATAGAGTGTTAGCAACTAAGCCATGGGAGCGGAGGGAAACGGAATCTGTATGCGAAATGAAGGGACAGATCCCCAGGCAGGTAAAAACAGCAGCAGCATTCACTGTATCTTCCTGGTTTCCAGTGAAGGTATGTGGATGAATATTCTATGAGCCTGCATGGTACTCAGCCCTTTGTACGCTTCCGGGAGAAGTCTAGGGGGACCACAGGAAAGCCCGAGGGGAGGGGGCACCTGCCACATTTATCCAGGCTATATGAGAAAGAATGCAATACTTCAAAAGACAATCCCCAAAACATTCTGTGCATTCCTAGACTGTAACAGTCTAATCATTCTCAGAGATTCATGAGGAGAAGCTTTCTAATTTGTTCATCCTTTTTTTTTTTTCACATGCACTGAAGGTCTGCTATGGCCCTGCTGTGACAACACAGATTCCTGTATCCATGGAGCATATATATATATATTCTTTTTTTGTGGAAGAAGATAGACAACAACAATAGCAACAACAACCTCAGTTAATAGGCGCCACACTCAATTAAAACAGGCAATAAAGCTTGAGTGTGTCTGGGTATTATCTGGGACCGGGCAGTTAGAAGCTTCTTCATATCTGATAAGATGGAACATCAGATGGGGGAAACATCCCGGGTGGAGCAAATGGGAGAAACAAAGGCATCAGGTAGGAGTGAGCTTTGTATTCAAAGAATAAAGCCTGGCATCAGGGACGGTAGTGAAAATTCAGGTTGGGGCCTGGGTACCATGGTGTGGTTTCTGCAGTGTGGGGGGAAGGGAGTCCCACGGAGAGGCATGTGTGGGCTTCATGAGAGGAGGCAGCTGCTTGGGCTAGAGGAATAACAGTGGAGAGGAGTGGGCAGATTGGAGGTATGTTCTAGGGGGGCAGTGAATGGGCCTTGTTTCTGGGTTGGATACAAATGTGGGCAGAGGGTGGACAGGAGGCATGAATCGAGGTGATTTGTTTTCAGCCTGATGAACCATCTTTTAGCATGGTGCACAGACATTGTTGTCTACTGAGCTAGGAAGATGGAGAGGGAGGCAGTTCTGGGGGGAAAATTCTATGCTGGATACACCAAGTTTCAGATGTCTGCTAAACCTCAAGGTAGACATTATTAAGAATGAATCTTAATGAAGCCAGCTTCCAGTAGTTCACCCTTTTAACCCTAGCTACTCAGGAGGCAGAGAGCTGAGGAATGAGGTTCAAAGCCAGCCTAGGCACCACCAAAATGCCCACCAAATGACCATTAAAAAGCCGGAGGTGGTGCTGTGGCTCAAGTGGTAGTGTGTCAACACTGAGCAAGAAAGCCCAGTGCCTGGCCCCCGAATTCATGCCCCAGAAAAAAGTGAATCTACCATGTGCCTCCGGAGTTCTGGAGGAAGGGTGGGGCGGGGCAGGAGAGAGAGAGAACTGGGAGCCTTGGGCTGGAGAGGGCAGAGGCGGGAGGACCAGGGATGGAGTGAAGGTCTTCAGAGGGATGAAGCCGCTGATGAGCAGTCAGGAGTGAGGGCCAGGTGGGGGGAAAGCTCTCACCTAGGGTAGAGAAGAAAGCTATAAAGACGGAGAGGCTAGGAGTGGAGGGACCATTCCTGTGATACTCAAGTTGCCAAGAAGGAGAAAGGGGTACCCCCCCCAAATGGTTGTACACCAGAAGCCATATAGTCACCAAGGAAGTGCCGCCATGCAAATGTTACGGATGCCTACTTTCCATGGGGGTGGGGGGAGAGCTACAGATGGAAGGAGTCAGGGAGAGAGGGTGATGCACTCTGGTGCCAGGGTTTCTAGAATGTAGGATGGCAGCTGGAGCAGAAAGCAGATGGGAGGTGGGCTGGGAACCTTCCAGCATTGGGGTGTCTCTAGGAGCAGAGGAGGCCGCTTTGGAAGCCATGCAGCCGGTTGGGCCAGGATGTCTGCAGAGCCCGTGGGAGAGAGGAAGGAAAGGAAGTTCCTAAAGGAAGGCTGATGGTGAGGAGGAGGAGGAAAGGGCTGTACCTCCTCACAGTCTCCACAATGCAGGGAACCTCAGTGGTAGAGGGGAAGGGCCCCAGGACCAGGGACATCAACCTCTCATGGCTGATTCCGAGCTTCACATAACAGCCACAGCCAGGACAGCCAACTTTCGCCAACTGGGTTCCAGGGACACTGTTCCCTGAACCTCTGTGAGTCTCTCTGTAGTGCAGGGGCTTGGGACAGGCTTTGCCCCATGTTGGGTTGGAAGTCCCTCTCTGTACCTCTGCCTCCCACGATTGCTGCCACAGGTGACAGAGGAGATGGGACCCCCACTCCCATCCCAAGACTAAGAAAGAGGCAAAGAGGACAAGAAGCAGGGCAGAGCTAGATTCTAAATGGCAGCCACAGCCCGCAGGGCTCACACCCTCTCCTCCCTCCTGCTGCCCTTCCTTCCCAGGACACCTCTCTTCTACTTACCACGGACTTGCGGATGCTGACGCGGGGCTTGGGGATGGGCTTGGAGGGCTTGTTTTCAAAGCTTTCCGGAAGTGTGGAGGAATGCCCCCCTTTTCTTGCCTGTAGTGCTAGCTGGTAAGCAACCTCAAACGCCTGGCCCAGTGTTAGGATGATTTCGTAAGCTAAATTCTGCAAGGAGAAAGGAGAGAGCATTTACTCTGGGTAGGTGCATGGCGGATCCGAAGGAGGCAGAGGAACCCTGTGGGAGATGACCTCGCTCTTCTGCACCCCAGGCTGCAGTGACTCACTTAAGTCGGAGAAGAGCAGGACACTCTGGGCCCCCCCCTAGCCTGGACACAAGGCATTGGCCATCCATCTCTAAGCAGGGGCCTCCCCATGCCCCGTCCCCTCCCAGGCTTGGACAGACCGGAAGGGAAGGTGTGTGGGCCTGTGAGGCGCGGCCCACACGCTCCATGGGAGGTGTTCCTGAGAAGTTTGGGTCTTTTTACCTTCAACATCTGTGATTCAGTGAACATCTATGAAACACAATCAGAATCTAATTTCGGCGGAGGGGAGAGGCATTAGTCATGCTGGTAAGGAGTCTCACAGCGGCAGCAACGAGCGTGCAAATAGTGCGCGAACAGAGCCAATTATCCATCTATTTCTCTAGGCTTCATCTCTCCCTGTGGGTCCACTCTGTATTTCATCATCAAACCAGCGAGAAGGAGACAGGGAAACAGGCCACACCCGGGAGGAAGGTTCTTCTCTTTTTCACTTTTCATCAGACCACCAGTCCTCCTTAGTGCATCGCTACCTTTCTTCTCTCTGAATAGTTATCTTGGGGTTTTGCCTTTTCTTCTACGTGCAGCTCTGCCCTGTCTTCTCCTAAGGAGAGAACATGGCATCGGCCCCAAAGATGCAGGGTCTTCAGAACCCCGAGGTCCCAGGACAGCGAAGGAGGTGCACACTGGTCACAGAGAATGCCCTAGGGACTGAACGTATGGTCTCAGGCATGCTAAGCAAGCACTCTCCCAATCAAACCACAGCCCAGCTGGAGAATGTTCTCGAGGTCACTGCACCAGCTGAGCACAGGCACCATCCATCCCAGATTTTCATCCTAGGACTGTCCCTTGAATGTCTCCGTTATGATCTCTCCAAAACGCAGATAGCATCCTGCCTTTGCTGAGAGTGTTAGGGTGACTTCCTGTCCCCTCACCCTCACCCATCACACTCCAAGTCCCCACATCTTGGCTTTCTGGGTAGAAATCTGGAGATTGGTGAACATTGACAGGGAGAAACAGGGTAACTTTCTGAGTCCATGGGGAAGAATCCCAGAGGTTCTAGACCAATCAGATTTTAGGTCACTGCCAGAGATCACTTGTCATGGTCATAGAACTAAGCAGGAAAATGCCTCTGAGCTGGAGAGTTGCTCTGACAGAGGATGAACCTGGCACCCTGAGCCGCTTGCTGGGTAACAGTGGGCCTACACGACACATATGATGCCAAGAGTGCATCTTGCACAGCAGCTGGGCACTTCCCGGCAGTGACTGCAGCCTGTGTTTGCCTCCAGGAATGAGTCACACTAGTAAATTAGTAACGAACCAACAAATGATAGTGGAGGAGGACTGGGAGACAGCTCTGACCATCATTGCGCGAAGAAGGCGGAGCCCTTCCCACTGCCTCCACCGTCAGCTTTGCCTCTCAGTGCTGCATGGGGTGCTGGAAAGGGCAGATGGGGCTCCCCACTTCCTGACTCAAGAGGTCGCAGCCCTTGGTCCTGCTCACTGCCATGATGCACAATGGTCGGTGACCTTCCGTTGGGGAGAAAGATGGCAAGTGTGAGATCTAGTGGCTGTATTATATGCAACCTTTACATGGCAGAGCCAGAGAGCATCAAGTGTGAAATCCTTGATCATTAGCCTAAAACAAGTTCCTGAAAGCGAGAGTAGCTTAACGCCCAGTTGTGATCAAATGGAAGTTGGAGCTGCTCATTTGAGCAAGTGAGATTTTTCACATGACTATTATGGGAAGCTGAGAAGTTCTGCAGGATAACAGGCTAGAGGTTTTGCCCTTTTGTGTTAAATTTGTTTCTGGTTTAAGAAACTGCTGCAAGAAGACACAGAAGTAGGACTGCAGAAGAATTTCTGCCAATCTACCCCTCCTGGTTTGGGTTGCTTTCTCCTTGACACCTTGCTTTGGTTTTAGTTTAGAATGCTTTATAGTGTTCTTCTTTTGATGATGAGGTATAGTAAAGAGTTGGGTCTTGTTACATCTTTGATCTTTTCTGCAGTCTTAATGTTTGAAGTATGGATACTGGCTGGATATCAGGGTAGTCCACGGGCACGGAGGCTTGCCTGTCCCCTCTGCACCAGAGCCTTGGTGTTCCTCGGTGTTTATCAGATGGGACCTGGGGACTCAGGTGGTCTTTTTGGGGTTTAAACCGGGGCCTTTTGAATGCTAGAGGCAGGCACCTGCTGCAACAGGGCAGGAAGCCCCATTTGCTGGCCCATTATTCCTGCCTCGCCTGTTAACATCCTACTATGTGTAGCAGGAAGATGGCTGCTACCCACAAGGCCATTACTAATAGGATGAGACTAAAACATTCTATTGCAATAGTATTTAATTATACATCAAGACTGCATTAATCTTTGTCTTGGAAGCCAGAGATTATAAAGTGTTAAAAAAAAAAGGTTGAATTTTTGATGGCAGCATGGGATTTTTGTCCACTTCTCATTTTCATCTATCTGTATAAAAATTCTGTTCAAGCCCGGTTCTGGTGGCTCATGCTTATAATCTTAACTACTCAGGAGGCAAAGATCTAAGGATCATGGTCTGAAGCCAGCCAGGGCAGGAAATTCTGTGAGATTCTTATCTACAGTAAACCTCTCAGAAAAAGCCAGAAGTGGCTGTGGCTCAAGTGGTAGAATGCTACCCTTGAGCACGAAGAGGCTCAGGGACAGTGCCCAGGCCCTGAGTTCAAGCCCCAGGACTGCCACCCCTCCCTCCCGCAAAAAAGAGGAAAAATATTCTGTTCATTTTTTTACTATGGGATTAGTATTACATTTTGAGGTAAATACAATTTGTATTGCTTGATAAACTATTACCTTGTAAACTAAAAAATTCTATACTTCAATTAACTTAATGTACCAATACAATGATAAAAGATGCTTTCTTTAAAAAAAAAAGGGGGGGGGCTGGGAATATGGCCTAGTGGCAAGAGTGCTTGCCTCGTATACATGAAGCCCTGGCTTTGATTCCCCAGCACCACATATATAGAAAATGGCCAGAGGTGGTGCTGTGGCTCAGTGCTCAGGCCCTGAGTCCACGGCCCAGGACTGGCATAAATAAATAGATAGATAAATAAATAAATAAATAAATGAAAGATCAAGGGGCTGGGAATATGGCCTAGTGGTAAAGTGCTCACCTCGTATATATGAAGCCCTGGGTTCGATTCATCAGTACCATATGTATAGAAAAAGTGGGAAGTGGCTCTGTGGCTCAAGTGGTAGAGTGCTAGCCTTGAGCACAAAGAAGTCAGGGACAGTGCTCAGGCCCTGAGTTCAAGCCCCAGGACTGGCAAAAACCAAACCAAAACAAACAAACAAAAAAAGGATCAATTATATTATTGTATTAGTTATACCAAGAGCATACCAGCAATTTCATTGTCATGCAAATTGCGAGGGGCCTTGTACTCTGCTGGGGCTTCCTTAGAGCACTGGCTCTGGAGACTCAATCCTCTGCCGTGCTGGGCGGCTGTCCTGGGCTTGAGGAGAGGCTGCCTGGAGGACAGACGGCTTGCTCCAGCGCAGTCCAGAACAAGGGCTGTTCAGTAGACCGCCTGAGGGGCCGCCAGGCACGGGCATGCAACCCACAGGAGCTACCTCAGCGGAGGTTCCAGATGCCGTGGAGCGGAGAATACCACAGTGACAGCCCAAATCCTGACTGACAGGATTGTAACCATAATAAAGTGACGCCATTCTATGCCACTGCTCACTGGGATGTTAGTTACAGCGCCTAGAAGGGGAGGAGGGAAGGCTGGCTGCATCCTCTCTCATCAGGCAGCACAAGTGGCTGCCATGATGAATGTACTGGACATTGAAGCCCAACCTGGAGCCGCCCCACCTCCCTGCTCGGGCTGCTGGGAAGCTGAGATTGTGGCCCATCCTGGTCATAGGGTTGCAGCGAGCACCGAGCTGTCTCTTTCCATGTGTTAGTTCAAACCACAGAACTGCAGTGTCCTTTGAAGCCAGCAAAGCCACACTTTGATTCTAGGGACCTCTGTTGGGTATAAATTCGAACCCTTAGTTTTGCATTTGTTACCTCTTAAATGTTGCACCCCTGCCACCTGTCTCTGATGGGCTCCTACCTCACAGAGCTTACGGGAACATATTACTTGCTTTGACCTTTCCAATATGAGCTTCTTGAGATACTGTGGCTTTGAATAAGTTTTTTTTTTCACCTTAACCAGCAACCAGTGAAACAAGGAAACATGTATGCATATGGGATTGGCGGGGCCTGGGGAGTAATTACTGTATGCTGCCTACTTGGAGCTTTGCTTTTCTTATCACAAAATAGAAGACGATGCTAATCACAGTGCCCACCTTACTGGATCATGTTGAACCTCACTATGAGCACTGTTTCACGTAATGACCACAATGACTACTAGCCTTTAGCATTTACTGTGTCATGCACCACGGTAAGTGCCCTACATTGGCCATCTTATTTAGTTTACAGAACATCCCTGTGCCCATAGGTCTATTAGTATTCTCCTTTTGCATGTGAGATAATTAAGCTTAGAAAGGTTAATCTGCTTTAGATTCTAGCACCTGTCTGGGCTGGTATTTGAATCCACTGGGATAGGTTGTGTTTTTGACCACTTTAAATCATACTTGAAGCAAAGTTAAAGTTGCTATATGACTGCCATTTTAAAACTGGCCAGGGTCTCGTGAGAGGACCAGTTGGGGGAGCAGCCTTCAGATAAAGGGTGTGCTTTGTGACTTGACTTTGAACAGTCAACATTCCTGGCTCCAGCAACAACTTGGTATAAAGGCAGGGAATATTCTGATTCAATGGGAGAGGAACATCACAATCTCCCCTCTTCTCCAGGAATTTCTTTTTTGTTTTTTGGCCAGTCCTGGGCCTTGGACTCAGGGCCTGAGCACTGTCTCTGGCTTCTTCCCGCTCAAGGCTAGCACTCTGCCACTTGAGCCATAGCGCCACTTCTGGCCGTTTTCCATATATGTGGTGCTGGGGAATCGAACCCAGGGCTTCATGTATATGAGGCAAGCTCTCTTGCCACTAGGCCATATCCCCAGCCCCTTCTCCAGGAATTTCTGTCTAGAGGAGTTAAAGGTCTATCTTAAGGATAGATCTGATGGTGACTAGGTTGTGCAGGGATATTCTCTTAAGCAAACTGGGACTATGTGAGCCACTGGTATTGAGTGTACGCTCCTCAAGGTAGCCGGGGCTATCACCAGGGTATTTACTGAGTTCCTTTCAAGTGTATCCTTGGCATCTAGCCTATAGGATCCAGAAGGCAGGAAGCAAAAGGACCCACCAAGTCTACCTTCAGCTGTCAGGAGCCTCATGCAGAGACAAGAGACGTCCCTCATTGTCCTGCCTGAAGCTGTGACCTGGCATTATCAATCAATTTGATATCAGAAAAACTGCCTCATAGACTGTGGGCAATCTGTTTTCTAGGATGAGATCTGATACCCAGGGGATGAATTTCAATTAATTGGTACATCACTAGGATTTTTCATTTTCTTAGTTTGATAATCTCCTAGGCCCAAGAGTTCAATATCGTATGTATAAGAATACTCATTACAGTATGTAAAAATTTCAGGAATAGGGGACTGATTAAGCATAGTACATTAAGTATACAGTGAGCATGCTGGTTCTATGTAGTGGAATATTAACTAGGTATTCATTTAAAATGAAAATTGAGTCATTTAAAAAAATGATTAACAAGCTGTGTAAAAGCCAGGCATAGTGGTACATGCCTTGTAATCTAAGCACTGGGAGGTAGAAGAAATAAGATTTTGAGTTCCTGAACGGCCTGGGCTACAAAATGAGATCCTGTTTCAAGGGGGGGAAAAAAAAAGAGACCTGAAAAAAAAGCCTGTAAACCCATATGCACAGCAAACAGAGATATTTCCTGAACGTTGGTAATAGTTTTAAATGTTGAGACTGTGGATGGCCTTTCTCTTTTTTCCCTTTTTTGTGGTGCTGGAGATGGGACCCCGGCCCTCAGCATATGCAAAGGCAAGTGCTCTGCCACTCAGCTACTCCCCAACTGTGGATAACTTTTCTTTATACTTTTTTTTGGGGGTGAGATTTGATCTTCGTTCAAGTCAAGATGAGCATGTTTTTTTTGCAATCTTAACATACAATTTTCTATTTTGTTCTGATAGCAATTATAAATAAGTAAAAGCTTTTGAGTTCAAAACAATCTGATTCAGTCTTCATGGTTCACTTGGCAATTCTAAGTGCCTCTTTCTTTGGCTGGGAATGGTATTCCAGCAAGATCTAGGATCTATGTGCAGGTGTTAGCATGGCCTACCTCCATGGAACCAACAGGCTGGCCATCCATTTGGCCAGGGATCTTGTTTAGCTTCTTTAGCTTTTCACATTGGATGACAATTCTTACATCTGCTTAGAATTTAAAAATACCTAGCTCTTCTTTCAACCTGCAACCCCCAAAGCTCTTCTTCAAGCACATTATAAAGAGTTACCTTTCTATAGTCTACGTTCTGTCAAGCCCAACTGAAAGATGCTGATATGTGGACAAGAGCCAACCTCCTCTTCTAGCTGTGCACTTGAACCATGGAGCTGAGACTTCTATACTGAAGATGAAGGGGCATCTCAGCAGCTCATGCCTGATTCTGCTTAGCAGAATCAGAATCACAGCTCAGGTCTTGGTCTTCTGTGGACCATATAACCTTTGCAACACTGTGTAGGGAGGAATTCGTGTCCCTTTTTCACATGTGAGAAACTCGGGCATCAGTGCTATTGACCAACTTGGTCAAGTTCACACAGTTACTTATTACCAAAGCCAAGATTCAAACCAGGGCTATTTCAGACCTGGGCGGTCCATCCTGCCATTGGTATGGATCTTCTTTTTAGTGTAATTCAGATTGGCATGGATCTACATCTTCAGACTTATTATGCCTATCCATGATGGCTGCCTGAAATCCTGTATAGAACAATAATGATGCATTCATTTCGACATTTATCAAGAGCTTACTTTGTTTACCTCAGGACTGACAAAGTGGCTGCGTAAGCACACGAGGCACAGACACAGACACAGATTGCTCATCATCTGGTGAGGAGCGCACAGAGGAAGGAAGCTGAGTGGGGAGGAACACCACAGGCCAAGGGGGCTCTCGGGCTCCAGACCATGAGGCTGCTCTCTGCCAGTGGTCCATTCTGACTTGACTGACAGCACTTTCCATTAGCAGTGGAAAAGCAACCGTCATGGTTCCTTGATGGAAAGGACTGTGTTGGTTCCACGGCAACAGAAGCGGCAACGGGAACCTGGCTATTCTATGGCCTCCGGAGCTGGCAGAGCACTTCCCGAGGTCAGGAGAGGTTCTCCCACACCAGGAAGAGCTACAGATCTCACACATGCAAGGCAAAGGCCCTATATGCCCCTGGGAGCCCAGGATGGGGGCACCTTGGGGGAGGGGTCTGCTGTGCCTGTGTGAATCAGTGACAGAGACTAGGGGCAGAGCCCTAGATCAGCTGCATGGACCAAATCCATGAGGGGCCACCTCCCTCCAGTGGGGAGACGGCAGTGCAGTTGGCCTGGTCTAGGTGACTTTTTGGTTTTCTTCTACACCGGGAGCTCTAGAATTTTCTGATGACAGAAGCTGTTGCCAGGCTTTTGCCTGGTCAACTGCAGATACGGTTGGGACATAAAGGACATCAGTTGTTTAGAGGCACATAGAGTTGATGCTATGCTGAACAGCCCAGACCACAAGACTCAACAACCCACCAGCCAGTGCTTCCAGAGGCAATAACCAAGGGACTAGATGCCATCTTAGAAAACATCACAGTGCTACCCTGAAATGGTTCCAAATGGCTGAGCATTTTGTGTATTATGAACTGGTTTTTGTTACTGGTAATACACCCTTTCTAATCTTCCACCCTTGCCTGGTGAAGCCATTACTTATCCTTGAAGAGTCATCTTAGGTAGTCAAACCTCCAGGTGTCTTTGAATTCCCTTTCGTGCCTCCCCAGGCTAACCAGGTGCCTCTTCTCTGTAGGCCACACACATTTCTGCCTACTCTATGACATAACTGATTCTCTATCCGATTGAGTGTCTTGAGGGCTCAAGTCTCCATGGGCTGTGCAAGTCTCGGGCTTAATATATAGTAGGTGGCCAATGGACAATCATTACATCAAGTGACGAAAGCTGCCTGGCCCTTAAGATAGGAGAGCTGCTCCTGAAGGACAACCGCAAACGTGGATGGCCAGAGCCAATCCCATCCTTCTTTCTTCTCTTCTCACAAATACATGCTCAACAGATAGCAGCAATGCGGGAAAGCCTGATAGTAGAGGAAGCTGTCTTTAGTTGGGTTCTCAGTGGGGTGTCACAAAAGATGCTATATTTCTCTCTGGGTTATACTCTGTTCCTACTTCTTCTTCTTTCTTTTTCAAAGAGTTAGGGTAAAGCTCATCTACAACTCTCTGAACCTGTATCCAGAGGCTAAGATAATTGAGAACATTCTGGCTATATTCACAGAATCCATCTCTTTAGTTCTCTTTAGAGCTAATTCTCTTAGGTATCAGCAAGAAAGTAATCCGGATAACTTAAAGAAATAGATACTTCTAATGCTGGGTCTAAATATTTTGAGATAAATATGAGGAATGTTGCTGTCTGTCTAGGTGAGGACTGACTTTAACAGGATAACACGCAAATTCCTTCTCCCTCTCTCTTTCTCTCTCTTTCGTGCCAGCACCAGGGCTCAGCTTTTTCACTCACATGGCTCTTCCTCAATTGAGCCACACCTACAGTCTGGTATTTTGGTGGTTAACTGGAGATAAGAGTCTCAAGGACTTATCTACCCAGGTTGGCTTTGAACTGTGAACTTTTGATCTCAGCCTCCCAGCTAGGATTATAATAGGCATGATCGATGGGCACCTGGCTAAAGTCCTCCTTTAAGGCTAATTTCAGCTAACTAATAAAAGAGTTATGAAATTTCTCCTACTCTCAATTAGAATAGAGGTGCATGTGGACAATGCTGAAAATACAAAGACTAAAATATGAAAATTAATCTATGGAATTGCACTGTTGGGATATAGCTGTTGGTTGGCCCAGGGGCTTGAATTCAAGGCCTGGGCACTGTCCCTGAGCTCTTTTGCTCAAGGCTAGTGCTCTACTACCTTGAGCCACAGCTCCATTTCTGCTTTTCTGGTGGTTAATTGTAGATAAGCATCTCCGGGACTTTCCTGCCCTGGCTGGCTTGGAACCATGACTCTCAAATCTCAGCCTCCTGAGTAGCTAGGATTGATTACACCAGTATGCAGCTATTGCAAACATTTTACTGTATTTTTGTATTTGTACATACACATATATTTTTATAGACTATATGAATATTTATATATGTGAATTTACATATAGGATTAGAATTATACTTTATGTGCAGTTTCATAAGTTTTTTTTCACAGAAGGTTATATCACCGTTTTTGCCTGTCTTTACACATTTTTCATAAACCATACTGTTTTTTTCAGGGTAAGTTTACTTGCTTTATTTTTATATTTTTAGAGTAGGAGGGGTGTAGCTCAAGTTGGAGAGTACTTGTCTAGAAAGCACAAGAGCTCGAGTTCAAACCCCAGTGCCATTAAGTAAGGTGTGTGTGTGTGTGTGTGTGTGTGTGTGTGTGTGTGTGTGTGTTTAGAGACAGGATCTTGCTGCTCTCCACCTTCTCCAGCCTCTTGAGTACTGGGATTACAGGTATGCATGTAGCACCATCCTTAGCTTTGGGCTGCTTTATTTATTTGTGCTACTGGGCATTGAAGCCAGGGTTTTGTACATGCTAGATAAGCACTCTAGTACTGAGCTGTGTCCTAGCCCTGGGATGACTTTATAAAAACTATACTTTTGAGGGTGGTACAGTACTCTGCTGCCTGCTAAGGTTTAACCTCATGCCTCACCCCAAGTTTAGGAGGCTGGGTCCACTCACTAATAGTCGGGACTTTCCATGGAGGTTATTTGTCTTTATGGAACCCCTATACAAGGTGGATGGCCAGTAGGCCTCTTACACCCACCCAAGGGTTAGATGTAATCAAGTTACTTAGCAAGGCCCTGACAAAAAGGAGAAAGGAGAGATTTGGTGTATTTCAGCCTATCCTTCTTCAACGGTGAAAATTCCTGGTGCAAGTAAGCTGCAGTAAACACTTTTACTAACTTACGAACCTTGGGAAATGGGTGTGCTCACTAAACTTAAGCCCTTAGCTTAAACCTTGTTGAAAATATTTCCCTGATGAATATGCCTATTCCCTTCGTTGATTTCTGAGACCATTCTTGGGATACCCCAAAGGGTGATACCCACCTCTCTTGTATAAAATGCATTTGCAGTATACAACTTATGTATATCCTCTTGTGTCCTTTCCACCATCGCGAGATCATTGACAATACCTAAGATATTTTATGTAAATAATTTGTTTCTACTGCACTTAAAAGGGAATAATGAAAAAAAAAGAGGGAATAAAGAAAAAAAAGAGTGTGTATATGTTCAGTGCAAATGTCAATTTTTCTAAGTCTAAATCCATGGTTGGTTGAATTCACGGATACAGAGCCTGTGGATATGGAGGCTGACTGTAAACAGAAGTGACTTTTTCTTTGCGTATTGCAGATGTCTACCTAATGCCCCAAGCTCATCATTCTGAAGTGAATTAATGAATTGTCATGCCTCCAAATTTACCACATGCTCACACCAACTGAACATCCGGCTTCCACTGAGCATCCCTCCTCTGGGAGAGCTTGTCCTGTCGTGTGCCACTATAACTCCAGGATGGCACGGCTATGACTTTATCATAATTATTTGTTTACAATCCTGCTTTTACAACAGTACTATGAGCTCTTGGGAGCACAGACCTTTGTCTGACTCATGGCAGACACACAATAAATATAGAAATACTGTATTTCTATGGAATCTCACTCTCTCCTTCAGATATAAACTGCTGTAGCGGCAAACACATTGTAAAGCAAAGCCTGGGGCATAAATCTTCACCCAGGGTCTGATGATGAAAATAAGCATCACTCCATCGACCTCTCCTGTTTCCTCCCTATCTTCATTGGCGAACGCACTGCGTTTTAGAAAATGGGTATGTACCACCATATTTAACCCTTACAATAACCAAAGGTGGCTACTACTATTATCTGTTTTATGGATAAGGAAACTGAGGAGAGAGGCATCGTTGCCCAAACAATGAAGCTAGGAAGAGACAACCTGGCATTCAAAATCAGCCCGACTCTAGAGACCATATCCCTAAGTGTGACACTTGATTTTAAATTAGTTTGAAGGGTGGTGTCATGAATATAATCATCTCTCTGTGTCGGTGGATCTTTATCTGTAGAAAACAAATGTATCTGTGTGGAACATGAACAGATCTCTCTGTTTTCTTGTTATTATCCGGTAAACAGTGCAGTCTGAGAAGTATTTACATAACACTGACATTTTAATCGAGAAGTGATGTGAGGCATACAGGTGTATGTCGGTTTTAGGCAAATACAGCATCATTTTCTATGAAGGACTTGAGCAGCTGTGTTTTTGCTATCCACAGGGGTCCTGGAACCTGTCCTCTTCAGATACTGATGGATGACTGCACATATATAAGTGTATAAAGTAATCTAGCCATAGAGAAATAAAAATGCTTTATTTTTTTTAACTGGACAAAAACTAGATTGTTAACTCACTGGTAATATTCAACAATAACAACAAAAAGAATGAGGAAAAAAATCTCTACCCATTCATTTTGGACTTTGTGGCTTGACTAATTCTTAGTGGAGAGGAAGATAGAGAAGAATGAAATCCAGCAATGCTAATTTACCTAATCATTTTTTTTTTTTGCCAGTCCTGGGGCTTGAACTCAGGGCCTGAGCACTGTCCCTGGCTTCTTTGTGCTCAAGGCTAGCACTCTACCACTTGAGCCATAGCGCCACTTCTGGCTTTTTCTATATATGTGGAGCTGAGGATCAAATCCAGGGCTTCATGTATACGAGGTGAGCACTTTAACGCTAGGCCATGTTCCCAGCCCTTAATTTACCTAACTTTTTTTATAGACAAGTGTTGTGGATGGTACAGAAAGATCACAGGGCTAGAAGTACTGTATTCCTTTTTCCCCCCTTAATTCAGTTAGAGTCATTTGCTGTATCTAAGTCCCTCCTGTTTTGTTGGCTGGACAAGTTAGGGAAAGACTTCTACTTTACATGCAAGATAGAGTAGCAATTCTATCTTATTGGTGATAAATTAACCATATTTTTTCCTCTTTTTTTTTTTCTTGCAAGGCAAGTGTGCTACCACGTGAGCCACACTCACAATGCTTCAGTCATTGTTTTTCCGATAGGATCTCACAATTTTCTCTAGGTCTGACTCCAAGGTGATCCTTCTACCTGTCACGCTCTGTCTCCTGTCAAATAGATTGAGCCCATTTTTATTAGAAAAAATGAGGAAGGGAATGGGAAAGATCACCTACTTCTACAAACAATATTTAGTTGTCAGAAGTAAACTAACGCCACTACTGCCTCCAAAGCCAAAATTTCTTTTATATTTTAAATGTCCCACAACTGCTGCAACGTAAGCCACAAATACTTTTTTTCCCCCTCGGGAACTCGAATACTCCACTGAGAGTTTAAGAAAGGGTTTAGGAATTTCAATGTCATTAAACCAATGAGAACAGCAAGAAAGAAATGCATAGCAGACCCTTCACCGGAGGAAAGAGTGGAGGAGAAATCATTTCAAACCTTCACATTTCCTAACGCTTGCATCCCTACTGTTGCCTCCTCTCCAAGATGCCACTTCAATTCCACAGTTCCTTCCTACGCTTTGGCTTGCTGGGTACCTGTGGCTGGTGGAGTACTACTGCGCGCTAACCCACAGTGGGCTGGCCATGTTCTCCTGCAGGCTGTCGTTTGTATCTTTCTAGTCTGGATCCTTTCATGGCCCACTCTTAGTTAAGAAAGCACACAGAAGAGGGAGCACTGTCTCCCACATGTGCCGCCCACCCACCAGCACCACGGCATCGTTTTTGGCTGAGCCAGCCTCAGCCCCGCCGTGCAATGCACACTGAAGATGGCACAACTGGGGAGTTGCAAGGAAGAGAAGAATGAGCATGGTTAAAAATACCAGAGGCTGCAAACGCATGTTGTTTATGAAGTTTGAATTAGCAAGGAGCTACTGGAGCAGCAAAGGCATGGCTTTTACTGCTACTTAATAGAGAAAACAGAAGGAGGAAATCTTTCCAATGTAAACTATTTCCACGACCTCTCCAGATTTTAAAGTGCATCTGTCACTCCCACAGAGAAGCCAGTGACACCCTTCTCATCTGCCTGTGCTAACTGAGGAACTTTACTACTGAGCAATCTAGAACTAATGAGTGAATAAAATACAGGTTTGCAGGTTGCCTTGGTTGTGCCTGTGGCTCACACCTAGGGTTCATTCAGGAGGATGACTACAGACCAGGCCTCACCTCACTCTCACAGTCTCATCTGGACTAGAATCCCCTGACTTCCATTTAAGGAACAAGTGGAAGTGTAAAAGCTGAATCTACTCTTACCTTGTGTAACTTCTGGTCTTATACTAACATATCCTTCTTTACCACCTACTGTTCCCTCTTCTCCTAAGACACTAGTGGAGTGTGAAAACCTTTTGTCCTACAGGCTTACCAAGTGAGTGACATGAACTGGAATTAGTTCTGGCGATAGTGAGGCTATAGATTCTAGAATTGCAAGGCATTAACCTGAACGTATGGTAACTTCTAAAGCAATGGGAATGGGTGTAGGAATCATCCAGTGTAATGTTCTGCTAATTGTGTTCTACAGAAGGCCAGCCTTGCAAAAAGCACTCTGAAAGAGACTTCTAGGGCCAGGCAAAACTGGGAACAGCACTCTCCATGCGCATGTTTAAGGCACCAGTGTGCACAGGAATAAATGACGTTAAAACATATTCCAGCTTTGTGGTTCTTCCTAGATCACAGAATTTCTATGGGAAAATGATAAGTTTCAAATCTAATTGTCCACAACCTGAAAGCTTGCTAGACATTGAATGTTCTTGATGGTATCAGATAAAAACACAACATGTGATAGCAGTACAGATCACTGAGTGCTGAGCGCTCATGCCTGAAATCCTAGATCCTCAGGAAGCTGAGATTTTAGGATCATGGTTTGAAGCCAGCCTGAGCAAGAAAGTCTGTGAGATCCTTAATTTCAACTAACTACCACAGAGCCAAAAGTGGAGCTGTGGCTCAAGTGGCAGAGTGCTAGCCTTGAGTAAAAAGAAGCCAGGGGGGGCTGGGGATATGGCCTAGTGGCAAGAGAGCTTGCCTCCCATACATGAAGCCCTGGGTTCGATTCCCCAGCACCACATATACAGAAAATGGCCAGAAGTGGCGCTGTGGCTCAAGTGGCAGAGTGCTAGCCTTGAGCGGGAAGAAGCCAGGAACAGTGCTCAGGCCCTGAGTCCAAGCCCCAGGCCCAGGACTGGCCAAAAAAAAAAAAAAAAAAAAAAAAAAAAAGAAGCCAGGGACAGTGCTCAGGCCCTGAGTTTAAGCCCCAAGGCTGGCCAAAAAAAAAAAGTACTCACTGCCTTATGTATGAAACTGTAACCCCTCTGTACATTACTTTGACAATAAATAATTTTTTAAAAAATGTATAAGAAAAAAAGAAATGTATTCATAGTCATCCCTATCAGCTCAAAGGGAAGTAAGTATTCACTTGAGCTATTATAAAGTCCCTCCCTTCTTCTCTTTCTCCTTACACCCCTCCTCTCCCTATCCTTCCAAAATGTTCCCTTTTTGCCATTTGGAGCATCCCAGGAGACTGGCACTCTTTAAAAGAAATTTAAGGCTTTAAGACTGGACTGAAATATTGAACTGTCCTATATAAAAATACAAAATCTATGTTCAAAGAGTTTTTTAAAAATATTTTTTACAAGCAAAGCTTGTTGCATCTCAGAATTGCTCAAAGGCCTAGGTCAAGGCTGGTGGCCTATGTTACTATTTTTGAAGTTAGACAAACTGTGTTCACCTAGAGAGGATTAAAATGGCAGATTTGTGTAAGATGAAAATCCTTTGGAGCAGATATGAGAATGCTAAGCTGGAGTGTCTACATTAAATCAAACATCTGGATGAAAAGATAAAAGCTGAAGCAATTCTCCACATGTTCCCACATGTATCAGGGGGCATGATGCTGAGTGTAAGCTAAACAGTTTTGAGTTACTATTCCCTCAGCATCTCTCTTTCTTTCTTTCTTTTATTATTATTATTATTTTTTTTGCCAGTCCTGGGCCTTGGACTCAGGGCCTGAGCATTGTCTCTGGCTTCTTTTTGCTCAAGGCTAGCACTCTGCCACTTGAGCCACAGCACCACTTCTGGCCATTTTCTATATATGTGGTGCTGGGGAATCGAACCCAGGGCTTCATGTATACGAAGCAAGCACTCTTGCCACTAGGCCATATTCCCAGCCCCGAGCATCTCTCTTTCTTTACTTTCTCCCTGCCTTTCAGTGTTCTAACCAAGAGGGCAGATGGCTCCCAGGTATCATTTCTATTTTGAACCTAGACTAATACTTTGTTTTGGATGCTCTCATGAAAGCAAATTATATATTACCTTAAAAACCAACTGTATGGGAAGAAATGCTGTGCTGCACAGGACAGGCTGGGGACCATCTTGAAAAACATAGGATGGTGCTTTGAATGATGATGTTGGTGAAAACACTGCTTAGAGGCAGCTGGGTCTGAGGAACCAGTGCTTTCTTGCTATTGTTTCTATTTTAATTAATAAATAAGTTTCTCAGGCAAAGCCTTGCTCCTGTAGACCAGTTTATGATCTTCCTTCCTCTGCTTCTTTAACGCTTTAATACTGGAATTACAGGCATCGGTCACTATGCCTAATTTTTTTTTTTTGGTGGTGTAATCCTGGGGTTTGAACTCAGGGCTTGGGTACTGTCCCTTAGCTTTTTTGTTCAAGGCTGGTGCTCTACCACTCAAGCCACAGTTCCACATTTTGTTTCTCGGTGGTTAATAGGAGAGAAGAGTCTCATGGACTTTCCTGCCCAGGCTAGCTTCAAACTATGATCCTTAGATCTTAGCCTCCTGAGTAGCTAGGATTACAGGCATGAGCCCTCAGTGTCCTGCCCAGCAGCTGGCTTCACTCTTATTTATTAGTACTTTGACTTGAAGGTTTTACAATAGCTTCGAGGAAACTCTACATGATAAATATACTTCTGGCAAGCCTAACTTTTTCTTTAGTAGTAAAAAGGACAGGTTGCCAGCTGATGTCAGTAGGCAAGGAGAGGGGGAAAAGGAGAAGGAACCCTTATTATTTATTAGGTGCTCCAAGCATGTTCTTTCATTTCAATCCTGGTAAAAAATCTGTGTGTGTGTGTGTGTGTGTGTGTGTGTGTGTGTGTGTGTGTGGCGTGTGGGGTCAAATCTTATCTTTGATCTATAAGTAAGAAAAACTAGGATTCAGAAAAGTCTCCAGATGCTCTCAGATCTGGGAGTGAGGAGGTAGCTAATCTGGAATGTGGATTGTTTATTCTATGACACCAATCCAACTCCTGTAGCGAAAGCAGTGTTATGTGACCCCAAATACATGTGGATAGAATGAAATTTGTTTAAGAAACATTCACAAGAATGGCAGGTTATATGCAAGGCGTCAGAATTTTAACACATTTTACAAACCCCAAATGAAATGACTTTAATCAACACTTCAATCTCGTGCAAATAACCACATACAGAGGTATTTAGAGTGGCCTTGGAGGGCTTTGCTTTGCAATCCTTACTGTTACCACATACTGCTTTTACATTATTTTCCTCATGCCTCTCAAAATAGAAGGAATATTTATAACAGCCCATGAGCATTCTTTCTCATTTTCAATCACTAGAAACCTAAAAGGCTGAACAATGTGCAGCAAGATAAAAAGGTTATGAGCATGAATCTGAATGACAGACCTCAGGATGGTGTAAATTTGGAAGACGCCTGGCTTTGGTCCATGGTGTGTTTGTCAGAACCGGAAAGGATTGCTCCAAATGGCCTTTTATTCATAACACTGAACCATGAGCCGACTCTTAAAACATATTAGACTTATTTTTCTCTAGTTCTCTAAATCTGTGTGTTTCAGACCCAGTGATCAGAGCAGAATAACCAAGCTAATGTGGCGTTTTCACATTCTTCTCATTATACGTTATTTTACAAGCACAGTCGTATGTTTGGTCCACCTATATAATACCCAGTATTCTACATCAGAGACATCTTTAGGCAATTTGTGCCATCTTAAGGGCAGATGATACCTTAAAGAAACATTTGCTGTTTTCTTGAACTGTTTTCATTTTCTAAGTTTGTAACGTATTAATTAGTGCTTAGGCTTAATGACAAGTATGGACTCAGTGGTGTAATACCATAAGGAAGTCTTAAGACTCACTTCAGAATGAGCATATGGGCCAGGGCTTGGAGCTCTCATTTTTTTTATTTTTAGTGTCTAATTTGACTATTATGCAATACAGAAAACTGCAAATATTGTGGAGGCAAGCACATCTATTATGCCTGGACTTAGAAATGGCTACTAGACAACTGACAAATGTAGTAAGGAAATAAAGAGGCTAGAGACTCTTCACTATAATTTGGTACCAGAGATAGAAAGAAATTTCTCAAAGTTGAGAAGTGAAGTTGGTAGTTGAGTACAGACAGCTGAGATTCCAAGATAGGAGTATAGCACTGAGTTGAATGGAAAAGTAAAATGGGTGGGTCGGGGCGGGGGGGGGGGGGGGGGAGAAAGCTGAGTTTGCATAAAATATGAAAAAGCCAGAAGTTGAGTGTGCCAAAGTACTTTATCCTTGGTGTTATGGGTTAAATTGTGACCCATTCCCTACTCCTTAAAACCCCTTATGTTGAAATTCTAACCCCTCATATCTCAGGATGTGCTGGTATGAGATGACTGAGTTGAAAGGAGCTCATCAGGGATCAGATGTCCCTTACCAGACAAGGAAATCTGGACATGAACATTCACAGACAATGGAATGGCCCTGTGAGGGACCAGAGAGGAAGGGAGCCTCTTCTCAGCACTCTCAGAAGAAACCAACCTGCCAATTCCTTGCTCTTGGACTTCTGGCCTCCAGAAATGGGATCAAATAAATTTAGTTGTTTAAGCTACCCAATATGCAGTATTTTGTTAAGGTCACAGGAACAAACTCAGTTACTGGCTATACTTTAATCCTCAGCAAACAAACCAAGATGATAGGCTAATTACAAGTTGGGCCTTCAATAAAATCCAGGCATACGTTGGGAAATAATCTGTCCACAGAGGGTGAGACTCACCACATCGAAGGCAGTAAACACGTGACAGTAGTGGTGATTGGACTTCAAATCTTTTGTGATATAAGCAAACGTTGAGAGGTCTTCTGGGTCTTGGGCAGCACAGGAGATATTACGAATTTCATGCTCAGCAATTATGTTCTGGGGGAAGAAATAAGACATAAATGACCATTGCTTTTCTTTGCAAAATAGCACAGCTTTAGGGCCAAGACAAGTAACTTGGGAAGCAGGTGCTTTCCTTTCTAGAATGTTCTAGACTAGCAACGTTTAAAGTGATTCAGCGCACTATCTGTGGGCAAATGTACTCTGGGTCTGGAAAGAGATGTTTTCATTTAATGAAAAACAACTTAAAATAGTCATATCCTGGAGCGGCAGCTCTCACCAGGTGCCGTGCACGGAAGCAGGCACTGCAGACGCTTCTGAGAAAAGCTGGGTGGCAGACGCTTTTGCAAAAGACTGTAATTACGCAGCATTTTACCATTTCCACTCCCCACGTCCAGCTGTTGATACGGGGCCCTGCCTCCTGCTACTTCTGCCCAGGAAGGATCATTTGTCACTTGTGTGTGAGAGGAAGTGACCCAAGCAAGCTGTCCAATTCCCCTGCCATTGTGCTTGCCCTGCTCTTTTTTTCTATTTTTGGGGATGTTGGGAATGGAAACTAGGGTCTCGCTTATGCTAGGGAACATGCTCCCCATCATGGAACTATACCTCTCTACTCTATCCTCTTCTTGTGATCTGCCCTGCTCCCCCAGAGCAAGGCTGATACAGCCTCAGGTGATCTCTCTTCAGAATGCTGTGGAGGCCAACTAAGACAGAGGCTCAGGACAAGGGGCCTTGACTATAAGATAATCTCTCCTTCCCTCATTCCTCCACATGGATGATGGGATGTGACTTGCTGTTACTGCCTTGCTTGCAGGGCCTCCTGCAGGTCAAGTGTGTGTCTAGGGTCGAAGGCTGAGATTATCTGTAGGAATCAGGCTCTCTCAAAAGCACTGCGAGGCCCTTCATCATCTCTACTCTCCCTTCCTGCTCTAACAGAATCTCATTTTTCCTTCCTAGCATTTCTTTGTGCCTTCTTCTCATAATCTATCCCTCTCTACTTCAAATACTAGTGGGAGGAATGGTTTAGTACCATTGTCCTGAAGTACAAAATAACCACGGAGCATTATCTTGGCTGCAAAATCTGCTAGAAACTTCTTTTAAAAAATTAATTTTTATTGTACAGGTGATGTACAAAGGGGTTACAGTTACATGTCAGGTAATGAGTATATCTCTTTTTGAACAGTGTCACCTCCTCCCTCATTTTCTCCCAGATTTTCCCTCCTGACCCCCTTCCCCAACAAATTATACAGTTCATTTTCAGCATAGTGTCTAGTGAGTATCATTGCTGAATTAGTTCACCTTTTCCCCACGATTTCTTAACCTTCCCCAAACAGATGAACTTACATGCAAGAACAAAAGCACAGAAATAAAAAACAGTGACAAAGGAGAAAAAAACCTCGCAAAATAACAAAAAAACTCATTACTATTTATTGGAGTTCATTTCAATAAACCTAACTTTATATGATCATATGCACAAAGCTATTGAGCCTTTGTGATCCTTGCCTAAGAATATCCTCCTTTGCTGAGAGTCCTATTTAATTTATCATGTCCAAGTGTAATTTTTTTTACCACCTATTGTTTTACTTGTAGATTTATAGGCACATTAGAATTACTACAAATGAGGAAAACTTGTTTCTTTGCTTAATATAATTTTTAGAAACTTCCTTTGATACATAGTTGTATTTAAAAAGAAAAAAATGATCCCAGAGGAGTGCAATCATTTTTTATCTTCTAATAGCCTACTTAGGGTTTTTTTTTGCAGTTGTCATAGATGCAAACCCCTCAATGCTTTCGTTATCCAAATTACTATTAACTGCAAGTCTTAACCCATTGACAATAAAGTATTCCATGTCTACGTATCAATGCCTAAAAATGCTTACAAAATGTCCTTCCCTACTAGCATCCCAGCAAGTACTTCATATCTCTCACTCTATACAGCTGTGTGTTTGCAAAGCAATTACAGAATTAACACATAAAAGAAAATTAAATTAAGACATTCTTCACAGTGGCCTCATGCGCTGACATTACATGCGGCCGCTCTGTCAAAAATAACTCAAGCCGAAATTGGAATTCCATGAACAAGTAACATTCTTCTACTGCAAGATAATTTCAAATAGAAGGTCATGGTCCTATTCTGCTATTCAGACAGCATGTCCTCAAGTAGGAAGCTAAGTCAGGGAACTGTACATCTTCAAAAGGAATTTGAAGCTCGGAGCAGTAGACCTTTAAAGGTGCCCTGCCCGCCGGTGTGGGGGAGTTGCCATCATTGGATGAAGGCTGCCAGGACCCTGGGAAGTTTGGCTGGAGTCGGTCTCATCTACTGAAGATGGATGTCATAGGACATGAGCACTGGCTCCAACTTATTACTAAGCTGGCATTTTGAATTTTGTGGATCCTTTGTCTGCGTAAGGCGGATCAACTTCTTGGGGGAAGTGTGAGGTGACACCTGCACTGTGCTCTGAATTTGAATTTCATTTCCTGGATGGTGCCAGGAAGGCACTGGTGTGTGGCAGTATCCTGGTTCTGGGCCCAAAAGGTCAAATGGATCTTTGAAGTTTTCCCTTCTTTCCATGTCTTTTCTCCAGAACTTTTATTTTCAGGAGACCAGGCTGTTTTTTTTCTAAAGTAAACTAATAAATGAATTAACAAACAATTATTTTATGGTGCTTTGGATTGGATCTTGGACCTCAAAAGTCTGTTTTATTGTTCTACCACCAAGCTATGCCCTTGTCTGCAGGGATGGCTTTTAATAGCCCATGGAAACCTACCTTTTGTGATGCTCTAGAATTTGAAAACCAGCCTCCTGCAAATACCGTTATCCCTATTCTTCTCATAGTCTAAGCTAGGAGGAAAGCTGGCTAATAAAACAGTCTGTATTTAGGAAGGAGCGCATTTAAACCTTTGTGATATAGTCCTAGTGCTAGAGAGCATGCTCTACCATGTGCAACTTCACTGTGGAAAGGCTGACTTTCCCAGTACTGTCTACTTGTGTGGGATGGAGAAGCCAGTTCTCAACTTGTCATATAGGTCCAAAACCAAGGATTCTGCAGGTGCACCTGGAGATGGGCTGGCGGCTTCTTCCTTGGAGAAGAATCCAGGAGGACAGCATTCTTTCCACTCCAGCCAACTATCAATTCAAAGCTCCTCCATAATTGAGAAAGTGACACCACATAAAGTTACAAGCTGCACCTCAGTTTAAAATCAAAACTCCTTGTATGTTACGAACCTTTCTTTCTAAGCATGTTCCAAGGAGAAAACAATTATACAAAGGCACAAGAGAAGAACTGGGGAGAGACTCATCCTACTGTTCCTTGGGGATAGACAGTTTGGCATCTTGGTGCCTTTCAAAAGGGAGAGGTTTTTGCCTGGGTGTTTCCTTCCACGCTGAGAAACAGCTAAGGAGGTAGCATTGTTTGGTCTGGCCAATGACTATGATGCTTCTAAGAAGGAGTGAGATTACATAGTAATGAAGCCTAGAGACTTGCCCCTCTTTCCATCTGTGCTCCGCCATTTAGGGCATTTCTCAAGACCTTCCTCCGCAGGCCCCAGGCTTCTGCTGAGGGAGAGATTGCATCCATCCCTCCAGAGACAGTCCCAGAACCGGGGCAGGTCTGGGTAGGGGCTAACTGGAGATGCAGGAATGGAGCAGACTAATCAACTCCATTGCTGTTTCCTGGTGGGCCACTTTGGGTTGAAGACCACAGCACACAGGCCTAAATTGGTCTTTACTGGCTCTGAGCTGCTTAGAAGTATGTGCTATAGAAAACAGTGGGTATTTGTTTCAGTTAATGTTCTGAATTATTTGATGCCTAGAAAACAGCATAAGCCATGTTTGAAGCTGGCATTTGAAAACAACAACAAAAACTCAACACTCTCCCCACCAAAAGCAATCAAACAAAACAAAACCCTGGGCTACACTGTTTCTCATTTAGCCAGATGGAAGACTGAGGAGGTCAGTACAAGGAGGCACGGCACAGTCATTACTGGATGTGGGAACTAGGTCACCTTCCGGAGACCCTACAGATCTGGAGAGGTCTGTCACCAAACCACCATAGTCCTCCAGGCTAAATCCCTACCTCTGGGCAAAGGATCAAAGAGAAATCAGATGTGATTCCTCTAAAACATTTTCAGACTAAATCTAAGCCAAGTTCCATTTAAATTCAAGACTGTCTTCTGCTCCTTCCTTTTTAAACCAGGAGTAGTGATTCGTTTCCTAAGTTGCAAGGCAGTACATTTATGTGTTTCTAACAAGGCTCCAACCCTTCCCCATGAACTCAGTCAGACCTATTTATTTATTAGAATGAAAGGGAAGAAACGCTTCGCTGGAGAGTTCATCTTTCACACAGTGTAATGGGGGCTAATAGGAAGGGAAGAGTAATTAACACATAATTAATTATCCCTTGTATTTAATTGGTGGAAGGTAGCTGTGGAGTAATAGGAAAAACATGAGGTTAGGGAGTGGGGAAATGGAGTTTTAGCTTTCTCTATGACCAGCAGGAGGTTTATCTGCAGGCAGCACTCAGTCAAGGGACTGAGGCCTTAGGTCCTCCATGCCGATTCCACGGAGGTTGAGGTGAAGTGTGTTAGGAGAACATTGTTGGAGAATAAACACCTATTATCAATAGGAAGGTGTTTGCTTGGTTGTACCTTAGTACAGGATTATTGGCCACTGGTACATGCAGTGGCAATAATATCTTCAAATACATTTCTATTTCACAAGTCCTTCACTTCAGACCAAAGTGGCCCAGCAAGATAGCACTGCCCAATGAGGGAAATTTTCTAAAGTTGAAATCTGGAAGCAGCAGTGGAGTCTATGAATCTGCTCCATCCCTGCAGATCCCACACCTTCTGAAGCCAGTCCCTTAGCTCTGGCTGGTGCTAAGGTTTCTCAACCTTCTATATACAGTTCAATTCCATCCATGCAGCACTAATTACTCTTTTTTTTAACCTTCTAAATACAATCTTTTTTTTTTTTTTAACTTTCTGAACAGTGACTACTAGGCTTTTGCCCTGGACATTCAATCTCTCTCTTCAGCGTCCTATTGGGGAAGACTGCTGACATAGCTAGTCAAAGTGAATGTTCCTCAGTTCATAGGAGAGCCAGGCATATGTGCATATGTTGCTGTGTAGTCACTGACAGTATGGTGCTGCTTGAAACCATCCTATGCTCTTTGTCTTTGCTCTAGATCTTGAAAATATGCTGAGGCTACACTGCATGGATTAGAAAAAGATGCTGGCTTTCTTTATTCAGTGTCTTTTGTTATATGAAATTCACCAGGTGCCAGTGGCTCACATCTGTAACCTCAGCTACTCCAGAGGCTGAGATCTGAGGATCATGGTTTGAAGCTAACCAAGGTAGGAAAGTCCATGAGACTCTTATTTCCAATAAGTTACCAACAAAGCTGGAAATAGAGCTGTGGCTCAGGTGGTAGAGTGGTAGTTTGAGCAAAAGAAGCTGAGGGACAGCACCAGACCTGAGTTTAAGTATTAGGACTGGTGCCTATGTACATGTATGCACCACATGTGCGCACACACACATAAAAAGATAATAAATATTATCTTATGATACTTCCAAAGAATATAACTGGTGTGCAGAGGTCTATGGATGCTTTTCTTATTGCTGATGGATTGAATCAAAATACTCCTAGAGATACGGGAGTATGGACTTCTACATCTTTGTGTGTCTGTATCATGTTCTGATGGGGCAGGTGGGTCAAGGAGGATTTATTGATGCATCTGCACAGTCATACAACTACTGAATGAATGATAAAAATGACCCTAAAGACTTTGGAGCTGTTCCAGCACAAATAGCCCTTGTTCAGAAATGAATGGAATCCAACTCAGCCAGACAGTGTCAAACTCATCCACTGAAAATACAGTGCTTGTCAAGATTTTCAAATGCAAATAGGGTTAAAAAAGTTGCTCTCTGTTAGCAGACAAAAATTCAAGCAACATAGCATTTGTTTACATTTAGATACAACAGATAACAATGATATCTTCAATGAATGTTCCATAAAGTTTTAGAACTTTTTAAACAAATGTCTATAAGTTAAGGATAAGGTGATTTTATGTACTGGGACTATAGTTATCTAAAAGAAATAGAAAAACAAGTCAATCGAGATTATTGTGATGTGAGTCTCTGCAACTGTAATCGACAAATCTAAGTGTCAACACATGCAGGGACTTCAGTGCAGCTGAAGTCCCTACTGCAGGTAAGGCATCTGGAGGGAATATCCTGTGGCTATTGTCAACCGCAGCTAATGCCATGCTAGAAGCTTTCTGCCTAGGTTTCACAATTTTATCTAAAACTGAGAGATTATTTTCCAGAGAAGATTTGGGGAGCTGCAGTTTACCCAGCCAAAGATGCAACAATGTTACAGAAATCCAATTAGGAAAACTTCTAATTGGTTGTCTCCGATGTCCAGAGTCAGAGTCAGTGACCAGAGTCACTGTGTATGGGACTTTCTCTGATATTTACATCCCAGTGCTTTGGCCCTAACTTACTATAGATGAGCTTCACCATTCCTTATGACTTTCCTCAAAAATGGAGTTGGGGGTTCAGCTCATAACAGGCAGTACAGAAAACAAATGGCATTCACTACTGGCAGACACTTCATTTCTCTTTTAGCTGAAAGGATGAGGGAATACAACACAGGGACCTTCCAGAGCTCTGTGAGGAAGAGAAGTTAACTTGGAGTTTATGGATGGTGACAGTGGTTACACTCAAGCTTTCTAGTGTAGCCTGAGGATTTTGTGGTCTTGGTCCAGAAAGGTCTAGAACATTTTCAAGTAAAACTCAACCCAGTTACCTACAGTTGACTTCAGAGCTCTGACCTGTTCACTTGGTGAACACAAAGACACAGCAGGGCCTGAGCTGCTTTTCTGACTGTGATTCTTAAGAAATACCACAGTTGAAGCTCTCTTAACATCTCAACAGTGGGGAATTCTGTCAGTTATAGAATATGGAAAGTCAGAGGCTCTGCTCCTGTTAGGCGCTCATCACATTCTAAGGGAGGCATGCAAAGGCAAATGTTCTGCCTCTTCCTTCTATAATTGATTTTTCACTGCTTTAATGTTCTCTAGATCCAAGAGAACATGCCAGATAAGTAGGTGGAGTCTATTAGGGAAGCATCATGAAAAAGAGCAAAATATGTACAGCAATTCTAGATCCACAGTATCCCCCCCCCCCTCTCTCTCTCTCTCTCTCCCCCTCCCTTCTCATTGCATTTATGGATGGAAGTGGAGTGTTTAAAATGGGGACTACTAAGATTTTAGATCACATACTCAGGATGGTGTTTAAACCAGAGCAGTTACACCTACCTTATTTGTTGCATCAATAAACTTGACTCCTTTATATGAGACTGAAAGAATAATAGTAGGGACCTTCTTCATTTGCTCTGTAGACTTCTGAAATTAAAATTAGAAAATTGTTAGAGCAGTATGCGTTGCATGGCAACTAAAGCACATAATTTTTCTTTGTGAAAGATAAAAATGAACTCAAGCTAACACACACACACACACACACACACCTCTCCCCAATACTCTGTTTGTCTCTCTTGGGATTAGCTATGTTTTGGACTTTTAAAGTCCATGTCTTGTACTTGAGGATTAAACAGAGTGGTCACTGGTGGGTGGAAAGATGCCCTTTTCTCAGACACAAGAGGGACAATAATCCTGCATGCATTCTTCTGACAAGGGTCAAGTCACATTATATTTAACTCCACTGGTGCTTTGATCAAAATACATGCAATGCTGCCCCCTTTTCCTAATCACCCTCATTCTTCAAGGCACAGGAACAATTTGGATAGGGACTTAAAATAGGGACTTAAAACAAATCCTTAAAAAAAATTTTTTTTTTTCCAGTGCTGGTGCTTGAACTCAGGCTATTGCCTGAGTTTCTTTCTGGTTAATTGGAGATGGAGTTTCCAATGACTTTTCTGCCTATGCTGGCCTCGCATTTTGATTCTCCAGATCTCAGACTCTTGAGTAGCTAGGACTATAGGCATGAGCTACTGGCGCCCAGTTTGTGAGTTTTTCACAAAGCTGGTCAAATCCATGGAAGCTGATACCAAATTTATAGCAGACTCACATATAACCACATAGTTCCTAATACTGTCCTATACCAGCTAAGCCCTCCAGGAGCCATCTGTATCATGAGCAACAGCAACGCAGTCCAGGTAACCTACTTTATCAGGCAGAGCTGCTAAATTCCCTTAGGCTAAGTGCTTATGATAGATGTTCATGCCAGCTTAACGTGCGTAGGGGTCGTAGCCACTTCAGTTTTATGCAGCTGCAAAAAGTTTCTCTGTAATTGAGTCTGTTCCCTTTTTGTTTACTTTCATCATTCATCACCAGTGGCCAACAGTCTGTTTACTTCATTTTCCTCCACAAGTATTCTTAATAATCACTTTAGATATCAAGAAGAACTTACCTGACAGTTAGCCTGATGGATGTTCCGAATGAGATAGGTGAGAACACAACAGAAGAGAAAACATGAAAAGGTGAGATAGAGGAAACCATTTCAATAATTCGCCAACAGCATCAATTCATTAAAAACTAAAGATGCCACAAAAAGAGAATAGGCTCTGCAGATAGACACAGATGCAGTGAAACTGTCATTTTAGAAACTGCTGCCAGCTTTCCCAGACCTCATCTCGCCTTTTCATTCTGTGTATTGCAGTGCATAGTCTTAGGAACAACACACAGAATCTTTTGCTTTAAGCTCTACACAGCTAGCTGTCTTACGCGTAGTAGAGGAATCAGGGGGGAAAAAGAACTTTCTTATCTCTTCATTTATATTACCTAATGTTTTGTTTTTAAAGTCTGAAATGTGCTAGCATCAAGGAAAAGAATTTAACTGGTGAATGAGTCACACTGAACTCAATAATAATAATTCTATTAGAATCTTTTGCTTGACCCCCAGGAAAGGTATTTCACATTGTTCTGATCATTTTTTATACCAGCATCTTTTTGAGAGCTCTCACACCTGTCCTGGAAACAAAGGAATTTATTAAGAGCAGTATTTGATATTTATTGTGCCACACAGTATGGAAACAAGAAGCTCTCCTGAGAGGCTTTGAAACTAGTTTTAAAATTACCTAGCCTAGCCAATTTTCTTTTGCAGTTGCCGAAAAGAGGTATTATGAAAATGGAATCAATATTATATACTTTGATATCTTTAATGCTTCTCTCAGTGACTCCTTATAAGTGTGCAAGGCAAATCAAAGGCAGAGCTAGAAGAATAGCATGCAGTATGCAGGTTTAAGGCAAAGCAGTGGCTGACTTCTGCAAAGAGAATATTGCCTGTGGAAGCAGAGACAATAGTCTGGTCCACTGAATTATGTGTGAAGAACTCTTAGCAAAGCATAACAATGGGTTTTAACAAATCACCTTGCTCGTGTCTTGCCACCTGAATACTCTCCCATGGATAATTCTTTCAGGAACATGAAACAATGCACAGCTAACATCCAGAGGAAAATACCAATATTTTATTTAGTATAAAGAAAGACCCCATTTGTTATTGGTTTAGCAATGGAGTGGGTATTTGGGGTAGCTTACTGTACTCATTGGAAAAGTGAAGTCCATTTTTAAGGATGCCAAATTGTGTGCAAGTGTCATTGCTGGCAATGGCTGCCTGAGTGAGAGATGCGTGGAGGATGATGAACCTGCAACTGGGTTCAGCAGGAGGAGGGCTGGGCACGATGAGCCCATGGCAGGCAGGGGAGAAGAAGAACGGACACACTAATGCCATTCCTGGCTGGTGGTGCATGAATAGCCATGATGCAACACTGGCAAATGCGACAATAGAAATATGAACAGAGTGCCTGTGGAGTAAGGAGTAGAGAAGGTCTCACCTTGCCTAAAAGAACTGGGCAAGTCTTCATTCATTCATCATTAATTCAACCAATCAGGACTAACTACCTGCTTGGGGCGCTGAATACGAATTTTCCAAGTGGCAAGAGAGAGGGGAAAAAGGCCATGTTAGCAGCAGACCTCTCCCACGTCCCAGCATCTTCTAAATGAGACATATTGTGGCGGGTTTAGGTAATTGGTAGGGAATGAGGGTGACACAGTACGTTTGGCAAGTTGTGACTTCCTCTGCCCAAAATGCTTAATTAGGGAGTAATACAGCAAAAAAGATTGCTCTGGTGGCTGGAAGGAGGATGGAAGCTAGATCGATGCAGGGAGGCAGAAAGCTGTTTTCAGAAAGAACCTAAGCCGCATTGACATAGAGGTGATGGAGAGTGCAGGGAGGTGGCTCGATACTGATGAGGATCTGTTGATTGGCCTACTAGGGAAGATGAGGAAGCCATTAGTTGAGCAGGAATACTGAAGGTATCCTGTTTTTGCACAGAAATAATGGAGGTGCTTTTGCAGATGCTGAGGGTGATAACCAGGCAGATATCAAGCAGGAAATCAGAGATGAGGAGCAGCTCTGGAAACCCATCTGCTTAAAGCAGTGGGTGAGGAGATGGAAACAGACAAAATGGCTTAAGGGAAAACAGGACCAGGACTAAGGATCACACCTCAGTAGAAGGATTTTTTCTTACTTTTTACATCGTCTCATATAGAAGAGCTGTATTATTCCTAAAAAATTGATTATCAAGGTGACATACAGAGGGGCTATGGTCTCATAGATCAGGTATAAGTACATTTCTTTTTGGACAAAGTCACCCCTTCACTCTTTCCCAGTTTTTCCCTCCTGTTCCCCCTGACAAGTTGTATAGCTCGTTTTCAACATAGTGTCTAGTGAGTACCACCACTGCCTTTGTTCACCCTTTGTCCCTCCATTTCTGTGCCTTCTCTTATACTCCCAAAGGCACAAAAAGAAACAAGATCAAAAGAAAAGAAAATGAAACAGCAACAAAGAAAATGTCTCTTGTTTCTATTTCCTGGAATTCATTTCCATAAATATTATTTTGTATGATCAGATGCACACAGGCATTGTGCCTTTGTGTTCATGTCCTAAGACTATCCTCCTTTGGTCTTTGTGTGTGAATGCCTAGAGGAAGGTTAATTTTTTTTTTTAGAGCTAGTGAAGGGACCTGAAATGGCCACAGACAATACTACAGAAGCCAAAGAGGAAATGGCTTAGATGGAGCCCAGTGTTTTAAGGTCTAAAAATGGTGCTTAGCCCAGTGACTGGCACACACAAATTGCTAATTTATTGGGTATGCTTGATGAATCCCTGGCTCTAGCAGCAAGAAAGATTTGTGGATGCTTTTTTTTTTGGGGGGGGGGGGAGGATGTTGGTCATGGGACTTGAACTCTGAGCCTGGGCACTGTCCCTGAACTCTTCAGCTCAAGGCAAATGCTCTGCCACTTTTTTTTTTTTTTGCCAGTTCTGGCACTTGGACTCAGGGTCTGAGCACTGTCCCTGGCTTCTTTTTGCTCAAGGCTAGCACTCTGCCACTTGAGCCACAGCACCACTTCTGGCCATTTTCTATATATGTGGTGCTGGGGAATTGAACCCTGGGCTTCATGTATACAAGGCAAGCACTCTTGCCACTAGGCCATATTCCCAGCCCCTCTGCCACTTTTGGTTTTCTGGTGGTTAAATGGAGATAAGAGTCTCATGTACTTTTTTACCCACTACGATCCTCAGATCTCAGCCTGCATGAACCACCAGTAGCTGGCATTGTGGCTGAATTCTCTTTCTGTGTGTGTGTGTGTGTGTGTGTGTGTGTGTGTGTGTGTGTGTGTGTGTGTTGGTTGTGGGGCTTGAAACTCAGCCTGGTTGCTGTTCCCTGAGCATTTCTGCACAAATCTAGCATTCTACCACTTTGACCCACAAGTGCCACTTCCAGTTTTCTGGCAGTTATTTGGAGATAAAGGTCTCAGAGACTTTCTTGCTCTGGCTGGCTTTGAACCATGACCCTCAGATCTCAGCCTCTTGAGAAGCTAGGATTTACAGGTGTGAGCCACAAGTAACCAGTGCTGATTTTTTTTTTTAAGCTAAGCACAGCTTCAGGAGAATGAAGGCATCAGGCAGAGAAGAGAACATAATGGCTGAGCAATGAACATGAGAGGTGTGGCACTAGAACAACAGAAACCGAGGCTGGGATTCCCGCTCTTAAGCTGACCTGAGCGAGAGCGCGGTGTCAGTGTGATTTCTATCATGATTCAAGGATTCTACATCACATGCGTGACCAGGCCAGACAAAACTGAGAACAGACACAGCTATTTCATTTTCTTTGTGGTCCCAAGAACCTTTGCAAGCTCTCCCTTCTCTCCTAACACAACTAGCTTTTCAGAGGCCTCTGTGAGTAGCAGTGTTGGATGGGGCTACGGACTCCAATTGGGAGCACCAATTACTCCCTTCCCTACTGAGTTCTGTGACAAGAGGAGGACAGACCTGCTGGTCATCAAGTTCAAGAGGTACACAGGAGCCCTTCAAGGTCACATTCCTCTAGCAATTCAATTAACCTTCAGTAACATCTACTAACCTCTTCTTAGGGATTTTTCTGATGGCGTACTTTGACAGAACTTTCAAAGGAGCCTTGTTGTACAGAGTTTTAGGGAAGGATGGATATGTACATAAAGAAAGCAAATAAAGGGAGTCTTTGGGGGTCTAATCAGGGAGGCAAGGAATCCAGTTAAGTGTTTACTTCATTGGATGAGGCCTTCACTGGCATACAAAAGTGAGCCCAGAGTTCCGGTCCAGTCACTGCACTCCAAGTCCCATCTTCCCCCGGGACAAGCGTGCTAGGGCCCTGAGTAACTCAGTATTATAGCTCAGCTCATAAAGGCTGCACTTAGGCAGCCTGCTGCTCTGCTGGAGTCTGAACAGAGTACTCCCAAGTTTTTAATATTTGAGCCTTATGGCTCACTTATTCTTTCTAGTTGCTTTTCTCTTTCTACATGCTTTGGAGATTTTCTGAGCACCTTCCCTCTTCTTTTCTTTCTTTTTGTGCTGGTCCTGGGGCTTGAACTCAGGGACCTGGGTGCTGTCCCTGAGCTTCTTTTAAGACCTCAAGGCTAGTACTCTACCACTTGAGCCACAGTGCCACTTCTGGCTTCTTTTTTTTGGTAATTCATTGGAGATAAGAGTTTTACCGACTTTCCTGCTTAGATGGCTTCAAACCACAATCCTCAGATCTCAGACTCCTGAACAGCCAGGATAACAGGTGTGAGCCACCAGTGCCTGACTTTTCCTTCCTTCCTTTGGCCAGAGTCTCACTTTGACAGTCCTGACAAGCCTTAAGCATTGGAAATCCTCCTGCCACCAGACATGGTATTTATTGTTCCTCATTTTCAAATGCAGAATGAACAGTATGGGAATATCCTTTTCCTGAGGGCATAAATTCATCGACCACTGAGCCGGGTTTCCCCAAGCAGGAATGAGGAGAGAGAGGTTTACAATGGTGGGCACTTCCATTGTGTTTGGTTGTGGACCAGGCCAGTAGCTCTCCAACAAAGAGGGCCTGGTGAGTAAGACAGCTTCTGACTCAGGGAGTGGAGGTGGGGCCTGAGAATTTGCAATGCGAATCAGTTTCCAGATGCTGCTGACTCTGCAGGTCTGGGGCTTACACTTGGAGAAGCTGATCAGTTTGATTGAAAGTCACTGTCAGAACTGTTCTCTGCTGTTCTGCACGTACACTTGGTGCTGCAGCCCACATTAATTCAGGGAGAAGCTAGTTTATCAGAACAGGCTTTCTCCACTTGACAAGTGATTTCCAAAAATCCATTGTTGGCATTTAGCTATAGCTCTTTGCCTTGAGAGCAATTAGCAAGAATTTATTTAATCTTTTCATAGTTTTGCTCAGGGACTGTGAAAACAGAACATTCCTCACAAAAGATACAGACCCAGAGTTGAAGGCAGATTCTAGTTAGTTTCCCTCAGAGGACCAGGCTTCACAGTGAGCAAGTATGGTTTCTCATCAAGTTCCCTCGTGCTCCCTTCACCAGAAGAGGAGAATATCCAGATAACATGCACATACCCAGATAACATGCACGTACCTTGGGGAGATGGGGCACAGACACCAACAGCTGCACAGTGCTACTCTGGGAGAATAAACTAGCACAAACTTTCTAGAAAGCAACTTTGCAACAGTTGTCCAAAGTTTCAGCTGTGAATGCCCTTTGACCTAGATGCTCTCTATATTTCGTGGATTTCCTAAGGAAATCATTGGAGAAATTGCAAAAGATTTAGGATAGATCATGTCACCCGATTTGAAAGGAAAAACAAGAACTGGAAATGATTCCATGATTAACTGAGGGGGGGAACGACTGGTTAAATGCATTTCAGTTCAATTATGGATTGGAATGTTGTGTAATGAAGAAGAATACTCACTGGGAGAAAAATATTTCAAAATATACTGTGGTTTAAAATAGTAGGTAGTAAGCAGTGGGTGCAGATATTTTTGTTTTCTAGTGGAAAGGGACGCCATGAACATACAAGTGAACCATGTGAAGTCATGCATGAAGTGTTAGCAGTGAGGCATTCACCTCGGAGAGGCAAACCTACAGTTGTTTCCATTTCTTTCTGCTTATCTCTGTCCAGAAGTGGATAATAATGGATGTATCTCATATTCGTAATAAGAAAAGTTATGTTATAAAAATTTATGATTTTTGCTTAAAAAGCTTATAAGCATATGAAAAAATGCACTTAAGTTTTTTTTCTTAACTCTGTAAGCACAACCTCAGCTGTGTGTGTGTGTGTGTGTGTGTGTGTGTGTGTGTTTATGGACATCTTGGCTTTATGATAAGTTCCTGCTTTGTGTACTGCCGTGAAGAAAGAAAAGCTCAGGCGGGTCTGGGCATGTCGGTGCACACGTGTAATCGCAGACACTCAGGAGGCAAAGACTGGAAGGATCCCAGCCTGAGGCCAAAAGTTTGCAAAACTCCATTTCAACCAAGGCAGATATGAATTTCATGTCTGTAATTCCAGCTACTTGACAGGCATTAAGTACGAGGACTGTGATCTGATGCCAGCCTAGTGGGGAAAAAGACCCTTCCTGAAAAGTAATTTAAAGCAAAAATGGAGTAGGAATGTGGCTTTAGTGGCTGAGTAGCAAGTAGAAGGCTTTGAGTTCAACAAACCCAACTGCAGTACTGCCAAAGACAGAGGAAATAAGGGGAGGGTTAAGATGGAGTTAAGATGGGGAAGAGAGGAGAGGAGGAGACGAGACAGAGTATGCTAAGTTATGTCTGGATTTCTGGTTCGCTATTGAACCTCTGTTTATTTACCTCATTTGTAAAACAGGTATGTTATAGCATTCTCCTCTTTGTAGAGCTATCCTGAGGATTACATAAGAGAATTTAGTGCTTAGCACTGTTTACTCTGAATATGGAGGCACTCATAAGACCCCTTTGTAAAACACAGCAACCCACTGGCAAATAAAGCAGTGGCAACAATAAACATTGAAGAGAACTATATATATATATGCATATAACTACTTAACTAATTACTTTATACAAGGTCTAGTTATGTAGCTCAGGCTGGCCTTGAGCTCTGCATCCTCCTGCTTCAGCTTCCTCAGTGCTGGAATTACAGATGTGTACTATTGTGCCCTGTCAGTGACAATCAACTACACTGAAATATTCAGAAAGAGAATTTTAACCAAATGAATTTAAAAGTAGAGACAGAAGAAGCTCATGAATTATTTCAATGATATGGTATAGTAGAGGTGTTACATGGCAGTGAAGAGCTGGTAACATGAACAATAAAAACAAGGGTACAGGGCCAGGGTTGCCATGGGTGCTGCTTAAGTCTTCTACTGGGTAGTTCCCTGAGAAAACATTCATAAAGGAAGCAGTATATGTGAGCAAAGCTCAGCAATACCGAGTTAGAAATGTGGCTGGTGTTTGTATATACTTCTATTTTTTTTTGTGTGTGTGTCCTGTGCCTTGGACTCAGGGCCTGAGCACTGTCCCTGGCTTCTTTTTGCTCAAGGCTAGTACTCTGCCACTTGAGCCACAGCGCCACTTCTGGCACACACACACACACACACACACACACACACACACACACACACACACGTGGTGCTGAGGAATCGAACCCATGGCTTCATGTATACAAGGGCAAGCAGTCTTGCCACTAGGCCATATTCCCTATATACTTCTATTTTAAAACAGCATGCTATCAGAGAAAGTAAGATTGAACAGATCATTAAACTCAATATACTGAACTATCTCTTACAAAATAGCAGATGTTGTCAGGTGCAATGCTCAAGCCTATACTCTAGCTACTTGAAAGCAGAGAGGATGGGGAGGATTATGGGTTAAAAGCCAGTCTGGCATCCAAGTTCAGAAGGCTCCATCTTAACCACTGGCTTGTCATACAGGTGCATGCTTGCTACCTCAGTTATTGCTGAAACACAATAGTTGGTATGCACCTGTCATCCCCAAGGATAAGGGAAAGCACAGGTAGAGGACACTAGCCTCAGTGTGCCTGGGGAATAAAGGAAGACCCTGCTTTGAAAATAACACCAAAAGGGACTGGACATGTAGATTAAGTGACAGCTAGCTTGGCAAGTTAGGCTCTGAGTTGACTCTTCAGTACCCTTAAAAAATGTTTCCTAACAGTGTATTTAATTTAATTAGGAAAGCAATGAAGTTCTGTATATTAATGATAATTAAACCCTGCGGTAAAATTCAGGGTTGGGGGTGGGGTATGTGTAAGTCTAGGAAAGCAAAGGATTAGAACTTCACCAGGCCACAGCAAATCCCCATTCACTAAGCACTGGAGATCTTAGAATCTTCAGGTTGAAATTCCCCAGACCAATGAATGGCCAAAGCAATATACTTCCTGCTGTGGACTATTTGGTCATGCAGATGGATACATTACCTAGAAGGGGTAACTCCAAACATAAAGCCACCTAATCAGCACTTTCCCTGGTTCATTTTTTTCCCCTTCTTGGCAATGGTCAAGAAATGGAAACATTAAGTGTGCATCAGCCAAAGGTTCTTCCAGAGGACAGAACCTAGTGCCATGTCCTCTGCTTTTCCAAAAACCAGACTTCTCTGAATCATGGCATAGAGCCCTTGAAAGAGTCCTAAGGTTTGGGAGAGTCTTACCTACTACTGTGTACTGAAAACTCAAGGTAGTGAGAGGGACTCTATCTTCAGAGTTGGACTTAAACAAGTCAAAGTTGGGAGCTGGTGGCCTGTAATTCTGGCTACTCAGGGTGCTGGTATCTAAGGATTAAGGTTTCCAGCCCAGGCACGAGAGGCTATGAGACTCTTATTTCCAATTAACCCCCCCAAAGCCAAAAGCAGAGAAGTGGTTCGTGGTAGACCACTAGCCTTGAGCAAAAAAGCTCAAGGACAGTGCCCAGGCCCTAAATTAAAGCCCCAAGAGCAGCACGTACGTGTGTGCATGTATATATACATACCCACACATATGCGTGCATGCATGCATACACACATACACACACGAAACCAAAGCAAATCTATCCACACATTTCCTACATTTCAAACCTTTGGAGGAAAAATCTAACATATTTTGAAATGTTTTAAAACTAGGCACTTTACATGCAATCACAACATCTGGTGAGGCAGTGATTACAAAGCAGGTGCGGACGCTCCGGTATACCCCGTCCCTGCTTCAAGTGGTGTTTATGTGGTGCAGTATGAGGTGTGACAGGAAGGTTGTCTCTCCTAAGGGGAACATGGCAGGGAAGTGCATCACGCCCAGCATCCCAGGGCTAATGCTCTCCTCAGGAACAGTTCCAGCAGTGAAGACTGAGTGTGGTGGGCTTAGCCAGATAACCTGACCAGCAACATAAAAGGCAGCACTTAAGTGAATATGTTCAGATTAAACACATATCCTTTACAATTCTTTACACATCAACAATACGTTTTCAGACTTAAAAAAAATCTTAAGTAGATATGGCTGTAATGCTGTCACAGTAAAGAAAGTACAGCCTGGCTGTACTATCAGAGAGCAAGCTAATTTGTAGACATCATTCCACCTAAAAATGCTTCAATATGAAAGGACATCTAACCTCTGGATTCTATTAAAGAAAGCAGCAAAAGATTAACAGAAATTACAATTTTACTTAAGGAAAAATTATCAGGATTTAATGCAAACTCTTATTGACTCATATTCACGAAACACAATTTAGAAACTAATCTTAAAGAGCTTGCATGTAGGAAAAGAAAAATCTTAAGACAAAAAATGCATATAAATGTTTATAGTATCCCCACCATATTTATGAAAACTTGGAAGCAATCAAGCTGTAATAGTGAATGTTAAGATTCCAGTGCATCTTTCAAACACTGTACAATATAACACCATGAATGGATTCTAATGTAAACCATGGGCTTTAGTTAATAACACAACGTCAACACTGGATCATAACTATGAGGAACGTACCACTCTAATTCACGATGTAAGGAATAAGGGAAACCATGAGGGTGGTGGCAGTAGAGGAAATGCACAGAAGCTCTGCTCAACATGCATATAATATTTGTATACATGTTATTTGTCTAAAGGTCTTATTAAGATTAAGATGTTATTTGTCTTCAGGTATTTCTTTTCCTGGATGCAAACTCTTAAGAATAGCTTCTAAATGGTGTTTAGTGAACATGAATCAATAGAAGCTTGCATTAAACCCTGATCCTTTTTTCCTGAAGTAAAACTGCAATTTTCTGCAGCAAGAAGCTACTTCATATGATAATGGTGGATACAGGTCATTATCACTTTGTCCAAATTCAGACCATACAAGACCCTACAGTAACTATGGACTAGGGTAGTAGGCTCATCAGTTATAATGGCTGGACCACTTTGGGGAGAGATACTGGTAAAAAGGGATACACATGTCTGTGTATGGGGCGGTGAGTATACAGGAAATCTTTGCATCTTCCTTCCATTTTTCTGTAAATGTAAAGCTGATCTAAAACTGAAGTCCATTAAAAAGAAAGTCTTTTTTTTGGCCAGTCCTGGGCCTTGGGCTCAGGGCCTGAGCACTGTCCCTGGCTTCCTTTTGCTCAAGGCTAGCACTCTGCCACTTGAGCCACAGTGCCACTTCTGGCCGTTTTCTGTATATGTGGTGCTGGGGAATCGAACCCAGGGCCTCATGTATACGAGGCAAGCTCTCTTGCCACTAGGCCATATCCCCAGCCCCCAAGAAAGTCTTTTAATTAAAAAAAAATCTTTTTTTTTGGTCATAGAGCTTGAACTCAGTGCCTGGGGCTAGTCCCTGAGCTCTTTAGCTCAAGGCTAGTGCTTTACTACTTTGAGCCATAGAGCCACTTCCAATTTACTGGTGGTTAACTGGAGATATGAGTCTCATGGACTTTCCCCTGCCCAGGCTAGCTTTGAACCATGATCCTCAGATCTCAGCCTCCTGAATAGCTAGGATTATAGGCCTGAGCCACCAGTACCCAGTCTAATTAAAAAAAATTTAAAAGAGAGTTTGAAGGGGAAAAAGACTGATGAAAGAGAGAGAAATGGTATGATATTGTAGAATGATGTGGAGCAAACAGCTATAGAACATACTGGTTTGTTTCATCTTTTCTTTTTTGTGTATGTGCCACTTCTGGGACTTGAACTCAGGATCTGAGTGCTGTTCCTGATCTCTTTTTTTGGTTAAGGCTAGAGCTCTACCACTTGAGCCACAGCTCCACCTCTAGCTTTTTGGTGGTTAACTGGAGATAAGAGTCTCACAGCCTTTCCTGCCTGGGCTGGCTTTGAATTGCGATGCTTAGATCTTGGCCTCTTGAGTAAATAGGATTACAGATGTGAGCCACTGACATCTGGTTGCCATTACAACATATTTCTAATTGAAATAACACATAATAAGACACCAGAAAGTTAGTAAAATTAACTTTATTTCAAAACTGAAGTGGATATTAGAGATGAATGGACAGGCTTAGATAAACTTAGAAGTTAACCAGTTATGACTATCAAACACTTGGAATTCTTCTGAGGGGATGGGACAAAAGTAACTGGTTTCTGGGGGAGCAAAAGTGACTGTTTTAAAGTAAATGTAAAACATCTTATGGTAACTAAGGATGAAATGAGGACTTTTCTGAAAATGTTATATATGCTAATACATGGGACTATACTTATCTGTAGGTGTATCTGTGTTTAACTCTTATGGACTAATTGCAGGCAACTAAAGCTATTTCTTTTACAATTTTTTTATTTTTATTTATTTTTTATTGCCAGTCCTGGGGCTTGGACTCAGTGCACTGTCCCTGGCTTCTTTTTGCTCAAGGCTACCACTCTGCCACTTGAGTCACAGAGGACTTCTGGCCTTTTCTATATATGTGGTGCTGAGGAATCAAACCCAGGGCTTCATGTATATGAGGCAGCACTCTTGCCTCTCAGCCATATTCCCAGCCCCAAAGCTTTTTGTTAAGAATATAAGTGACCTGCTTTTTCAGATGTCTTAGAACTCTCAAAACAAGGCTTGTTCCCTGTATCTTAGAGAGGAGGTCTAGCCTGGAGGTTCAGTGTGGACAGATGAGTTCCAGTGATGGCATCCAAATCCTGACTCTACCTCCACTGTTTGAATTTGAACAGGTTTCTTGATATCCCTTGACCGCATATGTAAAATAAGGACAACAGTTAGGGTTGAGTATCACTAATGTGAAAATATAAAATCCAAAATGCTCCAAAAATCTGAAAAATTCTGAGTGCCAACATGATGTTCCATGTGGAAATTCCACATCTGACTTGGTGCGATGGGTCAAAATGCAGGTTCGCCTAAAACACTGCTATGTGCCTAAGGTGTATGAAACAATATTTGGTGTTTCAACTTGGGTTCTGTCCCCAAGTCACCTCATTATGTTTATGAAGCCATTCTAAATTCTGAAAAAATTCAAAATCTGAGTGTTTCTGGTCTCAGGCATTTTGGATAAGGGATATAGTGCCTACCTCATAGATTAAAAAAAAAAAAGTACATATTCCCTTGGCTGGACATGCATGTATTAACTGTTAGGAGTCCTGATGATCTGGTTTTGGAGACCAAGACTGCTATTCTCAGGATCACCTATGAGGATCTCTTAGATTGTTGGTGATGTTAAGATGCTACTCCGGTGTCATTAAATGTTTACATGTCTTCTTCTAACTCAGTGATAACAGTTAGATATTAATCATCCTTGCTAACGAAGTACATTTATGGAAACATTTGACCAAAACCAAATACACCATTCTGATTTATTTCTTAGCAGAAATTTTAGTTTTCGCTAAGATGCACACTGTTGAACTGAAAAATACTTTTTTGTTTCAATTAAAAGAATATGCGGGTCTGGGAATATGGCTTAGCAGTAGAGTGCTTGCCTAGCAAGCATGAAGCCCTGGGTTCGATTCCTCAGCACCACATAAACAGAAAAAGACCTAAGTGGCACTATGGCTCAAATAGTAGAGTGGGCCCTGAGTTCAAGCTCCAGGACTGCCCCCCCAATATATGTATGTATACGTATGTATGTATATGTGTATATATATGTATATATATATATACACTAGGTAAAGTCTTAAGCTATAAAACTTTGGCCTACATAATATTACTGTATCTCAACTTTTAAGAACACCTGGGTCCTAAAGTATTTCCCATGGTATGGGGAAGATGATTATACTGGGACTTGAGACTAAAATAATACCAGGTTGAAAGCTGAGAATATAACTTTTGGTTCAAACTGAAAATTAACTGCAAGTTAAGATCAACACTATTTTTAGTTGATGAGAGCTCTAATTCACAATATGATCATCCCAGATAATATTCACTCTGTGCTTCTGGCATTAAAGGGCTCTGTAAATGCAATCTGGCCTGAGGTTTATTTAATCAAGATGAGAAATATGGGTTTATGATATTCTAAGAAGCTAAGAAAGCTTCTATTTTCATTTAAGCTACTTAAAATAAACATCAGGGGCAGCAAACCTGTAAAATGGTCCAACAAGCTAAAGAATGATATCAACACTGACAGCTTTTTCTAAGTTTCATTTTAAGAAGCATACAAACATTTAACTCAGTCATTCTCTACTGAGTCTATTACATGGCATTGTTATTGCTATCAGGATATAATTTCACATTCACTCAATTTCGAGCATTGAATGAAACTCATATCACAGAACTGGTGTATTTTAAATGATGTTACCCACACACAATGCAATATTTATGCTGAGTAAAACACTGAAGTAGCTGGATTCAGGTAATTTACTTTATAGTACTAAGTCAGAGATGCCAAATTCATTTCGTAGACATGCCCATGAAAATCTCCGAAAAGATTATGGGGCCTAATGATGAATTTTTTTTTCCATTTTCTCATTTATTAGTAACACAATTTAGGTCAGATCTGTACACATTTAGAATATAAGATTCCAATAATTATAGAATCAGAAAAACCCCTCAGTCAGCTGTTATCATTTTCCAAGCATGAGAATAGAAGCTTAGAGAAACCAGGGGAATTTAGTGGTTAAGCCTGTGTGTTCTAGCTGGGTGCCAGTAGCTCACACCTGTAATCCTAGCTGCTCAGGAGGCTGAGATCTGAGGATAATGGTTTGAAGCCAGCCTGGGCAGGTAAGTCCATGAGACTCTTATCTTCAATAAACTACTCAGAAAAGGCTGGAAGTGGAGCTCTGGGACATTGCCCAGGTTCTGAGTTTGATCAAGCCCTAGGACCAGCACCCCCAAACAAACAAACAAACAAACAGTGTTCTAGAGTCAGACTTGAATTCCAGTCTGGATTTATTTATATGCTGTGTGACTTTGAGAGAGTGAATTAATCTCTTTAAGCCTCAGTTTCTTCATCTACAAGTGGGAGTAACAATACTCAAGGGCACATTGTAATTACTCAGTGAGTATTTGTAGCTAGCATATTATAAATAAAAGTGACTCCCAAGTAGAGAAAACAGCAACAACCATCTATATACAGTACCTAGGATCGACACTCTGTTTCTACTGCATCAAACAGATGAATAACTATTTTAGTCTTTTTGCTTTGGAATCGATCAAAATATTATTAGTGATTACATACTGAGGTTTCATTTCACAAAGTCACACATACATTTTTAGCTTCCCATGAATAGTGGATATTGCACATTTACCTTTGTAACTACTTTAGCTCAATTGTATACTTTTAAAACTTTCCCACCCAAAAATGTTCATTAGTGACAAGATGTACTGTCCAAAAATAAGAGATTTATTCCTTAAAGTTGACTTCAGCTAGTTGTTATATTGACTTAAAATCTAACATCCTAATTCTGGACTATTAGGTCAGATATTTCCATATTCTCTATACATTTGCCGTGCACTCTTGGTATACATCTGCAAGAATAAATGATGCAATCTGAAAGGAGAAGCTGTGGTTGTAGGGGTGGCATGTATTTTTGGTTATAGATTCCTAGGGAATCCAGTAGCCACTCATCATGGACATCTGGAATTGCCACTTTTGTTATTGTTTACTGCCTTCTACATTTCATTCTACTCAGAATTGAATGTTTTTTTTCTTATTTATTTAAAAAATGTTTATGTTGGTACCAAGTCTTAAACTCAAAGCCTTGAGCTCTCAGCGTTTTTACTCATGACTGGCACTGTATCATTTGAGCCACATCCATCCAGTCTAGCTTTTCTTCTGATTAACTGGAGTCTCATGGACTATTCTGCCAGTCTGCCTCTAAACTGTGTGATCCTCAGATCTCAGTTTCCTGAGTAGCTAGGATTGTAGGCATGAGCTACCAGTGCCTAGTAAATGCTTCTGTTATACTTAAAATGCAGAATAATTAAGAAGTCATAAATACTTGTTTTATAACGTACATTCCTGATACTAGTATTTTTGGTAAATTTTAGTTTCTTGGCATTGTTGTCAGTAAATATTCCCAGACTGTTAAGTAGGTACTTAAAATTATTTTTGTGAAATAAACTAAAGATCATTTGTGTCCTAAGCTGGAGAAATATCAGTATTTATAACATCTGATTCTATGTCTATGTCTGCATCTACACATAATTAACTATAATCCCTTAAAAATAATGCAATCCTATACAACTATATCAAACAGACATAAAATATGACACAGACCACGTATAAATATGAAGAAAATGCAAACACCTTTTTATGTAACACAATTGTGATTCAGCAGACCAATGGATAAAGAGAATAGTAATCTGAAAGGTGGCAATTTGTACCCATACCCAGTATTTAGTATTTCAGCTACTAGGAATAATAGAGTTTGGCAAACTTACCCGCATTTTTGCACAAGCATCTTGGGTGGATTCTGTCCCCCTGAGCTCTTTTATCAGCATAGAACCTAAATACTAAAAATTTAAAAAAAGGATTGATTTATTAGAAGGCAAGTATAAATATGAGTCATGATCTAAAAAAAATTGTTGGCAATACTTGTAGCTCTAACTTGGAGAAAGCGTATAAAAATTAATAGTAACTAATCCTTGTATATAGATGCACTTATAGAGAGAATACAGCAGAACTCATCCTAAGTTTGGGGGGGGGGCTATAAACTGCTCTTTAGAATGAAACTACAGCATTTTCTAAAGATGTCATCTTTCAAATCATATTTAATTACAAAATGGAAGCATCTAAAAATGTTTTCCCATTTTTTTGAGGCAGCAATATCTGCAAAAATAAATCACACTACTTTCTGTGTAATTACAGGGTTGTATGAGACAGCTGAGAAGCTAAGCAACATGTCCCCCCACTTGGGCTTATTTGGCAGCATAGGTAATTAATGTTAGGCTGTTCTTAGGCAGAGATGCAGTTTTGGACCCTTTTCATTCCCAGCTGTGTGCCCTGTGGTTGATCCACCTGAGAACAGGATTGCAGTGGACAGGGAGTGAGAATGTCATTCTCAGTTTCACAGTGGTCAGGATTGAGTCTCTGTGGCAAAGAGTGGTGGAAAAAAGTAGGGGGAGGATGAGACAGATCCTGAAGCCATTTTGCTGTCTGGATTTGACTAGATTCAAGGTACTTAAGGGCTTTACTTATTCGCCTACATCTGGCTGCAAATGAACAATTTTGAGCAAACTGTTGGCTTTTTATCAACTGACTCCTCATCACCCTCTTGAAGCCTCAATTGTTTGTTACACATATTAAAAAAATGAGCTAATAAGACAAAAAAAAGATGTGAGGTTCCTATAATAGTAACAGAACTTTGCTGATTTCTGGGGTTTGGGTTTTTATCTTTTTTAAAATGGAGTGTGCGGAATGTCTTTATAATTTTGTTCACAAAACTGCAGAGTCTGGAAAAAGCTGTTACTGATGACACACTGCTATTACTGGTCTGTCTGTCTGTCTGTCTATCTACCATTATATATTCCAAACAATTTGAATTTTTTTGTTCCAGTCCTAGGGCTTGAACTCAGGGCCTGGGAGCTAGCTGTCCCAGAGCTTCTTTGCTTAAGGCTAGCACTCTACCACTTGAGCACCACTGCTGTTTTTTTTTTTTTTTTTTTTGCCAGTTCTGGGGCTTTTGGACTCAGGGCCTGAGCACCTGTCCCTGGCTTCTTTTTGCTCAAAGTTAGCACTCTGCCACTTGAGCCACAGCGCCACTTCTGGCGCTTCTGTATATGTGGTGCTGGGGAATTGAACCCAGGGCTTCATGTATGGGAGGCAAGCATTCTTGCCACTAGGCCACATCCCCAGCCCCACTGCTGGTTTTTTGGTGGACAACTGGAGCTAAGAGTCTCACAGCTTTTCTGGCCTGGGCTGGCTTTGAACTACAATCCTCAGATCTCAGACTTATGAGAAACTAGGATTATAGGCGTGAGCCACGAATACCTGGCTACAACTTGAACATCTAAAAACTCTAGTTGTGCTGTCAAATTTGGACAAAAAAGTAGCCTGGTTTATTATGTTGAATTGGCATTGGACATAATTTCATAGCCATACTGGTCTAGAAGCAGACTTTTTTTCCATTTGTAGAAGTGTAATGTGTTATATTAAATGTATAAGGTTTTATGTATGTGGGTTTGATTATAGAAATGAATAAAGTATTTTCTAGGTAAAAAGTGAGCTAAAATAATTTCATAGAGAGTTGAAGAGGTGGTCCTGATTTAAATAGAGACACCTGGCACAGACACACATGGAGTTGACAGTCCCAAGGATCCAGGAAGTCAGTAATTTGGGGAGGCACGATGGCAGAAGGGAAGGTTTAGTTTAGGGTCTGAACAAAGGCATGTTCAGAAAGGCTGAGGGATTTGGGTTTGAACTATGGAGGAAGTGATTTCAACCCTATGGTTTTGGGGCAGTAACTGTGGAAAGAAATCCAATGATTCAAGATAAGGAAGCAGTTAAAGAGGGGATAGCAGAAGCACAAGGAGATATCCAGAATAGCTTAATCAAGTGAAGAAAAATGATCTTGATGATATTCTTATCCATTAAGTTCTCAGGAAAGTTTGCCTTAATTGGAACATTTCTTCTAGAGAGGCGGCTTCTGGGTGTTGTAGTAGGTTCAGCGTTTTTGGTTTCCTGTCCCCTCCCCCACAGCAGTCATGGCTACCACCACATACCTCAAATAGAACAGGATTTTTTTTTTGAAGATTTATGTGCCCATATTATCACAATTCTTAGCTAAGCATAACTATTCCCTTGACTCTTTAAAAAAAAAAAAGGAGAAAACCTATACCAGTTTTCAAAATCCTTTTGAAAACAATGAATAGAACCTGGTGTTCTTATGAAAGCAGTAGCTCCAATGTTTAGAGGTCATTGTACAGAGATGCTACATTAGTGTTCGCATCTACTTTATCTTCCTTGTAATGCAGGAATGGAACCCAGGGCTCTACACCTGCTGGGGAAGAGCTCTGTCGTGGAGTTACATTCACACCTCCTCATTTCACCTAAAATTGTTCTTCAATCCTATTGCTTTTGAAATAGTCAACACTATCAGAAGAGGGCAAGTTGGATCTGAAGTTTACAAGATTTAAAAACTTTTCTTTGTATGGAAATTACCTTAAGAAGAGGAGGGGAAGCACTTCAGGAAATTTCAACAATAGACATTTTGCTACATTTTCAGAAAAAAAAGCAAACTAACCTGAAACACACCCTCTATTGCCCACTGGTACCCAAATACTGAATTCAAGATGACTTACAAAAGCCTTGTAGTCACATGACTGGAAGATGAGCTTCTCTGGGTGATGCTGCCAGTACTGCACTGGAGTTGAGGCTGTGGCTTCATTTGGAGGCCTCAAGGTGATAGAAGGTTCTCCCCAGTCTCCTGTCTGAAAAATGATATTTATTCCAGAGGCAGTATGAGCAGCATGCGAAATTCATTCCCTCTACTCGATCAAGTTCACCTTATACTGTGTGTTGTGAATGTGCAAGTGCATGTGGGTGTAACGTAAGTGAATGGATACTAGCTATTAGTTTTTACATATATGAGGGCCATGTTTCCCAAAGCTAAGTTCCTTTTTGAAGTGTGAACAAGTTACATTATTCTAGTCTCAGGATAAGACCTTAAGCTAAGTCATTTTTAAGATAAAGCATGATGATATTAATGTGACTTACTAATTTATAATTTTCTGTTTTAAAATGTGACTGCTGGGAATTTTTGGTTTGAATTACTTTCAATTAGAATACACAGTTCCAGAAATTTTAGTTTCCACATGACATGTGCCATGCACTTTGAATCATTTTCTATTTTTGGAGAAATATCCTTTAAGTAGGGTATTCAAAGTAACCTTTACTAATGGGTGGGAGCTAGTTTCTCTCACTGGAATTCAGATGTGTGTGGGGCAAACTGCCCATGATACTATGTCAAATGACCAATATATGACTATCAATGTGTCATATGAGTTATTAGCATCCCATCGTTTCATTTCTCACTTTTACTTATTTATTTTTAGTGGTGGCACTGGGGTTTGGACTCAGCTCAGTTAGGCAGGTATTCTACCTCTCGAGCTACACCTCCAGTCCTTATTTATGACTTCCTATGAGGTTAGTCTCAATTTGTTATGATAAGGATCTAGTGAGAATTTATAAAGTTAAAATCTGTTTTGGCAAGTTTTTTTTTTAAATTTTAACCTGATTTACATGTAACACATGGAATATTCTTTTTCTTTTTTGTGGGGCAGTACTGGGGTTTGAACTCAGAGCTTTGTACTACTTGAGTCATAATTCTGGACCCCAACTTTTTTTGCATTAGTTATTTTTTTCAGCGAGGGTCTTGCACTTCCTCCCTCCAATTCACAGCTACCCTTGGCCTGGGATTCTCCTTACCTATATCTCTGGGGAGCTGGAATTATGGGTACAAACCACCCTAGTTTGTTTGATGGGACAAGGGGCCTTGCCAAATTTTTTTGTGTGTCAGGGGGGCTGGCCCCACACTGAAATCCTGCTGATCTCTGCCTCTCAAATAGCTGGGTTTATAGACATGAGACACTGTGCCTAGTATACTATATTTTTTCCATGGCAAAGATTTTAGTTTTGCAAAGTTTAGGTCTTTATTCTCAAATGGACATAATTAAAGTAGATTAGAGAAAGATTTCCAAGCTCTTGTCTTCTAACCTGAGTTTGGATGGCCTTACAGATTTAGGAGAAATTAATTACTTTTCTCAGGCACTGCAAGAGTGTAAAAAGGTTTCATGAGCTCCAAAAACAACTAAAGTCTTGCACAGAGACCAAGCCTCATAGAAGAACTGGCAAATATGCAGACACAATGGGATGTCTTAAGGACTGTCAGGGAGTCTAAATGAATGCACACATTTAGATGTGTTTTGGGAGAAAAAGGCAGTCCGTGGTTTTCATTAAATTCTTTCAAAGGATGTATAAACCCTAAATGTTAAGGCTTTGAGGGATGCTTCCAATTGAGTGTGAGTTCTGAGAAGAGGAACAGCATCCCAATGATCTCTGTGCAATTTAGATTTAAATTAGGTAGAGTATAAGGTAGCTATCAAAGATGGCCTTGCCTTCTGGGAATTTCTATGTGGTTTTCAAAGAGAAGGGAATGAGAAGGGAAGTCTCTAGTCCTTTAGGAATTCATGGGCTCTTGTCACATCTGTGGAGAGTCCTGGGGATTCTCCTGTCTGTGGTTCACTTTAAGCACAGGATTGGCCAAGTGAGACCATCCTACCTCTAGCTGCATCTCACTGGAGCAGGGTACCAGGGAAAATTCCCGAAGCTCCTCCTGCTATCTTCTGAGTCCCTCTCCATACCTGCTTTCTTCTAGTTCACAATAAACTTGTATATTGCTCGATCCTCCTATTCCCTGTCTGTTGATGCTTTTAAAACTTTACCTGTAATATTAACTTAAGCATTTTTGTTTGTTCTATGACCTCTCTATGACTTACTCTTCAATTTTCTTTTCATATTTATATGGGTTTTCATTTTTAAAAGGCAATAACTGACTGAAATTAATTTTAGGATTTGTATTTTGATGTTTTCTTATTCTTCTCTCACATATGCCTGGGTTTTAATCATCTTTCTAGACTTCTTTCAACTGGCTCGGCTTTGCTCTTAAAAAACAACAACACAAACTAACGGAGGTCATATGGATTTCGTTATTTTGAAGCTGAGTATACTAATCTTTATAAGAACTTACAACTCTGGAACTAGTGCAGCTATGATTTCTTTTTTTTTTTTGGCCAGTCCTGGGCCTTGAACTCAGGGCCTGAGCACTGTCCCTGGCTTCTTCCCGCTCAAGGCTAGCACTCTGCCACTTGAGCCACAGTGCCGCTTCTGGCCATTTTCTGTATATGTGGTGCTGGGGAATCGAACCTAGGGCCTCGTGTATCCGAGGCAGGCACTCTTGCCACTAAGCTATATCCCCAGCCCCAGCTATGATTTCTTAAATAAAAACTCCCCCAGGTGTGGCACACCATCTTCTAATTTCTCTCATGAAACTTTTCTCACCCTTCCCTCCTCCCTCAAAAAAGCAACAACATAGCAAACAGGTATCATACATTTAAGTCACAGAGGACACTGTTAACAGAACAACAGAAGTTTGCACAGAACTCCGTGGAATGATACAAAAGGAGGACCTGGGTGACATCAAAAGATCCTTCCAGCCAGTGTCCACTGATGTGACAACTCAAACCAAGCATAGGTCGTCAGTTAGCCTTACAGTTTAGCTGAGGTGTAACCTTGGCATAGCTCAACGGGCAGTTTTCAAATAAGCCTGAACAGACATGGCAGGAGCTGGGGGTACCAAAGGTTGCAGAGAAAGGATTGGAACCAGGACTGGGGCGGGGAGAGAGAGCAGAGTGGGTACAGTGAAGCTAAGGAGATGGGAACATTGTACAGGTTAGTATATTAAGCATGCAAATCATATGCAAACAATTCCAATTGGTCAATTAGCTCACACTTTCATAATTAAACTTTAACGTGAGTCTGTACACTTTAAAAGCAGAATTCCAAGCCAACGCTGATCCAAATATTTGCATCATCCACAGAAGTTGTAGCAGCCACTGTGGGAATAACAAGCCCCAGCACATAAACCCTTCACTTGGACATCTGAGATCTTACTTGATAACCACTTGACTAGATGAGTGTGCACCCAATGAATGGGCTAGACAGCGCCATCATCTGCTCTCCTGTGAGTCTGCTTTCCCCAAGTCACAAACCACCTGCTTTGAATCCAGAGTTAGCTCCTTGTACTCCCTAGAAGCCATAAGGGAAGATTGCTATTGCAGGGAGGAATGTAATCCTTTATTTCCTTGTAGCCTTTAAATATTGTTCCATTTCAGTTATTTTAAAATTCTCTTCAGGGACTGATTTGACCTTTCTGGAAATAGACACTGAATTTTTTTCATATTTAGTACTCTTCCCAGAAGCTCAAATTCAGAGGGAAAAGTGTGCTTAAGACTGAGCTTATAATACATTTCTTTTCTTCCTGAAAACTCATCAACTTCCTCTGTTAGAAAAAATCTTAGATCTACAAATATTTAGTAGAGTCGACATGCAGATAGCAATTTTTCTCTCTTGAATTAATTTAACGGGAATGGAGAGATTCCAAGCTGGATTTAACATCACACTCTTGTAGAGGACAGGAATGACCTTGGCCATTGCCTGAGATTCAGTTTACCTGGCCGAGTGCCAGAAGAAGACAAAAAAAGACCCCAAACAAACAAAAAAAGAGCAGTTCAGAGATCAAGGATGCCTCACACATCTCAACTCAGAGGCAGGAGTGAGGAATGGAGGAGATGGGTAGAGAAGTTATACTGAGAGGCAGAAGGGACTGAAAAAGAAATGGGAATTTTTTTTCCCCTCAGACATAAGATAATTTTGAACTGTGAAGTCTAGTGTTGCCTCCTTTAAATTTTTTTTAAATCATCTTTAGTTGTATAAAGGGGGTTCAATTCAAAATATTAATGAGTGCAGGCATTTATAGTGTTACCTCTTAATGAAGAGCTAACATTCATGTATGTCCAATGCCTGTATCTCCCAAGGCAAATGTTTTAAATGAAAACTAATTATTTTCTCACTTTAAAAAGGCTTACTAAAAATCAACAGAAACCAGTCCTAAGAAGTACTTTCCTGCAAATAATAGTTTATAGTTGAAACTTTTCTTTAAGGAGAAGTAGATCTAAACCTCTGAAATAATGATGCAATGATATTTTATTAGAATAATAAAGCAGTAAAAGTATGGGGTAAAATTCTGTCATGTTCAAAATTCTTACTGACACAGTGGCCTTTAGAGTGCTTCCTGAGGTAATTAGAAAGAAATGAAACACTTACTAAATGTCTTTGGGCTACTTCTTTGGAGTTTAAGATCTTTAGAGAAAAATCTTTCCTCTAGGTTAATAGATGTAAATGATCTCAATATTCTAACAATTTGACCATGGTTTAAAACTTCATTTCTTTGGTATTTGTTGGTTATTTTATATGTGTGCCTTAAAGCTTTTTAAGTTTTTATAAATAAGGACATCAATTAATCAGAAGTAATGTACATAATTAACTGTCACTTCAAAAGCAAATAAAAATCAACCTTCCAAAAAATTAACCTTCCACCATTAGGAGAAAACCTAGTTTGAGATTAGAGTTTAAAACAGAGTGTTGGTTCTGGCTAACAGCCTTTTGCCAACTCCAAGTTCCTAGTCTGGTTTGGCTTGGAGGACTATAAGTATAAGTGGACAACATATAATACATTGCAATTAAACATTCTAATACTATCAGCTGAAAAATATAAAAATGCTAAGTGAATTTAATTATAACATATAAGGAATTCACAAATGTCTACAGATAGATTTTTACTGCATGGCAGATACCAGAAGATGCAGTTTTTAACCTTTGTATTATTTCAAAACATGGTAAAGAGCTACAAATTTAGAGTTCATGTGCACCAGGCACCTAGGGCAAATTCTAAAACAGATCTTATTATGTAGCTCTCTCCCCCATAGGGAAAATGAACATTACATATTACACGTGCTCTGAGAGTATAAAGGGGAAATATGGTCTACATTCTTATTTTCCTCTAAACAGAGAGGTTTCCTAAGGATGTCAGTAAATAATTAAAAGCCATGATTATGCCTTAGCTTTCTAACATTAACAGAAAGATATGGTATTTTCCAAGTCTTGTATTATTCTTTTCAAAATTGAAAAAATTATGATTTAATTGACTCTTTTAAATAGAAGCTTTTAAATCCATTCTGTTAGGAACAGCTCCCACCTACTGGCTTGTAAATTTAGATCTGAATATTAACAAACATTCTCTATTTCTTCAGAACACTTGATGAAAAGCTAAAGCTAAAATGCTTTTAAATGACAACTGCTACCTTAAGGTTTTACTTTTAATAATTTTGACAAATTTTGGAGGTGGGCTACTCAAACATACATGAGATACAGGTGATTATATTTACTGCCTGCCATCTCTAAGGCCTTGAAGAAGGCTACATTGAAGCTCTAGGCTTATAAATCCATATGCATATTTAGAAGTGATTATAAAGGAAGGTCTCCTAGGAACACACAGGTAAAAGCAGGGCACTGCAATAGTTCTTTGAACAAGTCTTCAAGAAAGAATAATGCAGGTCTGGCCAAATGCTGTTGGTTCTACCGAATTTTTCTTTTGAGGAAGAGCAGAGATGGCTACTTCTGAACGCATGAAAGCTTAAGCTAGCATTTATGAGTTCAGGAGGAACTGCTAGGTCATGGAAGCACCAGTACCAAGCAACGTACAGACATCATGATCTTGAAGAACCAGAAATCCCATGCATGGGAGAACACAGGTGCCTGACGTGCCACCCCAACAGACCCTTTGCATGCTACTTCAAGTGTTCAGTGATTCTCAACCAAATATTCCAACCTCTCAGATAGCAGGGCATCCAATGGGGAAGAATTTCACAGTATTGTATTTTGAAATACAGACGTTAAAGTATTTACTTTTCAAACAATTCTAAAACATGCAAAGGTGAAGTGTGAATATCTGGATATTAAGCAGTAAAATGTCAAGTAAAATGAGTCCCAGTTCCATGCACATTGCAAAGATCAGTTCAGCACTGTCAAACAGAAAAAGGCTGAGAATCACCTCATAGCTGTCACAGTGCTTTCTAGGGCTGCAGACCTCCCACATCTGCATCAAATATGTACAGACTTTCATGCAAACAATTCTCAAGTCTTTCTCACAAGTAAAGCGCATGAATCTTTGAAAATCATTGGACACAAAGGGCTGAATAGCCCATGGACATGGGGAGTACAATATATGGAAAGTAACACTGATATATACATGTATATCTATATATCTATATATTTATAGATATATATCTATGTCTCAATCATCAATATACTCTTTTCATTTTCCTGTAAAAGCAATTTAACACAGATGCTGGAACGAAAGCCAAAGCTCACATGGACGGATTTTTAACTGTAGACTTTAAAAACCATGTATGTTTCTCATTTAGGACAATGTTTACACGTCAACCAGTCACAAGGCACAGTAAATGAAGTATAATAGACAATTTCAAGAGTCATTAGACGTTACAAATTTTCTGCATTGCCAGACATGGTACTTATAGCTAGTGACAACAGCCTGCAACACATTACACAGTGCGAGTTCAGGAAGAGGAAATAACCATTTGTAACCTTACATTATGAACCTGATGGATCGCTGAGAAAGGAAATCCAGCATTCTGATTCGTCCATATTTCACAGACAGACGACTGCTGATATAAAAGAAAACTATCTTATCTTGTCAATATTTAAAACATGACTGCTACCAAGGTAGCATCCAGAAAGGGAAGGAGGAAAACTTTAATAAAATGTAAGAATCACATTTCTTGAAAAAAAATAAAACACAACAACCCTCAATGGTTTAGGGCATCCAAGGCTTAATAACTGACTTGAAAATAACTCTTTTGCATTAAAAGTAGGTTGGGTTGGCTGGAGGAAAAAAAAAGGCTATGCATTACTGTTATATCAAGGGAAATTAACAATACATTCACCTCTTGGAAAAAGCAAATTGTTCTTAACATCTGCCAAAGTTACTTTCAGAGGATAAATGTTTTCATTAAGAAAGAGGGAAGAAATCTTTAAAGTGAGTCACTTTTTCTTCTCTTCAATGACCAAGAATGAACAATAAAATATAGTGACTTTCCTGATTTAGTGATGGTTCCACTTGATAAACCTAGATGATATCCATGCCTCCAGGATTCTAAGCACAAAGCTGTGTGGCTATCAGTTTGCCACTCAGCAGTAGGTACAATGCTGGAGGCAGCAGGAGACAAGGAGAGCAAGGAGAGGGGCCAGGGAAGCTCAGCCCTCCTAGAACAGAAACTTCTGGGAACAGCATTTGTGAATTTAAGAAATCAGTTTCTTAATTGAATTCTTTACCACACTGTTTACAACCAATGGCAATAATGTGTGCTTAGAATGAAACACCAAATTAACCAACAGTAGAGCAGAAAGCTCCAAACAACCTGCCCGAGCTCCTGGCCTGACCTTTTCAGAGTTGTTTTCTTGAATGTCATTCTAAAGGACACGGTGAAATGAAATCAGTACATGGTTGAGTGCCTAAACCTACTAAGTAAGCACAGAGGGCATCCCCAGAACTCACACTTGGACCCAAAAAGCTTGAATCCTTGCAGGAGGAGATAAGCATACACCCACAATTCAGCTTAGAAATCCAGTCAAAAACATTATCAGCAGCAAACAAACTACAGAAGAAAACTCATCCTTGGATAAAACCTTCATAGCCGTCCTCCTAGAAGTTGAGCATCTTTCTCATTTATAGTTGTACCGCCACCCTCATCTGTCCTTTTGTTTGCCCATGCTTGGTCATCTGGACAGCTTGCTGGGGACAGATAGTCAGGTACTTGGCACTCTGTAAGGAAGTTAGGCCTCTAACCAAAATTTGCCTCTGACTATCACCTCCCCCACTTGAACTTTCTTTGCTATTCTTGGCTCCCTCTTTAAACATCAGGTCATTTCCCCCCCGCATCTCCCCCCCCAAAAAAAGGGATCTTCTTCCTACATTAAAAAATTTAATCCTCTAGAAAGTTAAGTTGTGACCTATTTACCTTGCCTCTTCTTGTCTCCAATAGTTACCATCTATCTTAAATATGCAATTGTCTCTTGTTATCTGTCGGGGATGGCTTCCAAGACTCCCAAGAGATACCAAAATTCAAGAATACTCAAATCCCAACATAAACTGAGACAGCAGATGACCTGCATGCATACTCCCATCTATTTAGTTATCTCTAGAATAATTAAAACATATACCAATACTACACATTCATTACACTGTATAGTTTAAGAAAGAATGACTAGTAAAAGTTAGTACTATACATGTTCAGCATTTTTATTAAAAATTTTTTTTGGCAGTCATGGGGCTTAAACTCAGGGCCCAGCATTGTCCCTGAGCTCTTTTTGCTCGAGATTAGCACTGTGCCACTTTGAGCCACAGTACCACTTCCTCAAATATTTTTGATGCACAGGTTGGTTGAATGTACAGATATAAAACTCAAGGACATACATAGAAGGCTCCCTGTACTAATACAAGGCTTGGCTGGATCACAGTCTTTACTGGTATCCAAAGCTCTTCCAGGATATCTTTTATCCTTTCAGCACTGTCCCCACAACCCTGAGCTCATTCTTCCGCAGCTTCTACCATCTTTGCACACTTCTGTACCAGTGGCACCACTGGTCAGCAGACAGGTAAAGACTCTGATGCTTGCAGATTAAGTTGTTTGCTCAGGTACACAGGGAAGGCCCTTCTGGCTTGGCTAGGAAGGTTTGCAAACTTGGTGCCCATTGCGCTAGGGGGCAGAGGGGAGCTCCAGTAACAAGGAATTTGTTTGAACCTAAAACAAGTATAGGGAAATGCAGCTACTTCACAGACCAGTTTAAATTCCAAGGCATCCAAATCTCTAAAGCATTTAGTTTTTCAATCATGACATCCAAATGGGTCATGTCATGCTGATCTCTCTGCCCTGATGGGCACTAGGCCTCTTATCATTCTGCATAGCTTCAACATAGGTCAACTGCATAGCTTCCTGATCACTCTGAGTCATGAATAATCCATTTTGTATAAAACTTATCTCATACATGATTCCAATTTCTCTCTTAGTAGTCCTAAGACATGTGCATAACAGATGCGTGTGTGTGCTTTGCCTTCTCCTGGGAAAAGGGAGAAGCAAGGTGACATGACAACTCTCAGGATGTCTGCACCTCAAGTGCTACCTCCTTCTAGTGCTTAGCTAGAAAGAGGACATGGGAGAAGAGTAGAGCTTTTCCCTTGTCCTGCTGTGGATGAGTTCTCTCTATAGCAAAAGTAGGGTAGGATGCAGGGGAAAGGTATGGAACCCTAATCTCCTGCTACATAACATGAGACCCACATGCTATGTAAACATCTTGTCACGGAGGATGGCAGAATGGCAGGATGCTTGACCAACACATCCATTCTCTGTCAGGATATCTCTAAATCTCTCTTTGTAGGCTATGTGAATTGCCTGCCAGAAGTCTAACCTGGAGAGAGTTGCCAGTTCTCCTTCCAGGTCAGCATCCCTAATCTGGATGTAGCATCCCTTCTCACCATAAGCTGGTAGAGCATAGATATACATTGTCCTCTCACCCACAGGAAGGTAGGAAAAGCCTTAGCCCTCCCATGGGGAACTCTCAGTTCTCTGCCTTTCCCCAGCTCCAACCAATCCTCTGTACCTATGGGCAGATGTGTACTGTGGCAGGGCAGGGCTCAGCAGCACTTGGCAAGCCCTGTACAGGTATGTGTGTATGTACTGTGTGTCACTTAGTACTTCCAGGACAGATCCCACTTCTCCTGTGGTTGTATGAAGGTATCTTCTGACAGCAATAAGATTACCAGAATTACAAGAGGGCAGAGAAGAGCCCATGCTGTACTTCATTTATTTTATGAGTCATTAGTTCAACGAAGGGAAAAAGACCTTTGCTTCCAATGATATACACCGAAGCATGGCTTCGAGATATGTGAAGAAGTATAATGAATTTCTATTTATAAGCTATGTCTAAAATGCAGAAAAGTAAAACATCTGTAATTTCTAACAGGTTTAAGAGTCAATACAAATGACAAAAAGTCATATTTTAAAAGAGAAGTTAATTATTTTTTCAGTTAATGCAATCTTTTTTTTAAGTAGATACATTCCAAACACCTCAGTCATTTTGTTGGCAGTAAATAATTTTCTAGGCTTACAGGGAAGCAAGATCAGGTAGACGAGCTCTAACTGGTATATCTGTAATATGAACTAGCATTTCTCCTGGAGACAGGGCTATGAGACTAGGTGCTGGAACAAATTTTAAATACAGGAGAGTTCTTGCCATACATATTCATCCTATTTATGAAGACACTAAGGAAAGGAACAATGTGTATTGAAGTACTGAATTATGAAAAGAAAGAAAATAGGATGCCAGTAATAAAATTTCATCTGGGCCTAAATTCCTAGAAAAGCAGTGATTTAAATCTCAGTTTTAATTAAACCTTAGGTCTTCCTCTGCAGAGAAAAATATTCTTGACCTACTTACTTCACCAGGCATTGCACCACCCAGGTGAAACTTCAGGAGAGAGGGAGCTTTCTCACCGCTAAATTTCCAAGGCCTGAAACACAACAGGATCTCAGACACATTTATTGAATGGATGCCTTGAAAATCCTTGGAAGTGGTAAATCCACATAAACATTAGTCACTGATATTATTTGTAGTAGGTGCCACTTATAAATGATGTCACTACCAACACACTTCTGGTAAATTGCACCAGACGTTAACCTTGCAGACTTCTTGTTAGAAGAGTCCTCATTTTTCCTGACAAAGTCTGACAAAGGCCTACCAGCTTTGCTGAGGAGAAACGGAACATTTGTCATTACTTCACACTGTGTCAAAGGCTGCTTGTAGAGAGCTTGGAACAATTCTGTAAATTACCTGTTTATAATTTCATTTGTTTATTAATATTCCCTCCATCTCTTTTCCACATATACTGTAAAGGTTAATTTAGATGATCTGAACTTGAATTACTATGAAGTCCAAACAAGGGGGTTAAGTAAAGACACAGTTTTAGAACTGCAGTATTACCAATATTTGAATGCTCATTTCTTTGATGATGTAATCAACATATTGGAAGGATATACATTTATTTTTAGTTCAGACTTCTCCTTTGACTCTGCAAAATGTTTTCCTAAAGCACAGCACATATCTTGCTCTTGTTTATCTGTCATCTTTTATGTCATGTGATCCTGACTTCAGTTCAGAAAATACAACTGCCTTCAAATCTAATCACACGATATACAAGAACATTTCCAGTTTCCAAAGTTCACTTAGAGATGGACTTCTTTTCTGCTCAGCAAGCTAGTAGCTTACAAAAAAATCGCCTATCATCCATTTTGCCGACTCTCTAGAATATTCTCAAAAGGTGCTAAACACCTTCCATGGAAAAACTCTGTACTTTAACCTATCAATCTCCATTCCCATTTCTGTTCTTTTTAAAGGAAAACTATCCAAGAAGGATCTCCACGGTCTGCACTTTCTTTTCCTTTCCTCACCAGAGGCCATTCTACAAACTCCAAAATGGCTTTTCATTTTCCTTGATGTACCTAATACATTTCCTCACCTTTTCTATTTCTTGGTCTTTCTCGTGAAGTCTGTGCTATCTGGCCATCCCTGGAGAACTAGTCCTGGATTTCTCTCTAATCTTTCTTGGATATATTAGGCAGTCTCACCTTATCCTGATTTCCAAGTTTGTAGATTCAGCCCAGACATTCCCACACCTTTCCAGACATCTACTCCTTCCCTGATATCTCTACTTTGACACTTAGAGGGCATCTCAACCTGGAATGTCCCAATGAAGCTCCTGATCACCTCACCTTACCTCCAATCATTCTTATCTTAGCAAATGAAAGCCTCCTTCTTCCCCTTGCTCCATCCTTCCTCTCACAATTCACATGCCACCCAGTAGCAAGTCCTACTGAGTCCTCCTATCATTACCTGGTCTAAGCTGCATCTCTTCTTACTCAACTTATTCCATTGGCTTCCTAACTGGTCTTCTTTCTTCTACCCTAATCCCTTTTTGTCCATTGAACTCAGGGCCTGTGCAGTCCCTGAGCTTCTTTTGCTCAGGGCTAATACTCTACCACTTGAGTCACAGCATCATTTGTAGCTTTTTCTGAGTAGTTTATTGGAGATAGGAGTCTCACGGACTTTTCTGCCTAGGCTGGTTTCAAATTGTGATCCTCAGATCTCAGCCTCCTGAGTAGCTAGGATTATAGGTGTGAGCCAAGCACCTAACCTTGGTATCCATTCTTAATACAAGAGCCAAAATTACCCATTTAAAACTAAATCCAGACCATGTCACTCAGTTTCATTTATCTGGAAAGAATATTTAAAGTCCTCACAGTGGCTGGCAAAGTTATCATCTTCTGACCCCACACCTTGTGCCTCTTTGCTCTCCTCTTCCACAGCATACTCTGTTCTCGACAGCCATAAACACACTTGCTTTAAAGAGTCTGCCTTTGTTCTTCATTCTGCTGGAGATGTTTTCCTTGGAGGACTAGAGGGTAGTGAACTCTCTCTCTGCCCTGCATATTCATTTTCAATGACACTTTTTCAAAGAAGCCTTCCCCAAGCACCCAATATTCAATATGCATGTTACGCTTTCCCACTGTCAAAGGATTGTTCTTTTGAGCAGGAGTTTTAAGTCTGGTAACAGTTTAGAGCATAAGGGTGTAACTTCCCAAGACCCTGACATTCATCTCAAGATAGTTATGGGTCATTGACTACACAGGAGGCATGGACTGCTGAGTAGGGTTCAGCCCTACTTTCAATCAATGCTATGAGTATGATCACCTCTCCATTGCCAGAGCTAGTAGTAAACTGGGTTGGGAGTTGGATGGTGGGTCGACAAACAGAGCAGGCTGATGACAGCTCCATCTATTCTGCCACACCAATTAGGGTCTCGAAACCTTCGGGGAGCCTGTGGATATTGTGGAGCAAGTTTAATAAGGAAACTTTTATGAACAGAGCCCTCCAGTCAGATTCTATCAGAGATGAAATTTTCTTTCCTTGTTCTACCTCTGGAAAAAAATAACAACTTTTCTTCTCTTTCTCTCATTTGTCATAATACTTTCTCACTTCAGGGTGTTCAGAAATTGACCAGAAAGAATTCAACAAGGAATATGAAAGGTTCAGAGTGAAAGCTAACGGAATAGTCAAGTACATTTCTTCTCTTGGATGACAGTACTTCTAAAATAAAACAAAATGAAACAAAAAAACAAAACAAACTTGGAGTGCAAACAATACGGTTTCAAAGGCAGGAAAAAAATAAAAAGGGAGCACCAACAAAGGAACCTTGGTCAGCAGACAGCAAACTCAGTGGGCTCCTTGAGAAGGACTTAGCAGAAACCTGTCAAAAGATGGAGTCAAACAAACTCAGTGCAGTCAAGCAATAGTGCATCCATCATTTCACACAGACTTCCTTCCAGCAGCGATGGCCCCTTGGCTGCTTCTCTTCATGGTACTAATCAAACCCTGCCTGGAAATGAGAATATCAGAATCTTCTGTATCTTCTTCTGAATCATCTGATCACTTTCTCTGTCATATTGATGTAAATACGAAAGCAAGTCTCCCTCTCTCCTGTCATGTGAGCTTCAAGATCTACACTTGAGCCTGTAACCATAGTGAGCAATCTCGCTCTTCTCTCGAACTACACTGTTAGTATCTCAGATTCAATGTCGAGATATATATCTCTATCTCTATATATCTATTTCTAGCTTTAAGAAGTCAAAGAAATGAATGTACTGCTGTTCCTCTTTTTTAATAAAAGGTTTCAGACGAGCTATTTTATTTGCCAATAACGTTAGAATAAAACAATGCTGCTTCCTGTTCTCTCTCCATCTTTCTAAAGAGCAGTCCTTCAAAGTCTTCAGGATCATGACCTTCTCTTTGTGTTCATGGCAAAGGTTCTTGGACAGTTCAGTAAAGATGGAAGGGAAAAGCTAGGCCAATAGTTGTTTTTCCAACAACACCTGCATATGTGAACCCCTATGGCTGGTGTGGGTATTACTCAACTTACTGGATGGGGAGGAAACAAACATCAGGTTTGGTCCTATCATGAATTTACTGGAATGATAAAAATCCTGTTACCAACTGCCCAAGCTTAAGGTTTTTCTACCTAGCATCTTATTCTTCCCCCATCTTCCCATTCCTTTCTCCTTTCCCTTCCTTGTTAACTCTGATTCTGGTAGCAAAGAAACCAAGCAAGCCCTCAGCTTTCATAACAGGAGAGAACTCTAGGCTTATGGTATCCTTGTTACCCATTCGTAGAGATAACATATGACCTGAATTCCCTAATGTGAAGTTGTAGCCCTTGATGGCATTACACAATTACTTATGAAATCTCTTTACAGGGAAGAAATAGAGCAGAGTGGGGTAAGGGAAGTTGTCTGTATATCCATGCATAGTTCCCCAGTTCTTTAAATGCCACAAACACTATAGGCAAATTGGGTTCATGGTATTTATAACATCAGGGACTACTTCACTTGTTCCACCTCAAAGTTTGGATGCCAATCACAGATGCAAACATGTGTCACGATAAGTGAAAAAGAAAAAAACCCCAAACATTAATAACATTCAGGAAAGCAGCTGCTAGTTTTTTAAAATCCTAAGACAAATTTCAGTGAATGAACTAGATTTTTCAAGTCAATTTTTTTTGTGCCAACACTGGATCTTTAAAACACACATTATTCTTAGATCTTTAAAATACATATTTTTTTTCTTGAAAATGGAGGCTGCCATTTTCTTTACTTAAATTCATTTGTTAACTGTATGTTAACGTACAAATTTTGTGTTTTGCCTCTGGTTAAAAATGAGGTATTGGACAAAACCATTCATTCAGTGATGTTTATTGAAATCCCACTATTTCTCACTTCATCCTTTAAAAATATAGAAAAATAAGGTCTAGGTAAACAACCACCTTGAATGATGTCAATCTAAGAGGTCTCTCTGGTAGAAGGCTACACAGTTCCCTTAGTCCTCTCTGGTCATGACTCAGTACGCTGGAGGACTACTTGAGGAGTGTGTTTATTAAGTCAACCTTTTAAGATTAACATGGTACATAGTTGGAAAGGAGCACTGGTATCCTGATTGATAACCAAGGTCTACAAAGTCCTCAATATTCTAGGATTACTGAATAAACAATTGGATAAATGCTTTATCTGTAAAGCACTAACAAGGTCAAATTCAGCACTGTTCGGGGCTAAGAAAGGAGGCATGGTTTATGGCCACTGAAAAAAGTCTGGGAACCTTTCAGTAAGAAAAGCTCACTAAGAGTTAATAATACGTTAATTTTGTTCAGCACCAATATCAACAAAGCAACATGCCCACAGTGAAGTAAGAGGATGCTGTCTGTGTAGCTCACATTCTATTTATCAGAATGATATTGGCAGAGACATGGACATATTTAAAATAGGAAGGGGGAGGTATCATCTTTGGTCTTAAATTACTATTCTCAGCACTAAGGAGAAGGTTTAATCTTTGTTGTTTCACAAGACTGCATAAACTGTAAATTTTAGGAGGGTTTGTTTCAATTGAATACAGGCATAAGTTGTATCAGTTAGAATGTCCCTGATCATAGAACTGCCTTCCAAAGAAATAGCCAGCAGTGATAAGTTAAAGCAGAGCTTCTGACTGGATGTCAAGGATGCATTAAGGCACTGTGTCCATTAACAAAGAGGGCTACATATATATACATATAGTTTCTGGCCTTTTTTACCCCCAAATTCTCTGCTTTTCTTTAACAGAATTCCACAGTTATCTAGCCACTGATTTTGTGGTTCTATATTCTGTACTGAAACAGGGACTCATACAGAAAAGGATCACATGTGGTTTCCATAAGTAAATTATTTGCAATCCTTGACATTTTAAAGAATGAAACATTAGGGCTGGGAATGTAGCTTAATGGTAGAGTACTTGCCTAACATGCCTGAAGCCCTGGGTTCAATTCCTTAGTACCACATAAACAGAAAAAGCTGGAAGTAGTGCTGTGGCTCAAGTGGTAGAGTGCTAACCTTGGGCAAAAGAAGCTCACGGACAGTACCCAGGCCCTGAGTTCAAGCTCCAAGACTGGCAAAAACAAAAAGAATGAAACACTAGCTATCAAGCAAAGAATCTACTTCAAATACAGTGCTTACCCACACCATTTGAGTGCTACAATTCTCTGCTAACCTTTCATTTACATAATGTATTAGGTATTATTAGTATAAACATTTTAGGGGATTGTTTTTATTGGAGTCTTCTGGGATTTTAGAATTTGTAGGGCAGCTGGTACTCAGTTTATAAAGGGCTGAGTCTGATACAGAATGAACTTCCAGGAGATACACTATTGTTCCAGGCAGTTTATTTCCTTATACTATTTAGAGATTGTTCTAGTCAATCCCCCCCCACCCCCCGGGCTCCCCATATATACACCTTTGTGATTAGCTCAGAGACGGATAATCCATCTAAACTAGGATGATCCGAACAGATGGGGCTCAATTCCAGGACTTTTCTTGGTGGGGGGAGAAAGACTCTTGGAAGGATAATCTCTTTTCCTTGTGGAGTCAGACATAAGAGGAATTGACTTTGGAACTCACCACAGTGTAGAAAAAGCCTGTTAGGGAAATCAGCCAGTTCTGAAGAGGGCCGAGCAGACACAAGGAAAGCAGAGAGCAAAGTACATAGATGCTCTTGGCTCTGAGACTTCCTTGAACTTTGTTGTGAAGTCTGAACTTTGTTGTGAAGTGACTTGTCATGCCCCTTCCACTAGTTATCTTGAAGCAGAATTCTGTGTTGCTCATATGAGTTCTTACAGGCATATTACTTTAGTTATATACCAAGAGAAATAACTGAGATCCAGTCTCAGCCACACACAACCAGTCTTATTTCCTTCAGATGTTAAAAATCCTTCTTTATTCTTAACACAGAAAAAGGAAAAGGAAGGAGAATAAGAAAACTCTTCTACCCTTTAAAATTTAGCAAGGTCAGACTATAACAGCCCAAACTTTGACCTGCGGACTCAAGAACTGGACTGAATATAATGAGGAACACTGCAAAAATTTAACAAGTGGAAAAATAGCCTGGTGTGATTCTTTGAGAACAAACTGCTCAATGTCAGCAAGCCTTAGGCACTACTAAAAATCCAAGGTCAATTCTACTGAAATAGGGTTTTTATACATTGTCATCTTTCTTATCCATTTAGTTGAAACTAGAATCTTTTCTATTGATTAAAACAAAATTCACAGCCTGATTTTAATCAGCAACAATCCCTTTAGGTTAAGTACCAGCACAGGGAGGAGAGGTAGAGACAGGAGAGCTTCTTTAGTAAAATGGCAGGAGGTGGCTCTCAGGACAAACTCTCACCATCTCACTTGCCTCCTTGATGGATCTGACAGAAAATGAAAGATTCCAGATATTCAAGATGAATGTAAAGAAACTAAAAGGGATTTATCTGGATGTTGTCCTGTTCATTTATTAATTTTAAGACTGATGTAGAAAATATACAAGACACTAATCATATTAGAATTTCTAACCCCAAAGTTGTCATAGATGGAGCAAGGTTATTTTGAGAACAGGCATTAATCAACTGCATTAGTAAGGAGCACAACACTAAGTGTTGCATTCTAACCATGAACGTGCTGCCTGCTATTTGTGCTTTGTGTGATGACTTTAGTAATAAATAGGTGGCTCTTGGTAGAGTTCTTGGCTTGAAATGAGGCATAAATATTATCAACATCTCTGATTATCTCTGAAGCTGAGATGTCAACTTGTCAACTTAGCAAACTGTCAAACCAGAAGCTCCCGATGGAAGAGCTTACTGATATATTCTTAACCTTCTTTCCTGGTTATATATTATATCTGTCTATGCTAAAGTATTAGGAATTGCTCTTTAGACCTCACTGTAAGAAAAATTTGAAATCATGTACAGGCTGAACCTTTTAAAGTAGAGAGAATGTGATAAACACCTACATTAAAAACTAGTCACTAACTTATGCATATTAAAAAATCTGCTGGAGCACAGTAATAACAGATGTGTTTCTTTTTTTAAGATAGTTGTTATTTTCTGGAGGCTCATTCTGTAAGTCCCATAATGCCACCATGATGGGTGGAATTTCTAGAAAAAAACCTAGCTTTTCACAAGTAGAATAAATCACAATGTTTCTTCTTTTCCAGAGGGCTGTTTGCTTCTTATCTTTTAGGAATAGCCATGTTTCTGTAACAGTTTTATACACTACATACTTCAAAAATAGTTCTAAACTTTGTTTAAGGAAAAATATCTTTTCTCAGTGTTTTAAATAACCACATGACAATAATAATATGTTATTTGTCCTTGGCCACATTTGTAACTTGAAGTGACAGAGAAAGATTCTGTGTTTTTCCTGATTGTTCTTTTGCATCACGATATATGCCTCTTTTAGACTTTGTATGAGGCAATTAGAATACTTGGGGGAATACTGCACTTCCAGTCTAAGCATATTCTAACCATACATTATTTCAAGAATCAATGATATTGGAATGGAAAGATGATTTTTTTTTTTTTTTGCCAGTCCTGGGCTTGGACTCAGGGCCTGAGCACTGTCCCTGGCTTCTTTTTGCTCAAGGCTAGCACTCTACACTTGAGCCACAGCGCCACTTCTGGCCATTTGTCTATATATGTGGGTGCTGGGGAATCGAACCCAGGGCTTCATGTATATAGGCAAGTACTCTTGCCACTAAGCCATATTCCCAGCCCTGGAAAAATGATCTTTATAGAATGTTGCAACCACTTTGAGCATTTGTTTTTGACATTAACTGGCCCTACAATAAACCAATGAGATCTGAATTAGTGACAGGTGATATATCTGAATTTACAGCCATCTAGCCATCCCTCCATTATTCCATCCATCCTTCCTCTTTTGGTTAATACTTTTTACTTTGCTTTCACATCCAAACCGAAAAGGGGCATTATCCACATTTTAAAAACACGTAAAGCGAAGTTCAGAAAAACTGCATGAATTAGTCCAGATTACACAGCCAGAAAGAAACCAATTCAGAACTTCAAAATGAAGTCATTAAGTGAACACTTGTACTATCGGGAGAAAGACCCCAAGTAAGAATTTTGCTGTGTACAGACTATGCCTGTACGTATACACAATGCTTTTTGCAAACATGGGAGGACAGAGTATTGCCAAGTCAGGTAGGATCTCCACTAGAAGGATCAACAACTAATGGCTATAGTGTTGCATTTAAAGGGTATCCTGGTGACAATTATAAGTGGATTCATTAGGTTTCCACTAAGCTACTTGTGATATTCTCCTCTGTTCATTGTGCCTACACAACAGGAAGCAACTATAGCAGAGGACAAATTAGCATTTGTTGAACTGTTATCCAAATATTTTATTTCATTTTAATACAGAGACAGTCCACAGGCCATTAGGGCTATAGAGGAACAGGATATAAAGCCAGGCAGAGGAGAGCTTGAGTCTCACTGCCGCTGTTTAACAGCTGTGAGCCAAGACACTGCCCATCCTCAGCCCCTTCACATGTCAGTGGGCTACTGGAAGGATTAAATAAGATACTGTGTGTGGATTCCCAGGCATGGGCTGGACCATATGATGATTCTATTTCCCCATTCAATGATATCAAAAGAAAAAATATTTGTAGAATTCATATATGTAAAGTACTTTCAAGTAAGGCAGTTATTGATCATACTTATTAAGTAGTATTGTTTAGATCAAGAAATACTACATTTTCAAGTGGATTAGCTTTCTAATGATTTAGAAACAATTTAGAGAAAAAATTAGAGTATCTAACATATTGCCCCAAGCAATATTATTGGACTATTTTGAATTTAATGACAGTATTCAAAGAAAACAGGATTTCTACATTAGGGATTTCCCTCACTAATAATTAAACTGAAGATGTATATTTCCCCTATTGTTGAAGAGTTTTTTAATTTTGAAAAATGTGAATAGCATTTCATTTTTACATATGTACTTCTATAAATGGAAGCCTTCCATAAATGTCTGTAACTTACAGCACTTGGCAGCTTTTTTGTGTGTATGCTAGTATTAATGCTTGATCTCAGGACCTTGAGCTCTTGTTTGGCTAGCACTCTTGTTTGGTGGGTATTCCTATCACTTGAGCTATGCCTCCAGTTCTAGCTTTTTGCTGGTGAATTGGAGATAAGAGTCTCACAAACTTTCCTGCCTGGGCTGGCTTTAAACTTTGATCCTCAGATACGAGTCCCCCAGTAGCTAGCTAGCATATAGGTACAAACCACTGGTACCCAGCAATGTTTCTTTTTTCTAAGTCTGGAGAATGTGGTTCTTACACCTTATTAATACCATCACTCTCCTTGATTCATTTGAAGAGTAATCTGATTTCTACTAAGTGTCATTCATAAAACTTCTAAGGATTGCATTTAGGCCCTAAATAGTGAAAAATTTAGTCCTTATGATATATTTCCTATGTTTACATTTACTATCTCATCTCCACAGAACCGAAAATTAAGTACCAATCCTTTATGTGCTATATGCACATCAATAATGTGTAGGACACCTTGTTTGTGTTAAAAGGAGATAAAACAGATGTCAAAATACTTTGGAAATTTAAAAGCACTATCCACATTAAGGTAAAATTATGTAAGCGTGACTATAACATTTATTTATTAGAGGCAGGGAAATGAGGAAGCATTTTAGAACTCTTGGGCTACTGAATCTAATTTAGGATTATAGGCCAGAGAAACTATGTTTTTGCAAGGTAGGAGACCCATTGTTTAGATGTGTTTAGATCATCATATCCAGTGATTTAAAAATGCTATTAGGGCTGCCTTCAATTTCATTCCTTACACAGTCATTTAAGACAGATGCCAGAATATTGCTTATATCAGAATAAAAGCAAAGAGCCACAATATTGGTAAACTTCATATATTCTAAGATATTTTTCAATACTGCTCAAAGATTTCAAAAACAAGTTCCACTCCAGTCTTATATTTTAAATACTTGCCAAGAAATTCAATAGGTAGAATGAACATTAAATCTATCTCAATTTAATCCCAACCTTGGTTTTCTCACTTAGGCAAAATACCCTCAAACATCTCTTGGGCAGACCTTACAAAGGTGAAGCTCCTATGAATTATTGCAGCATTCAAGAACTTAAGGTATCAAGCCTAAGGCTAGAATTCCAAATCACTCTAGTGAGGGCTCAGCTGAACAGGAAGAAGTAGAGTGTTGAAAGAAAGTGAACCGGTCCTGGTGATTTTCCCTCAACTGCATTCTCTTTTCTTTTAGTAGGTAAGAAAGCAAGCCTGCAGGTAGGCTTCCATCTTTTAGTGGGAAACACACAGATTTTCCAAGTATTAACCCATATTAAGTGTGCCTTTTGGGAGAAACCCCTTAGAACAAAGGCACAGGAACTTCTCTTTGGGTTGGGAGAAGGTATAATAAGCTGCTTCCTTACAGGAATTTTAATTGCTCATTCAAACCGATAGTAAGACTCAACTTTATTGGCTCAACATATAAGGCCAAGGAAAAATGTGGTCTAGAGGCAGTATTTAAATTGTTCTAAAGGCAAATGAATTTCAAAAATCAGAACAGCAAATGATCAAAACCAAGAAAGGAAAAAAATATAATTGAATGGCTAAGGACAAGGCAACAAAATGACCAAGTATATCCTATTTTGACAGGTTAAAGCTTTGCAGTGACACTAGTTCAAATAGTTCATTTCTCTATGATATTTGGCCATGTCAGGCTAGGGAACATTTCCCAAACAAATTTTTAAAACTGTAATTAACACAACCTAAAAAGAGTGCAATCCCAGAATCCCCTTTCCTTATTGATTAGATTCCTGTAGTGCCATCTCCCATCTTCTCTGAAGCTAAAGTACTATGTTGAACTGCAGGATTTCAGAAAGCTTCTAGCATGCTCCTGTTTGCTAATAGAGCCTATGTCTCTATTAGTCATTCAATCGGTGTTAGTCAGGCTGGAGGTAAATAACCACACCTCACAGCTGCTCTGTAGCTTGCTGTATTCCATCAAACGGCTTATCTCATTCTGCTGTCCATTTTCAGGTTTTTCTTACCTGGCCAGATAAAAGTTTTCTCAAGGCAAGGCAATTCCTAAAAGGGATGCAGTTTTGACTGAAGTGACCAAAATATTTTGGTTATTCAAAAAATATTCCTGCCTCTGGGATTCTCAGGAAGAAAGTAAGGGCACAATTTTGCTAGATTACCTCTGAGTATTCAGACATAGGAAGAGGAAGAATTAGTTCCTCTTTGGAAAAAATACCCTATGTGGATAAATTATAGAAGCAGCTGAGACAGGAAATTCTGTGACACAAGTTGATACAATCAATAATAGGTATTACTCATTAACGAACTATCCTGTTTTATCCAGGGAAGATTGGTTCAGAAAAGACTGAGTTTGAATTAACACATAAAGATAACATTGTTCAAGGTTAAGATGAACCACATCTCTGAAATGCTGCCATTAGGTAAACAGATCACGTATTTGATCACAAAAATGAACAAATGCCAGGAAATTAATGAATATCTAGGGTGTGGAGGCTTTCATACTTCCTATTTAGGAGAACTGTACTGAAAATAGTAATATAGATTTAAGGACAGTACCTAACAGAAGAAGATTATTCTTTTTTTTGTCTCTCCTACTTTTCCATCTCCCTTCAATAAAACATATCCTAATCCTAATGTTGCCACCCCCTCAGAACAATTCAGTATTGAGAGACTAGAAAGGAGACACACTATTCCACATCCTCTTTCTCCAAGACATCTCTCAGGCAGAACAGCCACGGTTTCCAGAACATTCTCTTCACACTTTTCTTCCTTGAGCTGCAGCATAAAATGTTTAGCAAAGTTGTTTTTTTTTTTTTTAAACAACACACTCACCAAACAATTGGAAAAAAATGACAACTAAGGCAAAGCAATTATAGACAAATTTTCACCTAAAAATTCTTAGGTGTAGAAATGAGAAAAAAGACTCTTAGCACATTACTATGAACCTAGAATAAGGATGAAAAGAGTTGATTCTGCCAGTAGCTGTCAATACACCCATATTTTTGAACCTTAGGGTAAAGCTGTTAGATCTAGGTGGCCCTATGAATGGGCCTGAGGAACAGTTCTACTGTTTAGCAATGATTGGCTCAAGTTTCTGAGCACAGATCCAAAGACAGACTAGAATGAATACTCATATCAAATAGGAATAGTCAGACTGTAACAGAAATCTCTTTTCAATTTGCACGTGTGCACGTGTGTGTGTGTGTGTGTGTGTGTGTGTGTGTCTGTTCTGGAGCTTGAACTCAGGGCCTGAGCATTGTCTCTGAGCTTCTTTGCTCAAGGCTACTGTTCTTCCACTTGAGCCAAAGCTCCATTTCTGGCTTTTTGGTGGTTGAGGATAAGAGTCTCACTGGCTTTTCTGCCTCAGCTGGCTTGAAACCTCTATCCTTAGATCTTAGCCTCCCAAGTAGCTAGGATTATAGGCAGGAGCCACCAGAGCCTGGCTTTTCAGTTATTTATATCAGTAAGCATGATCTTCAGCTCCTCAAGGTAACAATATTAGACGATGCAACTAGACCCAGTAGTACAATTCTATATAAGCTTGCAAGCTTGGGAGGATATTGGCATCATTACATGGAGTTAACCCTCCCCTCCCAACTTCTGTCATATTATTCTACCAATTTACACTTCAAATCTAGAGTTTATCATTCCTCTTCATTATGTCTTGATTCTGACACCATTTTATTCTCTTTAGAGCAAAGATTTCATGGGTACAAGAGATTAGACATGATTTCTTCAGTTAGAATGGATAATGACCATATGGGTATACATTCTTCTGTCTGAAAGGTCTGTTCCAGGCTAGTTCAAGAGAGCAGAGGAGAAAAGACACTCTAAAATGGTAATATTTCACTGTGAGCTACAGTTCAATCTTTAAATGTGTTACCTGATACAGGTGAAAGGCAAACATATCACAGAGGCTATGAGTACCTTACCTGAGCCATCTGCCTCTCCAGTTTTGATCGGGGAATATCATCAAAGTAGTTTTCATTTCTTCTCCTCCTTGCATCGCCCTGCATGATAATGTGAGGAACGTCTAGGGAGCCACCAGTGGTGTAAGTGCTTTGGCTAAGTGATGGAGACAACTGAGGAGGAGTGTGATTACCACTGGGTTCCTGAATGGAAATACATCATGAAATAAATACCATGCTCTCATGGCTAACCTTTGGTTTCAAAATTTTGAAATACTAACAAGACAGACGGTGAGGAGTTATGAATCAACTTCCAAGGAATAAATGACATTCTACCTATATAATCTATATTCCACCACCTTTTCTCTATAAAGAACGCAATCATGTCAATACACACCTCCCTCCATCCCAAGTATTTCAGGTAAAAGTATAAAGAATAAGGCTCTGTTTTCTTAAACCAGTGCTGTGGATGATTACAGGAGGGAGGCAAACCTTTGTTTGGCACCCAGACACTATCATGTGTGTTTACAAGGGAAGGAATTGTGGGCAGGATGTCTTCACCAGTGTAAATGCAGTGATGAGAAGCTAAAATGGGACCTAGTGGGTCCCAAGCTTCCACCAAAGAGTGGTCTGATGATAGGGCCAGGAAAAGGACACAGTACGGCAACACAGCATGTCACACAACATATAGAGACTGCAGAGCAATGCATATAAGGACAGAGAATGCTTTTCAATGGCAAAGACAACCCTAGCTGGAAATTGGCCAGAAGATAAGAGGCTGAGCTTTGGTGCTTTCAATCAGCTGATTCTCTAGGCCATTCTCTCTGAGATGCCCCAGACTGCCTTTGGCCGAGTTATTTCACTTTAGCTGAGGAATTTCTGTCTTTGATCAGTTTTTTTTGTTCCCTCAAGTCTCTTCTGGGGAGTCAGAGTGGGAGGCTCAGAAGGGAAAGGTCAGGGAGCAGGTAAAGTAAGCTGGAAATCATTCCTCCAAGGAGTAATTTCAGAAGAATTACATCAATGGTGCCTACAGCTTCATCCCCTTCCAGATAGCAAGAGATAGCAAGACAATAAAGCCTCTTCCAGCCTCATTTACTCTCCCCACCTAATCTATTGGAGGTGCTCCTCCTAGAGGGAGAAAAATGAGTCTATTTCTTCATGCCCCTCAAGTAGCCTGCACGTATCCCAGTTCTAACTGGGATCATTTTATTCTCCTGACTCTCCTACATCCTATTCTCTTCAATTTCATGGAAACTTTATTTTCTTCTTCAAAGTTGAACCTGACTCAACATTACAACAGTTCCTGTCTTATGGGATCCTGTGCCATCCTGACATCAATGTATCATTTGCTAAAGTTCACTAATCAGAGGCATTTCTCCTCGGGCATTTGTGTCTAAGGCTCATGCTTCGCCCTCATTATCACTCCTACCCTTCTACCTTTTCTGATGCTTGCCAGAGACAGGAATCAGAAGCAAGCAGAGTAAACAGAGCCGAATAAGAACTCAACACTTTGCCAGGGAAATTCCCAGCTTTTGGATGGATTTTTGAAAATATCATGTAGGGTTCATGAAAACCAGGGACTGTCCGCCTACTCCCTTGTCACTGACATCTCCTTAGAAACCATCTCTCTTGAGTTCTCTTTCTCTGTCCCTTCCTTCTCATTTCCCTTCTTCCTTTTGCCTATCTAATACAGTTGCTAAGTTTTCTTCCCCTATTTCTGAAATACAGCTGCAAGAAATACAGGTAGTTTATTAAATAAAGTTTTAGATTCCTTATTCTTAATTTTTCAAGTGGGTAAAAAAATGGTCAATTTTCAATTCTGGAAAAACAGAAGACCCTGAGGTTAATTTTAAATTGATCTTTATACTTAACTGTGGTCTTTGATCGATTTCCTTTCTGTGGGTTTGAGGAACCTGACAGAAAACTCATTTCCTTTCTCTGTATAGATGGGAGTGTGGAATTGGAGGTGAGGGAGTTGACTCTTTATGGGTGGTGATTTGTCAGACTGAATTCTATTTGAGCTATACTTCTGACATTCCAGTGTACATACATTTAAGTAATTATGAAGGCCAAATCTTATTTTACAAAAACATAATCAAAAGAGAAATTGTTTTCTACACTGAGTAGAGAACTGGCTATATAATTCCTGTCCATTGCTTTAGTCATTTTATTGTGCTAAGAACTTGTTGAAGGTAGGGGCAGAGCACTAAATGAATGTAGCATCACTTACCCTGAGGGTGGTGGACCGAGGGGGCTTCTGTGGAGGATCTTCGTGCAGCCTGTCTCCCAGAGAAGCCAAAATGCGTTTCCTGTGGCCAATCAAACTGATTTTTAAAACCTGAAACAACATGTATTTGGATTAACTATTTCATCTGAGAAAACAATATTGTTTCGCATGTCCTAAAACATGAGGAATGAATGTCCAAAGTTAGCTCTTCTCAGTGACAGGTGGGATGTGAAGTCAGGGGCACAGTCAGGGCTAGAAGCTAGGAAGCTGGGGAGTAGAAAAAGGTGGTGGAGGTGGTACCCCTGGACTTTTGCTGCCCTGAGTCCACAGCCAAGAGACCCTTCCAAAATTCAAGCCAAGGTGGATACAGATACAGGTGGTTCATGTCTATAACCCCAGCTACTCAGGAGGCTGAGCTCTGCGAATCCTGGCTCAAAACCAACCTGACCAAATACTTGAAAGTATTATATCCATTTAATCAGCAAAAAGCTAGAACTGGCATGGCTCAATTGGTAGAGCATCAGTGAAAAAAACAAACAAGTGACAGTATAAGGGCCTGAGTTAAAGCCCCAATACTGGCATAAAACAAAATAAAACAAGATGAACCCTCCACCCCTCAGATAGCTGAAAACCCTCCAGTGGTTTTTTACTACTCTTGGAACAAGAGCTAGTTCTTACTTGGCTCACAAGTAATATACCTGGTTGTCTCCATCTTTCTCTCCTGATTCTCTTCCCTCCACACAAGATTCAGTCATAGGGGCAGAGTGACTGCATCTTGAACATCCATACTCGTTCTAGCCTTTGAGGCTCTACCTCTGTTTGTCTATTGGCTTGTAAAGCTCCTCCAGAGATGTTCAGGAACCCAGCGACCTCCCATCCCTCAGTTCACATGTGTCCCCACTGGAAAGGCATTTATCCATCTCTAAGTAGTCCTCAACATCCAATGGAACTAAGAATTGTTCAGAATCTAAATCTCCACACCTGCTCCTGGTGCTTTACAAATGCGAGCCCTTTCAATCTTCCTAAACATGTGTGCCTGGAAATTCTCCTTACAGTTGAGGAAGCTAAGGTTCAGAGTCGTTCCGTCACAACCTAAATATGCGGAGGCACTCAGGAAACAATCAGGTTTGCCCAATTTCAAAGCTGTTTGACTCCGAGGCATACACTGGAAAGCTATCTTTAAATATTGCCGATTTTTAAAATAAATTATTATGAATCCACTAAAAAATGTATTTACCCCTTCTGTAAGAATGTTTATGATTCCAGGGTATAACAACTTCTGATGGGCAACTAGTTTCCAAAGTATTTCAAAAGGAAAATGCTTCCCCTCTCTTCAAGTTTTACAGCAGAAAAGTAAGCATTTCTTTGGCACATAAATTGTGCTGTGTTGAGTTGTTATTTGTTAGCCTATTGGTTTTTCTGCCTAAATCAATCTAGGTTTTTAAGTGGCCCTCTAACCTGTTCCTTTTGTATTCACCCCCTGCCCCATGCCTTTAGTGATGATGGGATGACAAATATTAACTGAGGCAAGTGTCTACCTGTACCACATGCTCTTTACAAACTTTATAAGCTTTCATCTTCCCAGGTTGATGAATCTTACTCTTTGTAAATATGTTTTCATAAAGCAGCTCTTCTTTCCCATAAGTTATTTTACTTAGCTTTCTCTGGACCTTCTTCCACCTTATGATAGCTGTTTAAGGTTTGTGGAAAAAAATGGTTTGTAATATTCCAGGTATGGGGCTGGGGATATGGCCTAGTGGCAAGAGAGCTTGCCTCGTATACATGAGGCCCTGGGTTCGATTCCCCAGCACCACATATACAGAAAACGGCCAGAAGTGGCGCTGTGGCTCAAGTGGCAGAGTGCTAGCCTTGAGCAAAAAGGAAGCCAGGGACAGTGCTCAGGCCCTGAGTCCAAGGCCCAGGACTGGCCAAAAACAAAAAAACAAAAAAACAAAAAAACATTCCAGGTATAAGTGAACCATAGTTTTATGCCTGAGCAGGACACTGTTTTGTGTGTGTGTGCACACGCACGTGCATGCGTGCAGGTCTTAAGGTTTGAATTCAGGGCCTAGGTGCCATCCTTGAGCTTTTTTTTTTTTTTCCCCTCAAGGCTAATGCTCTACCACTTGAGCCACAGATCCACTTCTGACTTTTTTTTTTATTGTTATTTGGAGATAAGAGTCTCACAGACTTTCCTGCTCAAGGTGGTTTTGAACTGCAATAATCAGATCTCAGCCTCCTAAGTAGCTCGGACTATAGGCATATGCCACCAGCCACTAGCTTATTTTCTGCTTTTAATGTTACCTTTAAAATATTCTTCCTAAGCACACCTGAACAGTCTGGCTGGTTTTTAGCTGCAGTTGGAGTAGCTAGAGACAAAGGCACATGCTAAAATGTATTAATGTTTGCTACAGCTGATAGTTCAAAACCCTTTAATCTTGAAAGAATGGTTTATTTTTCTCTATATTCCTTATCTTACTGTTGTCATCCATGCAGAGGCCCATATGCCATCCCTTTGCCCACTCACGTACCCTGTGTTGTGTTTCTGCATTTATATTAGCCAGCTTGACATTTCACTACCTGGAAGAGCTTAGCAGATTTTTGCAAATCTGGATATTTCACTATGTACTTTCTTTTAGATGATTTATAAATATGCTAAGTAAGTGTGGTCCCAGTGCTCAGTACTTGCAGCAGCATTATTTATACCATCCATAGAAATGCCCTTATAATCTTGCATTGTTTTTTTTTTTAAAGCACCAAGATCAAAGAGTTCCTCCATATTAGAAAAATACAACATTGACCTTTCAAAGACACTTTGCAAGTCTAAACATACTATGGTTGGTTTCTTATTCTCTTTTATTCTCATTCTCAGGTGCTTTGCCAACGGCTTCTATGGGATATACATTCCTCCCATAAAATCCCCACAGCTTTTCTTCCAATAGATAACCGGACCTGATGCCGATGGGGTGACCATGAGCCACCGAATCCTGGTAAGAAATGTTTTCACAGCAATAAAGTCGCTCAGAATTACTTTGACAAACAACTGACACTAAAGAACAAATAACTGTAGTAGAAAAGAACTGGTGTACCCCTCAGTTGCTATTCATTTCCTCTCTCACACTCAATTTTGGGCAAGCGATCTGACTTGTCTGATCTCTGTTTTCTCATCTGCCAGAGGAAGAAGTATTAGTGCCAATCTCTAGTGTCAGTGGGAAAATGAAAAAGAAATTACGAGAAAGATGGCACAATGCACGGAAATAGAAAATTTGACCTTCACTGTGTGCTTGTTTCAGAGAATGACCTGAAGATGCAAAGAAATCTTCATTCAGAAGAACTAGGTCTTGGTTGTTCTCATAAAGCTAATCATGTCAAATAAGCTGGTGCTTTGCATAGAGAGATCTGATTCACTTTGGAAGAGCTCTCATTGGAGCAACTTATCCCAGTAAGAATGCATTTGATTTCTAGTTATTTATTTGGGCACAGACCTATTTTAAAAGAATATATGTTTTTCTTCTTCTATCCACTCTGTTTAATCCTCAAGAGGAGGTAAACTGAGGTATTCCTCTACCCTGGAGCTCTGTTGCTGACTCCTCTACAGAATGACAAAGAAGGCAGTAGGTGGATTAAGTAGATAACAAATTAACATAGAATCCTGACTCACATCAAGAAGATGTGGGTAACTCTCCTTACTTATTAGAAATGGTCTCATATTACATGATATGGACAATAATGGCCATTTATCCAACATTTCCTGTGTTCAAGTTCTGTATAATAGTTGTGCTAACATACATGTTCATTATACACATGTACAAATATCTTATTTAATACTTAAAGTAATGGTATCATTCCTGTTTTATAGATGCAATACCTGAGGGCAGAAACACTGAGTAACTTGTCCAACATCATGCTAATAACAGGGGCCACGACTGGGAACTGCTGGGGTCTGTCTGCATTTGAGTTTTTAAAAGAAATTGTGTATTCTCTGAATTTGATTCTTTACCTGCTCATCCACTATGTTCCTCTTCCCGCTATTAACCTCTGTACCTTCTAATCTTATCTATCTATAGGTTATGCCATAGTGGGACTTCTTATGGTGTTTTTTATTTTGTTTAAAACATTCATATTGGGTCTTGGGCATTCAAAAATAATCTAATTTTGGACAAGGCTCATAACAGATTTAAAAGTTTCTTGCAAAAATACATACAAAGACTAAGGATAGGAAATTCTCATTACTAATATCAGAATTGTAGGTAGGTAACATTTGGTCTCACAATAACCAACTCAACAGTAAAAAATTTGATTGCCAAGACAATACAGAGAGAATATTCCAAAGGAAAATTGTCATTATGGAAAAGTTAAATCCAAAGGCAATTGGGTTTGCCTTCAGTGAGAATAGCTCAATCTCTGATTATCTTTGTAATTAGAGCTGTGAAATAGTGGAATCCCTAGCTTTAATAACCTGAAAACCTTTTGTTGAAATGAAAAAAAAAATACCCGCAAACAATGGTTACTGTGGTAGTGTCTGTTGAGTTTTAATTACTGCTTGGGTGCAAACTAGAATTCAAATGAGAGTAAAAGATAAAGTAATGGTAATATATTGGGCACTTAGTTACACCAAGTTACTGAGGCAATTTAGTTCAACTCAGAAACAAGTGAGTTTCTGCCAGAAACTATTTGCAAGATCTAAAGGGTAACCTTGACTAACAGAGCTTACAATATTGATGAGACTGGACACAAATAGCTGAAGTCTTAAACCATTAACTAAGAAAAAAAAAAACACTGTACAGATGAACATAAAAAAGTGGCTCCAATGGCAGAGCTCTAATAACAAATATGTTGCTGCAGGTTTTTTTTGTTGTTGTTTGTTTTTGCTGGTCCTGGGGCTTGAACTCAGAGCCTGGGCTCTGTTCCTAAGCTTCTCTGTGCTCAAGGCTAGTGCTGTACCACTTGAGCCACAGCTCCACTTCCGACCTTTCCTGAGTAGTTTACTGGAGTTAAGAGTCTCATGGACTTTCCTGCCTGGGCTGGCTTCAAACCATGATCCTCAGATCTCAGCCTCTTCAGCAGCTAGGATGACAGGCATGAGTACCCAGCTAGTTGCTACATATTTTAAAAAATGGTTTTCATTACACCTATCATAGAAGAAATGCAGATCAAAGGCAAAGAATACTGTTAAAACAACATAGGCCTTCAGGAGTTTTCTCCAGCACCAATTTAAACAGGAAAACCTCAGCAACCCTGCTGCAAATGTGGGCAGTAGGAGAATATCTGGGCTGAGTGACAATGCCATAATATTATGCCCCTGTCTTTGAAGTGTCTGAATTTAGCTGTGGGAATTCTGCCAGATCATATCATGACATTACCCTTGATCCGAATAGCTCACACCAGAAAATATGTCACAGCAAAGCCGAAAATCATGGTAGTTAAATTTTCTCTTTTTAAATTTAATGTGATGTTAAACATGCTAAGTTTAATGTTACATAAATTAAATGTGTTTTCTTTAGTCTCACATTAAAAGTTGAACATCTTTATTATACTAATAATGCTTTTTCAAGAGAAGTTATCTGTGAGTTATTAACATTTAGGTATATATAATTCCTTTCATTTCCTCCCTCCATACTTTGTGGTTTCCATATTTTAAGTAAATCTTTCATCATGATTTTTTTCACTTAATATTAAAGTTAAAGAACTTAGCTTTACACTAAATTAAGCTAAGCTAAGAACTTACCAGTACTGGAGATTGATCTGAGGGCCTCACTTATGCTAGACTAGCATTCTACCACTACTTAGGCCATGTTCCAAGTCTTCTGTGTTTTACTTTGTTTTTGAGACAGGGTCTCAGTAACTTTCCTGAGGCTGGCCTTGAACTTTCTATCCTCTTGCCTCTGCCTCAGGAGTAGCTGGGATAATGGACATATACTACCACATCTGGCTGAGTAGACATTTTAAAGTAACTCAACTTAATATTGCTTGTATAGTATTTCATAATTCATTAAACATTCCCTTATTGTTAGAAACAGAGTTTGCGCTTTTCTGCATAACAAATATTATACTGCTTAAAAATCTCATTACTCTAGAGTTTCCATTTTCATTGTCATTTTGAGTAGATGCAATATGAAAAACACTAAACGACACTGCAAGAATACACGAGTCACAAGGCAAAGTCATGTAGTTACAGTCTGTCTCCATGTTCTGCATGAAATCTCAATCCATTTACTGCTGGCTGGACCAAGTCCTCTAGGGTAAAGCACAAATCCACATAATGTTCCTCAGTGTCACAATTTGCATTTGTTATGTTTTGGAGTTAAGATTTAGCTGACAGATATGAAATAGCACATATAGCTAGAAATCTCCAGAGATGCCACATGCGGCAATGCTGAGCTCAGGAGTGATCCCAGTTATCACCATCGTGGGACTGCATGCTTTGTATTTCTGGAGTTTTAATAAGGGGAGAAAGAAATTTCATCATGCATTTGGAGCCTCCTTCCATTTTGTTTTTTGAAAGAAGAGTAGATAATTCCCTCTTTTCTTTCTGGATACTTGTCAACTAGTGAGAGCAGCTCCTAGGTGAGTCTGTGGAGCTCATTCTTAGTGTGGCCTCTTCTAACCAAAATGCTGAGTAGTTCTAATGCTTTTAAGTGCTGAGAATGGAAGTTTATTTGCTTTATACTCACTTGCAGAACTAAAACTACAATTAAATGTAAAAAGGCTCCCTCCCCACAATTCGATTAATTATTTCTAAGAATACTTCCACCTAAGAGCAACAAGGCAATGTGCCTATGGATCATTCCATCTCAACTTTTACAATCTTAGAGGCAGGCTCTCATGTGAACTTGCATCCAATTGACTCATTTGTTGGACTGCAGTAATCCATGACTGAACTGGTATGGGGGACCTCAGAAGCAGAAAGCCATAACATTTGGATCTTGCCCATGCTCTTCTTCTAGTAAGGGACCTTTCATACTTTGGAGTTGTGATATAAAGTGGACAATAAAAATCCCAATCAACAAAAATTTGTATAGGGGTGTACATATGCACATATGCCACTATATATGAACAAATATCCCTTTCTATTTTCCTCTTTGTCTCTCTTGTATTTATCCATTCATCTATCTTTAGATAGATAGAGACAGACAGACAGATAGATAATGTCTATACAGCTTTCCCAACTGGAAAAGGATCCTGAGGATTCAATGAGAATGACTATGAAGCTGCCCTAGAAATTGTAAAACACTATTTTCTTTATGAGTATCATAGAGGGTTAAACTTTGCTAAACTTATAATTGAATAACTCTATTAGTAATATTTTAAATATTACCTGTTACTTAAATGTATTATTATGAATGTCTCTATAAAAATGTACCTTTCATTTCCTTAGCTCTTTCTCTAACTTCCTTAGTCCTTCCCTTCATATACATACTCTGTGTATTCTAGAATATGCTTCCCCCGTCATAATCTTGTAAGGATTTCAGGATCTACGTAAAGCTTTTTCCTCGCTCACTTTGGATTACATTTGCCTCTTTCTTTGAATTTTCCTAGTATTTGTGGGCTGCTGTTGACACCTGACACCTCGTGGCATGTACAGCTAGCTCTCTTTTTATGTGTAGATGCTTTAACAGATCAACCTGACTGCAAGCTCTGGGAAGCAGATACAGTAGCCCTGCATCCTAGGCTCCCTCAGGGCACAGGGCATACAAGTAAACTTCAAAGGTGCACTCCTAAGGTTCTCAACTCTGATCATTTTCAAGATGGACAACATGTGAATCGGGGCAATGTCTCTGAAAGGCAAAGAGGAAAGGAAAAGAACACTCATCTCTTCTTTTCCTTTCTACCCTCAAGACTTTCCTACTTCTCCTGAGCTTTAGCACCTTTATTTATATACCCAACCTTACCATAGGTTACATAAGAGTTTCTTGCCCTTTACCAGTTTTAATACTTCATTTTCACAGCATTACCTAAACAAAATATCCTTATCAGTTTTCCAACTTCTCTTTTCCTTCTGTTATTACTTGTCAAAATAACCAGCAAATAACAGTTTGTATGACAGATGCCAACAAAATACAACCATATTAAAAGATTCCAAATTATATAGATCAAAGGATAGCGTGAGAAAGAGTGAGGAAGGGGAAATGCATGTTTCTGACTACAGTCTGTTTCAACAAACAGGAAATAGTAATTATGAGGAAATGAGATAATCTTTGCAAGGGAAAAGAGACATTAATGGTATGATTGCCTCTGAGCCATCTAAGAGTTCTGGAGGTACAAAGTACAAAGCCTTCTTTGTAATCAATGAGAATCTTAGTTGAGGGTTGTTTTTTTTTTTTTTTTTGGTAAAGCTCTGTGAATTACCTCTTGATGAAGGTACTAATTTTCTGATTATATTTTCACATAAACATTGCTCTAGAAGATTAAAAAATGCAAAACAAACCAACCAATTGGTCCTAATTTCCCTGTAAGTTTCTTTCCAAGTACAGCTTGCTGCAAGTTAGGTTTTCATAGAGGCGTTTGCCTCAATCAATAACCCAATCACTAGGATGACTGAGGCAAACATTGATTTGAATTTTGTTGAAACTGGCAAGTTTGTGCAATATTCCACATTATGAAATTATTTGATGGGATGTGATGAAGTGCTAACAGTGTCTAGAAACTGCAAATCTCTCTGTGTTTTGTCAATATTACAAAATGTTTTGCATCTTCTTTTCCAGCTTTCAACTTTTGACATAATAAAACTTAAGATCAATTATATTGTATGATTCATGATCTCATTGCAGTAAATAAAATTATGGCTATCAAACTTCATTGTTGACATATAAAATAGAATAAAATGTGAAAAATATCCGTATCTGTAAAGAGAGGTTCTACAACAAAATGGACCTGAAAAGACAGTCTTGGGTGAGGTCCTGGTCATTCAAGTTTTGGATTGTGAACCATCTTTTCTGTTCCGGTGATGCTTTGCTCTCCGTTGTTTTTCTACCTTCACGGTATCTAACACCTCCACAGAGGACAGAACAGTGAAGAGACAATGAGTTCAATCCAGTCAGTTCTATTTCTTGTCAGCAGCTCTGATAAAAGAATCTGATGGGGGAGGAGATAGAAATCAATCTAAAACTAGCTAAAAATTAAGCTTTAAAAAATATATCCTGGGCTGGGGATATAGCCTAGTGGCAAGAGTGCCTGCCTCGGATACACGAGGCCCTAGGTTCGATTCCCCAGCACCACATATACAGAAAACGGCCAGAAGCGGCGCTGTGGCTCAAGTGGCAGAGTGCTAGCCTTGAGTGGGAAGAAACCAGGGACAGTGCTCAGGCCCTGAGTCCAAGGCCCAGGACTGGCCAAAAAAAAAAAAAAAAAAAAAAAAAAATATATATATATATATATATATATATATATATATATATATCTCCTTGTGTTTTACTTAGTCTAGCTGTATTACTGCAATTTAGGATTTGGGTGCTCACCATATTTTAACCTGTTTGTGTTGGGGAAAAGGGTGCTAGGGTTTAAAAAATGTACTTCTAAGGAAAGCAGAGGTTGCCAGTACCAAGGGGAGGTGCAAGATGTCAAAGGACAGGGTAGTGCCAATGAGAGAGATTCTGGAGAATCCCTTTATTCTACTACTTCCTTCACATCACTATTTCAAACCTCTTTGTCTTCTGGAGAGTCACATCACAGAATAAAGCTGGGAACTGATATATCACCATTAATATGACTAAAAGAAAAAAAAAAGATCGACAACACCAGGTTGTGAAGAAGATGCAGAAGAACTTGGGCCCTTGTATAGCTAGCAGAAATACTACTTTTGGAAAACTGGTGTCTCTAGCAAACGTGACTCTATTTCTGAAAATACAACCCAGCAGGAACACATGTACTAGCCATTCAGAAGAAATTAAAACCTATTTAAATAACATTATTCAGGACTGGCTCAATGGTAGAGTGCTTGCCTAGCATTCATGAAGCCCTGGGTTCAATTCCTCGGTACCACATAAACAGAAAAAACTGGAAGTGGCACTGTGGCTCAAGTGGTAGAGAGTGCAGCCTTGCACAAAAGAAGCTCAAGGACAGTGCCCAGGCCTTGAATTCAAGCTCCAGGGCTGGCAAAAAAAACCCAACACCCATTATTCATAATATCTAAAACTTAGCAACAATCAAAATGTCCCATCTCAACTGGTGAACAGATAAATAAAATGGACAAATTAATGAAATGGAATTTTTTTTCAGGAATAAAAGAGTGAGCTTACAAGGATAAGTTATAGTATGGATGGATCTCAAAAATATTAAGTAAAAGAAGCTGAGCACAAAAGATTATATATTACATGACTCCATCTATTTGCTGTTTCTAAACAACTGCATGCATAAAACTATATATAAAACTATATAGAGAGAAAGGGAGATCAGTAGCTTTCTGGGATAGAAATGGAAGCAGCACCTGTCTATGGCATGTATGAAGAAATGTTGGGATAGGGAAAATGTTCTAAAACTGGGTTGTGTGGAAGGTTGGACAGTTGTGTTGGTTTATTAAAACTTATTTTTACCTAAAATGGGTGATTTTCATGATCTGTAATTATGTTGCAATAAAACCTATTACAATAAAAAGAAAATGTTGGGAGAAACCATTCAGTGTTCAGAAGGAATAGTATAAATAAGCCATTTCTGAAGACTATAGTTCAGGATGCTCCAGAGAGAGAGACCTCTATACTCATGGACTATCACTTACCAGCTGGACAACATATAAACTGCAAGATGCCCAGCTCATCTTAAGGGAAATGTGACCTACAGGGTAGCTTTGCTCTGGGAACCTAGTGTTGTTTAGCTAAAGGTTGATGGAGGAATACCATATACTTTGTTATATGTGTATAGTAACATTTATACTTCCTATATGTGGATATACTTTTGATGGTCCCTTAAAAGATCCTTTAAAATTCCCTTTCCAGCTGTGTCAACTTCTGTGACAGGAAGCAGCAATCACTGAGTTTTGGGGGTATCTAGACACCATCTTGCTAACCTTACCTGACCAGATTGGTAATCATCTCCACTTTAGAGATAAATGAATGGTAGCCAGGCACTAGGGACTCATGCCTGTAATCCTAGCTACTCAAGAGGTTGAGATTTGAGGACTGCAGTTCAAAGCTAACCCAGCAAGAAAGTCTACGAGGCTTTCATCTCCTATTAACTACCAAAAAGCCAGTAGCAGATCTGTGGCTAAAGTGGCAGAGTGCTATGCTAGCCTTGAGCAAAAAAGTTCATGGACAGTGCCTAGCTAGGCCTTGAGTTCAAGCCACAGGACAGGCAAAAAGAAGGAAAAAAAGAAGAAAAAATTAGAAAAGGAATAAATGAATGGATGTTAAGGAACTAGTTAGAGTGTTGCTAGAACCCAAATGTGGTTCTGACTCCCAAACTTGTTCTTTATATTCGTCATATCATGCCGCCAATTCTCTCCAGAACTTCCATGAAGCTCAAGGGAGATCATTTTAATGGAAATCTAGCAGCACCATGCCTGGCACTTATCTTCTCCTCAAAAGATGTTGTTGTCTCTTCCCCAGAGACTCATTTAAGTATAACCTGGGTGCCATCCTAAGTGGTGGTGCTGTATTGTGCATTAGAATATGAATTCTGAAGTCTATTCTGTACCTTTTCGAGCTTATCAATAAACCTAAGAACACAGAAACGTGTCTGTGGAATTTTCTTTTCCTGCTGACCACTTTCCAAAGTCCTTATTGCCAGAATAGGAAGCCAGAACTGGGAAAGGCAGTGGAGATTTGAGTACTATCTGAAATCTGTCAGTTAGTAATGAGACTTAGATAATTAAAACTCTTTTTAAAATTAAAGTAATTTTCGAAGGCTGCATTAGTGTTTCAGTATTGCATGATACAACTTCAATTACCTTTATAAAATGAAGTAGTGCATTAAGTAATGGAAGCATATGATGTGCATATGAAATGCATGTGATTTTCATTTCACTTAATTTATCTACGGTTAAAATGATCCTTGTTTTGCATCCTTTTTGAAAAAGGTATGCGTTTTGTTTCTTCTCCTGCCCGGGTGCAGTGTGTTGATGGTTCTTTCCTTCTTTCTTGGATATCTGGAGTTCTGCACTGCATCTGAGTCATGCTGGGAAAGACCATTTGTCACTGGGACATAGAGCTGCTGCCGGAGGTGGCTGAAGAATGCATACGGGCCCAGCAGTATTCTGAAAGACTGCTCATTTTCATAAATAAATTCTTGGGAGCTGTTGGTTATCACTGTCTCTTGTACTAAAAACAAGAACTTGGGCTGGGGATATAGCCTAGTGGCAAGAGTGCCTGCCTCGGATACACGAGGCCCTAGGTTCGATTCCCCAGCACCACATATACAGAAAACGGCCAGAAGCCGCGCTGTGGCTCAAGTGGCAGAGTGCCTTGAGCGGGAAGAAGCCAGGGACAGTGCTCAGACCCTGAGTCCAAGGCCCAGGACTGGCCAAAAAAAAAAAAACAAGAACTTGTGAGTTACCTAAAAGTTCTAGTTCATAGACGTTTCATTGTAGAAAGCAATCCTGGTCTCGTGTATGCATGTATCTCCATGTACATGTATGTGTACCCCTCTTACTTTTCTCTCCATTTTTCTCTTGGCCTAGGCCAGCTGAGGTTCACAGAGCTGGAGTATGAGGAGTTTAATTATAAAGATGAGGAGTTGTCAGCTGTTGACAGTATTGGTCACTCAATCCTAGTGGCTATGGTGGGTAATCAGGTTGGCCTGTGAAATGGATGAACTATAAGCCCTTCTGGAGAGAAGAGAGGGTTTGGAGGATGGAGCCTGTCTTAGAAGCCAGGACACCTTATTTGTAATAGGGGTCAATTCTATCATGTTCTTCAGCCCCCAGGGGCAGGCTCCAATGTATTTTCACATGAGCTGGGCTATCTCTATGTAATGTCCCTCACCTCTTTTCCATCTGGTGAACTCCTACTGTGCTTCCAATATTTCAATTCCAAGCTCAAATACTATTTTTGTGAAAAGTGAAAATTCTGCCAATACCTTTTGCCACTGACTCATATCATTGGTGCTACTGTTTACAAGCTTCTTTCTCTTGGTCGACAACTTTTGGAAGGCAGAAATAATCCATATTCTCAGTGTATTTCTAGCATGTAGCATAGTTGAAAGTGGCAGAAAACCAAATCCAAGAAGCCAAAACAAATAAGCCTCCAAGTAAATAACAGCAACAGAACTTTTGAATGACTATATCAAATTAGTCCACAAAAATTTTAGATTACATTAAAATATATATAAATGCTTATATGATTAACATGTAGAAAGCTGTACATATTTAACATGCATTTCTTTATGAGTTAGGGGATATATACTCAAAATCATTACTACAATCAAAACCATAAACATTATCATAAAATATTATTAGCTGTTGGCTAAAAAGCTAGTAAAATATTATATTATAAACATATTATTTAAACTTATTTGCTACTGCCACTATGCTGTATAGTAGATTACCAATATTTATCTTGCATGACTGAAACTTTGTATCTCTTGACAATAGCATTTCTGTTTTTCCTTCTCTCCCAGCCCTAGACTAATACCATTCTACTCTCAACAGAATGTGGGTCTTGACTATTTTAGATTCCACATGTAAGTGAAGCCAGTGAAGTGCCAGACCTAACTCATTAAGCACAATGTCCATGTCCTCTAGGTCCATCTATATTGTTATAAAAGGCAAGATTTCCTTCTATTTCAAGGCTGAATAACAGTGCATTATATGAACAGATCACTTTTGTATACTCAAGCACAGATGGACATATAGGTTGTTTTCACACATCAGATACTGTTAATAATGAATGCTGCAGTCATGATGGCAATGTAGGTATCTTTTTTTTTTTTTTTTTGGCCAGTCCTGGGCCTTGGACTCAGGGCCTGAGCACTGTCCCTGGCTTCTTCCCGCTCAAGGCTAGCACTCTGCCACTTGAGCCACAGCGCCGCTTCTGGCCGTTTTCTGTATATGTGGTGCTGGAGAATCGAACTTAGGGCCTCGTGTATCCGAGGCAGGCACTCTTGCCACTAGGCTATATCCCCAGCCCAACAATGTAGGTATCTTTTGGAGATCCTGATTTAAATTCCTTTGGATAAATACCCAGAAGTATGGTGGTTTGATCATATGGTATTTCTATTTTTAATATATGTTTATTTTGTATCAGGTTGCAAGCTTGTTGTTCAAAATTCTAAGTTCAAGATGGTAAAAGAAGAACAACCACTTCTAAGAAGCAGGTGCTAAAGTAGCAAATGGAAAAGTAATCTCTTTGTCAATTCATCATAGCTTACAAGTTTCCAAACAACAACACTAATCAGACAAAAAAATGACTTAAGACTTTGACAGAAAATGAGAGTCATTATCTCCATTTCTCTCTAAACTCATTATCTACATATATTACTGTCTTTCACCTTAAGGTAATTGCCAAATTAAGCTGATGAGAACAACAGCATACAATGAAAAATTGGTAATTTTTTCTTGCATTGGCCTAAGATGATGACAATGTGAAGCATGTCATTAATTAACTTAAAGTCATTCATATAGTGAGCACTTGACACTCATGAGATGTGTAATTCATGATGAAAATGCCACAGTGTTAATATCACAATTACTGAGCACATCAAGTTTTCTTCTTCTCATGCCTAAACCAAATCTTGCTGAAATCCTTGTCCAATGTGTGTGTGTGTGTGCGTGCGTGCGCTGTACCTGGGGCTTGAACTCAGGGCCTGGATGCTGTCCCGGAGGGTTTGTTTTTTTGCTCAAGGCTAGTGCTCTACCATTTGAGCCACAGTTCCATTTATAGCTTTTTTTTTTTTTTGTAACTATTTGGAATTAACTGTCTCACAGACTTTCCTGCACAGGTTAACCTTGAACTGTGATCCTCAGCTCTCAATTTCCTGAATATTTAGGATTATAGGAGGTGTGAGACACTGCTACCAGGCCCTTGGTACAAGTTTTTATGAGATTCAAATAATCTGTGATGTTTGGATGATGTTTGGATGTTTAAATGCCAAAGTTCATTCCCAATGCATTACATATGTATATACATATACACACATATGCATACATACAGGCACATGTATATATGCATACACACATATATGTGCCTATATGTATGTATAAATGCATACATATATAGTCATACAAGTACCTTCATTTTGAAAATTATTTCAGGTCAAATGTCTCAAATGCTGAAATCCCATATTTGAATTATCTGACATGAAAGTGGTTTTCTTTCCTCAGCACTTTTTTTTTTTAATATTTAGTTTTGTCTCTCATCAGGGTTCATTAAAAATGGTATTTATATCATGTGAACATGACAGAATGTGTTGAAGGCTCCCTCCGGGAAAACCTGGAGTACAGGTATAAACTCTTTTGAGATCATTAGCTGAGTGTCTAGTGAAATGTCACATATGAGAAATGCTAATTAAGGAGGCTGGGAGAAAAATGACGCTTCCTTTCCCAACCTAACACTTAAGAATGGTGGAATCTTATGTTAATATGGCTTATTTTTTCTTTCTTACAAAAATACTGCATTTGGGCAAACTTACAAGTGAATGATTTACCTTGTATACTTGGGATAAAAAATATTTAGTTAGAAATTGAATAAAATGCAGCTTCTCAAACATTTTAGGTTATATAATCATTAATATTTTCAAAACCTCTACTTATATAAAAACTGAAAGGCCATCTAAAGTTTAGAATAGCAATAGTATTATTCATTTTCATGATTTTTACAGGCAGTAAGTTTGTAAATAAAAATATAATCTATAAAAGGGCTTAAAATCTGAGTGCTTAAATTTTCTAGTGAGAACTTACTCCTTAGAATTCCTTAGATTCCTTAGAATCTTGCCTATACATGAGATCAAATAGATGTATACCTCTGGTGAATCTGGATTGACTGCCAAGCAATTTATTAGGAAGCTGGGGTTGCTGGATTGATTGTTAAGACAACAAAACAAATGGGAGTTTGTCTGATTGGTTCAATTTATTTGATAATTAAATCATCATGCCAGCAGAAAATCTGCTTGACTTTCAAGTCAGATAGACAGACATTCCCATAACATTCATTATCTAGTACCCTATCTTAACAAAATTAAAAGGGCCCATTTTCACAGGTTCAGCATCAAGTATCTGGACTCTTTGGGACATTGCTGAATTATGTCTGAGGAGGTGGAAGGACTGTGTGTTGTTCTAATTCCAGATCTACTGCTACATTTCCACAACTGGAGACCTTTGGAAGATAGGGAATTTGGATTTCAAATATCAGGTATTAAAATGTCTAGGCTATCTATAGTGTATACTGCTTTTCCAGGGTGTCAGTTGATACTGCATTCAATTTCGGCAGAAAGCTTCATTTGGAGGCTTATAGTACATTTCTTGCATAATGTAGGTGATGGAGACTAGAAATGCAATATTTAAGTGGGGGAGAGAGGTTCTCTTCACTCCCTTGGCCCAGCTGGCCAGTATTCCCAGCTTCACAAAAATCCAGCTGGCTAAGACCTAGCTTCATGAGAGGCACCAGTGCCTTTGTTACTTCAAGTACAAATCACTAAAGGAAGACAGCTTATTAAAGAACCATAGCTCAAACTGGAAAAGCCGGCCACCGTGTCCTTGAAAGAACTGTTACCATCCTACAGTTCTAAGTCTCCACTGACAACTTCTAGTCTGAGTATCATGTCTTGGTGGAGAAAACAATATTCATATACTCATTTGTTCATTAATTCAAAAAATACTCGTGGAGAGATGACTATATTGGCTTATATTAGGTTGTTGAGGAGCACTCAGAAATGAAGCAGACATAATTATTGTATGGAGGAGCTCCTATTCTGGGCGGGGGTGGGTGGGAGGTGGGAGGAGGAGGTGGAGTGGCAGGTGCTCTAATAAAGGAGTGGTTCAGAGTGGTATGGAAGTCCTGGTAGGGAGGGAAACCCTGTACCTTGCAAACTGCAAATGCCTCTTGAAGTAGGAGACAGAGTTCAGGGAAAAGCAGTTTTCCAGGAAGAGAAGGAAGGGAAGTAACATATAGGTAAAAGAGCTACTGTGTGTATAACAAGGCTCAAAACTGTGTGAGACTATAAAGAGATGATGTTTGTTGGTTTTTCAAAAGTTTATCTATTCCCCAACTAATTTTGGTGAGGAAGAACTGTGTGAGTGGTAAACAGGAGGCTGTGAAGGTGGGTTACAGCCGGACTGTTTGGAATCCTCTTTCTAAATGAACATGGTCTTTAAATGTAGCAAAGCTTGTGAACTGTTCTAAACAGTATGAGACATGTAGGGTATACTCAGCAAATACAAGCACTGCTTGGTATGCTGATGTTGATGAGAAACCAATATGGTTGTTGAAAGTGAAGGATGAGCTCAGAGTTGGCTTCTAATAGTAACCCTGATGGCAGTGTTGAGAAAGGTTGAGGTAAGGAGACAATGTCCATGGATCAGCAAATGAAAAAAAAAATCCTAGTGAGGAATGAGGATGGCGAGTAGGTTCTTTTCACTACTGCACTCTCAGTGTTCAGCACAGTGCCTGAATACAGAAGGTGCTCAATAAATAAGGAATAAATAAATGGCAATGGGAGAAGCAGATCTAAGAACTATTCAGGTAGCAGAAATAGCAGAGCTGGTGAGTATGGGGTGTTGGGGGTGAAAGGGGAAGTTGTTTAAGGATGAGTAGAAGATTGGGCTTGGGAGTATTTGGTGTACTGCAATCAAGGAGAAAGGAGGAAGAGAAGGGTTGGCAGGGAAGATGAGGCTCTGCAAGTAGTATTTTCCATGCATCTGCTAGGTTTAACCTCTCAGAGTGTTGAGACAAAGTGGCCAAAGGCAGGCAGAAGACCCTTCCACAGAGCTGTACCTGTCACTCCAGGCTCCAAGTCTTGGTGCTTTCCTTGTTAACACTGAGTTTGTTACTGCATTTTGTTTGCAGGGAAAAGAATCTAAGACTCAAAATAACTAGGTGGCAGGATGAATGTCAAATGGGTTGGGTGTGTAGCTTAGTGGTAGGAATACTTGCCTGGTATATACGAGGCCCTATGCTGCACCCTCAGTACCACAAAAAAAATACTCTACATATGGAAAATTAAAAACAAAAACAACAACTCACCCCCACAACCCTTTCCATCATGAAACCTGTGCCTTTTAAATTCCATAATATTACCTCCCTCATCAAAATGAAGGTTTAGAATATGGTATATTCAACATTCAGAAAGCCCAGAGGTAGGTATTTTGCAAAGAAACCACAGTATACTTTCTGCTAACTTTTTGTTTCATTACTATAATCCCGTCTTTCTCATTGACAGTTATATTATGAGGAACCAAAAAATAACTATACAAGAATCTTTCAAAAATATAAATCAGCCTACAAAACAAGTTGGTAGAAAATGAGAAATAATATATTCAGATTCTAGTTAAGGGCTCTAGAAAAGCACAATACATGTTAGGAGCTGGATACTATATCAGGACCCTCTGACTGGCAAAGGCCTCTTTCCAACCACAGTTAAAGTAGTTGGTGAGTTTCCTCAGTCTTTATGGATCAATGTTCCTAACACATGAAAAACTGGATTAGAGGTATGTATGTATAAAGAATGATTTTGCCTGCCAAAGCCAGAGTTTGCGTTACGGTTTTCATTTCTCCTTCAATAATAACTCTGAATTCCTGTCACTGTGCCTACAGATTTCCATTAAGAACTCTGGATGGGGAGCAAGAATGGTATGCACTGTCTCTTCATGCCAGCAAAGGCACTGGCCAGCACTGGGGTGGAGAGTTTGGTAATGCGCCTCTTCCTAGTAACAAAGCAAGCATGCTGAGTAGAGACTGTGCCCATATTCTCAAGGCACCCACAGTACCCATCAGGAGCTCACTATGTTACTTTGAGTCTTCTCTTTGCTCATCAAGTGGTTAGTTCCTTCTCCCCACTCAGTTTAAATTTAGCCTGTTGCAGAAGTCTTTGTTGACTGAATTCTTTAAGTATCTCTCTACTGTTACTCTTTATTTCTTTGTGCGTGCCTCTCACATGGTTCTTTTGAGAATTTACAATCACAAATTTGCTTATGTATGTGCCTCCCTCTCAAACTATACTCTAGACCCCAAGAGGGCAGGGAGCATGTCGACCTTATTCAATCCAGCTTTTGACATGGGTCCAACAGCAGGCCTCAGAACCTGGTTGTTGTTTTAATGAACAAATGGTGCTAAACCTGAGACAAAACAAATGACAAGAAAGCAGCCCTTGGAGGACTTTGTTCCTCACCACAGTCAGGCTTAGTTATGATGTGGGTCAGGAATGGATAGAGGATTGTTTTACCTGCGTGCTGAGGCCATCCTTCTGGTCTTACTAAGTGGTGAGCTGACTGGACCCCACATAGCTCAAAGGAGCAGAACATAAGCACCATCACTCAAGTTTAGAGTAGGTACCTTGCTCTCTTAAATATGCATGGTACATAAAAATAATTATGCAGACAGAAGGATTCACAGTTGCTCAAAGTAGACCAAGAAAGTGTCTGAACCATTCAGTGGGTGGTGCAACTGCTAGGGGAACCAGGAATGTTCCAGGGGTGAGAAGAGAAACTACTCCAGGAAATAGTACTGTATGAAACAATTTACATCTGTGAGGGCATGGAGGGTCTGAACCTGCATTTGTTCCTCTCTGTTCTATCAAAGAAAGCAGTTGTTGGGACCTAAAATGAGTAGATGGTATGAAGTTATCTGGCTGAGAAATCACTTAAGACTATTTTATGGGCGAGCATAACACATAATTTATCACATTAGATCTTTCCAACCTGAACTAAATGTATTGTCATCCTTTGTTTTGCAAATGAGGAAACAAGTCCAGAGAGGTTATGCAAGTGATTGAATCTGTTAGAGTTGAACACTTGCACCTTCTTCACCATAGAACTGAATTTCAGAGAATGTAATTGTTCAAAGTATAATTTGAAATTGCTTTTGCAACAACATTTCTTTTTTTTTTTTTTTTTTGGCCAGTCCTGGCCCTTGGACTCAGGGCCTGGGCACTGTCCCTGGCTTCCTTTTGCTCAAGGCTAGCACTCTGCCACTTGAGCCACAGCGCCACTTCTGGCCGTTTTCTGTATATGTGGTGCTGAGGAATCAAACCCAGGGCCTCATGTATACGAGGCAAGCTCTCTTGCCACTAGGCCATATCCCTAGCCCCGCAACAACATTTCTTAACATACTTCTTACAATTTTTTTTTTTTTTTTTGGCCAGTCCTGGGCCTTGGACTCAGGGCCTGAGCACTGTCCCTGGCTTCTTCCCGCTCAAGGCTAGCACTCTGCCACTTGAGCCACAGCGCCGCTTCTGGCCGTTTTCTGTATATGTGGTGCTGGGGAATCGAACCTAGGGCCTCGTGTATCCGAGGCAGGCACTCTTGCCACTAGGCTATATCCCCAGCCCTCTTACAAATTTTTTAAGCATTAGGAATAGATATCTGATTGCAGGCTAGTACTGCAAAATGGTGGCTTTCAAGAGTACATTCAAGGGGCTGGGGATATGGCCTAGTGGCAAGAGTGCTTGCCTCGTATACATGAGGCCCTGGGTTCGATTCCTCAGCACCACATATACAGAAAACGGCCAGAAGTGGCGCTGTGGCTCAAGTGGCAGAGTGCTAGCCTTGAGCAAAAAGAAGCCAGGGACAGTGCTCAGGCCCTGAGTCCAAGGCCCAGGACTGGCCCCCCCCCCAAAAAAAGAGTACATTCAAGAGTACATTTCAAGGGTACATTTTCCATTCAGAAACAGCACTAGGGTAAGGATGGTTTAATTTCCTTAGTGTCAAATAAAATGGCAGTCATCTTCATCATCTGTTTCCCAATGAACAATTTTAATCCAGATAAACAAGAAATAACCCTATTTTTGTCTCTTTTCTTGAAAAATACTTATTCAACAATAAATATTTTCTTTGCCAACTCTAAGAAGGTTCTTGGGTTCAACACTCTGGCTACAGTTGTTGAGATGTAAAATATGCAATAGCAATATTTATAGCACCAAAACCTGTCCCCGTGCTGTGTTTTGCTGATCTGTGCATTGTGAAGGACTTCAGTGCTTTGACTATGCCCACACATCACTTATTGCTGGCCAATGTGCTTACTCACCAGTTTTTGAAAATAGAAGCATGTTCTGGAACCTATTTAATTCTCTGATATTGAAAATGATCACTCTGGTTCTTCACCAAAACTATATGTGGTACCTATTGTATAGTAGGTACAAGTAAGTAATGAACTGCTAAATGGAGAAAATACATATGAACTAAAACATTGTTTTTTCAGTAATTCTAGGGATGCACAATTAGGAAAACTGCATTGGCTTAAAAACTATTATAGCCTATATAAATAAAGAGTGTACAAATTTTGGGAAATGGATTTGCAAAATACAAAGCTGGTTTTTGGTCAGTGATATTTTTAAAAAGGCAAACCAAAACCAAAATCTAAAAGGTCTTGGGACTGGAGCATGGCTCAGTTAGAAGAGTGCCTGTTTTGTAAGCACAATGCCCTAAGTTCAAACTCCAATACCACCAAATAAATAAAATAGTATAAAACAAAACAAAAAACCAAGGTCTTAAGTATTTGTGAAATGCAAGGTGATTTTGCTTTTTCATTCCCTTTTCTCTACTAGCATGGTCATAGAACTTTGGTGTCCCTTCCAATTTAGTCAATTGTTTCAGATCCTTAATTTTGGAGGATGTCAACTTTCCTCCAATGAGACAAATCAGTTGATGCATTTTCTCAAAACACATATGGAGTCAGACTTACATTCTAAGATCCACAATGGAGTTAATACTCTGGGCCATTCTTACTTTCCAGAAGTGTGTGTGTTCTTCTCTGATTCTTGATTCCCTCACTTGAATCATGGGATGTCCCCCATGTCTCAAGAAGCTTGCAAACATAAATTAAGTTCCCAGTGAACAATGTTCTGTGAGGTGCATGTATCATTGATTAGGAATATATTTGAGGCCTGAAAAGTAGTTTTGTGATACTTAAACAGTGTAATTACATATAACTGACCAAAAGTTCTACATATATGCCATTCCGTCACTTATCTACTCTCCATATTTATTAGTAACAGGAAGTACACTGGCTTTGAGATGAGGCAAAATCAAGTTTGAATCCTAGCTGTACTATTAGAGGCTGGATCCTTGGAAATAATTCTTTTTTTTCTTTATCTCTAAAAGGTAATGATATCAACTTTATAAATCTACTGAAAGTATTCAATGATTATGTATTATGGTTTGAATGCGTCTTCCAAATTCATATGTTGGAAAATGCATCCCCAAATGTTACTGGCATTTGAAGGTAGAACCTTTGGAAAGTGATTGGGTCACAAGAACTCTGTCCTCATGAATGGCTTAATCTATTCATGGATTAGTGCATTATTGTGGTAGCTTTGTTGTAAAAGTGAACTCTCTTTGGAAAGACTGCTCTGTGTTACCATGAGATGCTCTCTTCAAGTTACAATGCAAGAAAAAGGCCTTTACCAGATGCCAATGTTTCACTGGACTTTTAAGCTTCTAGAATTGTGTGCTAAATATAACTCTATTATTTACAAATTACCTTGCCTCATGTATATTGCTATAGCAACCAAAAATGGACTAAGATAGTGTACTTGTTAACAAAATGAGTTGATTTTACATGTGCATGTATGTGTGCATTTGCCTGGTATAATCTTAATAAATGTTCCTCTTCCATTATGTCCTATCATTTAATGTGATAAGGAGAATGGTCACTGCTTATACTTGCTTTTATCTTCTAAAGGTTGGAAAGGTTGGTATAAGATGAGGAACTGGGAGAGGTCAGCTACTGAATAATTGGTCTAGGAGTACACAATTGCAACAAACTAGAGACAAAAGAAGAGCTAAAACAGTTTTAAAAGCATGTTTTATGCATCTAGAAGAATGCACGGGAATGCACATCATCAAAAGGAAGTTCCTATTAGAGAATAGAAATGATATGATATGGCAGGAGTGTTTACTTTTATTAAGTCCTAGTCAGTGAGAAGATAAAAGACAGAATTATGGCACAAACATTTGTTAGAATACCAACTGCATGAGACAGCCATTCAAGAGAGACAATGATTCTTAAACATGCTCCCTGCGTGCACATACTCCCAGAACCTACACTCTTCTTCATTAGAATGAATGTTCAATGTACCTATATAAGAAACTATCCTGTCAGGCTTTGATTAATCCTGTATGAAAACACAATATGCCATGGGATCACCGAGCAGGAAGTAGTTATTTTGAAGAGGATAAGACATTTGTAAGGAATCTGGGAGTCATTTAAGGAAGACAGAGAATATTCTCAGGGAAGGGGAGATATAAAGACTTTAAAGGCCCATGCCAGCATGAATAAGTTATTGTGAGTAATAATTCTAGGTTTTACAAGTACTTATCCATAATACAGGCAAGCTGGTAATGCTGGGCACGATGATTTCAGCATCCAGGAGTGAGGGTTACACTGCAGAGTACAGGGTCACTAGCTTTGGAGAGAAGGAGGGATGGGTATTTCTCTGAGTAGGTGATTCTGATGTTGGGTATATCAACAGAGGGAGACAGTAAGTTCAAAGAGAACACGCCCACCAACCTTCATACTCTTGAAGTGGTAGATGGCAACATCACTGGTTGAATGAGGGAATTTGATTAGGGTAGATGCTTCAGAAGCATAAGATTAAAGTGTGAAGAGCTACTTATGGGAATCAGAAAAAATGAAACAAATGAAGGCATGGAACTTGAACTCAAGGTATTTGCCATCTAGTTTAAGGGCATCATGTATCTTTTCAACGTAGGGAGAGTTAAATGACATAAAAGGAGAAGGTATGCTTATGAGCTGCTTGAGAAAGTTTATAGCTGTGTTTTGTGCAATGCACTGTTGCCTCCTACTGTTTGGGGGATATGTGTTCCCTTTTCAGTGTCAAACAATTTCATAGCTACCCAGTTGGACAATGTTATACTTTTAATTTTACTCAAATTTTCCTACAATATTTGGTATACAGATTTGTGTATCAGTTTTAATCATTTTGTGCATTCTACACCTCTTCTTTTGCTCCCAGCCTCAGCAGCTGCAAAATTAAGGCTAGAAGGAGAGGTTAGGGCCCGCGTCTTAATGTTTTGCTAAGAAATCTCAGTCCATGGACAAAGAGGTGCAACAGAGCAGGGATGGGATGGTTTTTCTTCACTGCTGGAAACTGTGATGGCTAACCTAGGCTCTTTGGAAGAGCTACTGATAATAAACACAACCTTAGCACTCTCCCAGTTTTCCTTCAGGGGTATGTCTTGTGAGCCATCTGTTTTCTGTGAGATGAGCATGTATTATCCATTTATATTAAGACTTTCAGCTCCCTTAGGGTTATTGTCTCTTTCTGAGATCTCAGGAGAATGAATAAATGCTATTTTCATGGATTTTTTTCTGTTTGGTGAAAAATGCTATCTCTAGTTGGGATGATTCCCCATTCCTGTGAACTAATTTGGTTCTTGAGTTTTTCAAAGGGATGGATTGTAAAAGAGCTTTTGGGTCTAACCTCAGAACTTCTGACCCTGCAACTAAGAATAGACAGTAATGGGAGCTCAAGCTCCCCAAATGGCTTCAATAGAATGCTCACATATGGCAGTATCAGAGCCCAAATCTTCAAAGAGAAATATTTTGAAAATTCTCACTGTTTTTTGGCAAGAGCAGCAAATCCTGATTTTCTAGTTCCTTATCAAAACAAGAAAAGACTAACCATTTTAAACCTGAGCATTAACCAACTACTTAATAATGCCAACAAATGAGCTGAGCTCTACTGTAATTCACTGTGGGAAGATTAAAACAAACCTAAGAGCTACAAATAAGCCATTATGAACAGTTTATAGTGATTGAACACATGAGCTGTGATTAATAATGAATCAGAAGCAAAGCTATGAATGCCAACAAACAATTTTATCAAAAAATGTAATTTAAATGTTGATTTCTTGGTTTTACAGGTAAGAACAGAAAAAATAAATTTTTATTCAATAAAATTAGTTGATAAGTTCAAATTGTTAGTTATGAGACATTTAAATCAATATGCCCAAGAAAATAAAAATATCCTCACAAAAATAAACAGAGCCCATGCAATATAAAAGTGTAGGTCTGTGTGGTTTTGTAAACAAATGACCTTATATCTTCTATTTTTTTAAGTCATTGAGAGCAAAACAAAAAAGACTTCCTAAAAATGTAACTTTTGGGATAGAGAGACATTTTTAGCCTTGTTCATCTTGTGGCATCTTGATTTGTGACAAAATATTTCCACATTGATGTTTTGGACTCAATATTTTCTTCATTACATGTTTTCTTTATTCTTTTATTGCACAGGCAAACTAAACTGAATTGATTTTATTAGCTGTAATAAGTATGGCTCCAGAAACAAATGCAAATGGAATGAACAGCTCTTACCATATGTTTCATGCAGGCTATTCACGTTTACTCTCAACCTAAGATGATTTAAAAAACCTACTCAGTTAATGTATGTATGCAATTCTGTAATCTCAAAGATAAAAAAGAACTTATGTGCTTCACAATCCTGATATCCTAATATCCATCATTTTCACACCTGGTTGCTGAACACAGACAATAAAACATTTTTTATGGACAAAGGAACATGAAGGGAACGGTGAATTTTTCATCATATGTTAATAAACTTGTCCTGTATCAGCTCTGTACAAAAAGGCCAAGTAGAAGAAACTCCTGACAACTGAATTTTAAGAAAAAATATTTTAGTTTTGTCTCCATAAGATTGCCCTTTGTTGTCTACCTTTGCTTCTTAGAGATACAAGCATGCCTTGTATTTACTGAATGAATACTAATGTCTTAATTAAACCTTAATAGAGAAGCACACTACAGCCCTCATTTAAAATATGCACAAAATTAAAGGGGGAGGAAGAGCAGGATGTTGTAGGTCCTTCAAAGGAGGAAGGGGGCCCAGAGTTGTTCACACTGCTATTTCCCTAACGGCCCTAAAGCCATTTTCTTTCCCCCTCACTGAAGAAGTTTGTTAGTTATTATTTTTGTTGTCAATAAACAAGAACACTGATAGATTTGTGGCAATCTGAAATACACCCTTCAAGGTCCATCTGTTCTCAGCTTTGCTTGCAGAGGTATATAGATTGGAATCACCTTTAATTTTCATAACTTAGAGATATACTTGACTCTTCTCTGTATGGGGGAGCTGAACATGGGGTCTTGCACATGTGCCTATACCATTAAGATACATCACTAGCCTTTGATTCTCCTACAGTAAAACTAAAACAGCTTCTTCTCATTTGGGGTTTCATCATTTCCAGCTCTTAGTGAGGGTATTGATATAAGATTGATTGAGCTCAGTTTCTTCTTTGGAGGAACTGGGTTTGTGCTTGCTAGGCTATCCTATACTGAGCATGCATCCAGTACTGTTTTGCACTGGTTATTTTTAGGAAAGGATCTGGCTTCTTCCCTGGGTACCTGCCCCAACTGAACTTCATCAACTTCCTATCACCACTGGAATCACAGGCATGCACCATCGCATCCAGCTTCCCTCTGTGGAGATGCAGTATTGTGGACTTATTTTTCAGTCTTGAAAAATAAAGTTTATGATAGAGCAGCTATAGATGTACAGAAAAGTATAAAGACAGGAACAAAAGTTCCCATATGCAATGTATGCAGTTTTCCATATATATATTTGTAGTACCAGGGTTTGAAATCAAGGCTTTAAGCTTGCCCAGTTGGAACTTTAGCACTTGAACCATTCTTGATCCTACACATATCAAGCTGCTGAGAAGCTTACGGCAGTAAGACACTGGTACCCAGCTCAGTCTCTTCATATAGACTGACATATAGAGTGCCACTGTCTCCAACTATGAGTTGACAAGGATTCTCACTCACTTTTCTGCCAGGGGTGGTTTCAAACCAATTCTCCTGTTCTCAGTCTCCCAAGTTGCTAGGATTACAGGTATGGACTTCTTGCATCCCCTGCTGAGCTCTAGCCCTTGAACTTAGCATTTCTCAAATCAATTTTTCTACAAAGACTTTCATAGTCTCAAATTTCAGATATAAAGCAAACGCCAATTTAGTGTCTCGGGGAAAAAGGGAAGAGGTGGAAGTAGAATAGCCTTGATGTTTGAATGACTCCATATGGCTAGATACTATATGCCTTCTTGAGGAGAAATAGACTTCAGCAGCAAATGACCGAAGATATACTTGATGATGGAGTTAATGCGGTCAATTGCCAGCATTTGAAGGAAAATAATGCTTGCCCAGCTGCTGGACTCATCAGAAAAATTACAATCACAACAATCATCTTTGAAAAGAGCTTAATTCATGTTCGGTTCTACAATATCAAGTAAAAGTTCTATACTAATTTCTACCCTGCAAATACTCATAAAATATTAGAGGTAGCAAGAATTCTGGCAATTTTACTAATTACTTTACTTATTAGTAAGGAAGGATTTAAGTTTATGAAAACTAAGACTCAAGAGTAATGTAGTCAAGGTCACCCGTAGTTAACAGGAAAATTTAGGTTAAGTTCTAGGACTTCTTGAATTCAGATATACTAAGTTTTCTTCCATTACAAATAATAGTTTTTGAGATTCCTACTTTGAAAAAGGAGGACAAAGTAATACTGTCATTTCTTTGGGGATTAGCTTTCTTTTATGGCAGATGAGTGCTTTTTAAAAAATCTTGACCTTGTTTCCACATGTTTAAAATGATAATAATATGTCAAATCCCATTTTCTTTCTTTTTCACATTCAGTAATGATTTTTGAGAGAGAAATCTGCTATATCCATTCCTAAAGTTAAGAGGTTAGGTCAGGTCTCCTTTATATTTAAATTGTTTTAGCCCTTCTTCAGTGTAATAAAATTTTTGTCTGGTGATGCTGACATTAAATTTTCCTCTCCTAAAAGTAAAGCTAATGACTTGATTTTGACATAGAAGATCACAAAGCTCAACTGAGGCCAGTCAGCCTGAGCTAAGAACGCATACCACCACTTCCCAGCAATGTACCTTGGGAGAGTGGACTTTGTCTGCATTTCAGTTTTCTCATATGTAACATATGTGTTCTCATAGTATTGTTTGGGTGGGAAGTAAGAGTTGGTATGTGCAAAAGTCATCACAGAGGCCCAGAGTAAGTACTCAGTATAGTCAGTAGCTACTATTAACATTCAAAAATATTCAAAAGTATTTTATATAATCATTATTTACATAGCAGTGGGAATTCAGCTTTATAACCCACTGAGAATATGAAATTTCACCATTGAATCTGTTTTTTGTTTTGTTTTTGCCAGTCGTGGAGCTTGAACTCAGGGCCTAAGCACTACCCTGGCTTCTTTGTGCTCAAGGCTAGCACTCTACCACTTGAGCCACAGCACCACTTGTGGCTTTTTCCATATATGTGGTGCTGAGGAAATGAACCCAAGGCTTCATGTATATGAGGCAAGCACTCTACCACTAGGCCAAATTCCCAGCTCTCACCATTTAATCTGAATAAAACCTTTAACAACAAGATCTTTTGCTCAAATAGCATAATTTGGCTGACTTTCTAATATTGGGGAAGTATATTCACAATGAACCAGTCTCACATTCTAAAAGTTTATTCACGGAGAAAAAAACCCAAGCATAATAATAGACTCTCATTCCCAAGCATGAATCAATTAGTGCATGCCTTCTCTGTACACTCCCTGAGCCAATAGCTATTTGGGACAACTTTGCTTTATATATTAAATACATTTGTGTACTATACACATTTAACAGTTCTAAAATATGGTGTGTGAAATGAGCCATTTCTACAGGGATATGTTCCCAAATAATTTTTTCCAGTATCAGAAAATAAATCTCTGCCACAGACTGTTACAGTTAATGGTCCAATATAATAGTCCCTGCCTGAAAACCAGCACATCATTCCATCTGACAGTCAATGTGTTCACTCTGCCCTCCTCTGTGTGAAGTCCATCCTATCAGTGGGCCTTGTCACTAACCCAGCCTGGGCCTTATCCCAAGGCAGGCTTCTCCAGGTTCTTTTAGGGGTACGGGTGATCACAGTATTGTCCTGCTTAACCCAATTCTTATGCTGAGAGTGGACTTCATTCTCCCCTCCTACTTGTAAAGGTATATTAACCATAATGACTAATAATAAAGAGGCTCTGGCCTCTCTCCCCTGAGAAGAACAAAACAGCAGGGCTTTTCCACAGCTCTGCTGGATCACGGCTCCAGTGACCTCTGCTGCTAACAGGCTCTCCACAGGCAATGAACAGGAGACACAGGCTATGCAAATTCGAGTGCTGATGTTCCATGTCAGCTGCAAAATCCAGAGGACTTTGGATGTGACCCATTGGAGGCTCTATGCTCAAGCCTGGTTAGGTGGAGACCTGCCTGATTATGGAAATGACTCTTAAATTCCACAATGAGGTGCATGAAGAAGTATGTTAATTTTTTTCTAAAGAAGAAAATGAGTACGTATGTGGCTTATATATGTTCAATATTGGAGTGAAGAAAGGAATTCATTCTATCTGCATATATCTATATTCATGTATCTACAAATATATAACAATTACTGCTCTTCATGTTTGCTTGGTTGGTAGGTATTAGAAAAACATTTTCTCATTTAAGTGAATTCCTGAAAACTAGCTGGAACAGCAGAATTTTGCCCGTTGGCAGTGAGGAATAAAATGCTAATGATGTAAGTGGAGAAGTCTAGAGGTAGCAAGACAGTCCACAAATAATGAGTTCTTTTCCTATGGTCATCTTGAGACAAAGGGAAAAGCAGGGTAGATGATGGTAGCAGATTTATTCTAAATTTGAAAATGGGTTCACAATTTTGGAGGTGGCCTCTGGTCATGCTGATGGTTATGCCATCCGTGTTATGTACTTCAATATCCATTAGGAGCTAGAATTATCACTTAGACTCTGTTCCTTAAAGGAAGGAACTGTCTTATCCTTATTGTTCCTCTTGTTAGATCTGATGAGCTTCTGTATGTGTGTGATGGTTACCTTTATATGCCAACTGGGCTGTATTAAATATTAAATACACACTTCTGTGAGGGTGTTTTGGATAAAAATTAGTATTTAAAAATCAGTGATTACTGAGGATAGCGGATGACTCTTCTTAATATGAGTGGGCTTGTGCAATCAATCGAGGGCTAGAGTAGAACAAAAGACTGCTTCCCCCAAGTAAAAGGAATTCTTCCAGCAGACAGCCTTTGGGATTGAACTGCAGATTTCACACTTGCCAGCTTCCACAATCATGTGGGCCAATTCCTTAAAATAAATCTCTTGGTACATGTATTCACAACTTATCAGGACTGATTCTCTGGAGAACTGACTAAAACAGTGTCCTCCAAAATGTATAGATTACTGAAAAAAAAAATGGCTCATTGCTCCTTTCCATCTCTCCAAAGATCTCCTAGGTCCTCAGTACTCCTGTTTTTGTTTTTTAAACCTCATCCAGACCTCCATTCCCTGTGGTTTTCCTTTATTGCCCTACCACTTACCCCTTTAATGATTCCCTTCCTTCCATGTCTAGGATAAACTACAGGGTGCTGTACATCTTCCTCCTAATGTCCTTCTTATCTTTCCTCTGCTCACCCTTCAAGCCCTCAGCAAGGTGAGGGCTATTCAAACCTTGTACCTTCCTATCCAACAGTGTTTTATTCCACCAACTACCACATACTCATGATGGTTAACTGGACCTTCAGACCCCTCAGAACACTTCTCTAAGTCCTTAGTTAAGACAAAAATATTTCTATCCTCATGGACCTTACGTTCTAGAAGGAAAGAAAGATCATTAACACAAAAACAATTTAATTAGCAGGAAAATAAATGAAACAGTGAAAACCAGAACATAAGGAGGGTGGAAGGAATTCATGTGTGTGAAAAGTGGGGGTAGTGTGTTGTTCTAAATAGGCGGTCATAGTAGGCATCAACGTGAAAGCAGCACTGGAGGCAAGACTAGGGATGAGGGAGAGACCCACAGGTACCTGGGGGAAAGTCACTTTCAGTGGCGGTAACTGCGAGTATATGGGTCTGTATTGGTTTGTCTGGGCTGCTATAACAAAATACCACAGACTGGATAAGTAGCTTCTAAACAACATATATGCATTTTTTGCCCTTGTAGAGGCTGGGAAGTCTGAGGTCAAGGTGCCCCCAGACATGATGTCTAGTGAGGGTTTCTTACAGATGGCTGCAAGCTCACATGGTAGAGTCTCTGGGTTGTCTGTTTCAAAGTATTAATCACCTCTCAAAGATACTACTTCCTAGTATCAATAAATTTGGGATTTAGAATCAGGATTCCAACACATATATTTTTTGGGTGTAGGGGGTGGTCACAAACATTGAAATCCTGGCAGGCCTTAGGGAAGTAGAGTCCCTGGTGTGTTTATGGAGCAGCAAAGAGGTCAGAGAACAGTCACTGTGTCCTTCAGCTATAGCACTTAGGTGAATCCCAATTTGTTTGCCTCACTGCTGCCATCCCAATCTGGTCCTTTCTCACTCATAATAACAAGCTGGCTTTCTAAATAGTTTTCTTATGCCTTGGCTCTCCCTACCCTCATCTATTTCCTACCCTTAGCCAGAATGAGTTTTCAAAATGCAGATGCCTCTGGGTCAATCTCCCACTGCATATGGGCTGACGTCTGCATATGAACAGGATTTAGCCCTCTCCCACCTGGCTCAGCCCACTGCTCCAATTCCATCTCACCCAACCTTGGTGGTATGGTGATGGGCTCCTATATGACTCTGTGAACTCATGGAGTTCTCTCTGATACCTGTGCCTTTGTTCGTGCTGCAGTCTTTGAGAAACACTTCTGGCTCCCCATCACTTACTTTAACTTCCTGCACACTGCGAATGGCCTGGCCACCTCGGTCACCCCTCGCTTCCTCTTATCACATTACTTCCTGCAGAGAGTTTCTCCTGACCTTCCTCTGTGGCTTCTCTTCCTTCATTTGCATCCAGAGAACTAGGAGTATCTTTGTCGCTGTCTGTCATATAATACTGTTCCCCACTCAGTTTGTTTTAGCTTAGTCTACCCAAGGATCCTTGCTAGTTTCTGAGCAGAGATGAGGATCATGCTTTTTTAATCTCTCAGCAGCTAGCACCTCACTTGATACATAGGAGGTGCTATATAAATATCAGCCAAATGAATGAATGAACACACACACACTCACACACACACACACACACACACACACACACACACACATCCCCACATGGAAAGTTGTGGATTACAGAGGTGAAAAAGATAAAGGAAAAACAAGTATGGAAACTGCACACATCTCTTCTTACAGAAGCAGAATCTCTAAGTACAAAGCAGCCATGCAGGGGAGCAGAGTAGTGATTTGTGCTCCTTCTGTCACTACAGGTCAGGATGAATTTGGGGGCCAAATGGATTACCCTAATCCCTCTTTAGAGTCATTACAATAAACCTCATCTCAAGGACAGACTATCCCAGCACTTGATCTCTTTTGTATGCTGGTTCACAGTGTGAGGACCATCTCCAAACAAAACAGTCACTGGTTTCACGGACAAGAAGAATGTAATCCATTTCCTACACGTGACAACAAAAGAAAATCTGAAATGGCATAAAAATGTAATGGTAATATTATACAGACAGGAAAGAGATGAATCAAAATGTGATGTGACCAAATGCAATCAGTGGAGAAGAGTAGGAAAAAGGCAACTGTCACCTTCATTTCTTTCATACACTTCTTAAAAATATTATGTTTTCTACGATCAAAGTAGGTTTTCTTTCTGTACATTACTTCTTAGTGATTCTGCCATGAATGGGAAGTTTGAAGCTGTAGAGTGCCCCCTCCCTCACCACTCACTAGCAGAACCCAACACTTCCATCTAATGGCACTTTTGTCTCCTCAGCCCCCTGAATAAAACACACTGCACAGTGATTAATAAACACATTTCAGCAGATTTAGAGGGGAAAGGGGTAGACTCGGATACACAAATGCAATTCAAGGCCTGAGGGGGCTGGAGACAGGCAAGTGTGGGCTGCGCATGGAACGGGAACACTGGTGTTAGGTGTGGGCTGCTGGGAACGTCCCAGGAGCGGCCTGCCTCATGTTACAGACTAGAAATCCAGCTGTCTGGAGGTGGAAGGATGGTGCACATTGCAGAAACAGTTTCATAATCTTCTGCAGGAGGCACACGTTAGGAAAGATGCTTCAACACCCATACACACACACACATACACACACAGGCATGCATCTCACACAATCACACACACACACACACACACACACACACACACACCATTAAATGGCCCAAAGCATTCAGATGTAAGTGTATGGCTTACACGGTATTTCCAAAATTATCTCAAATATTGATAGTGCAACTAAATTCCCCCTTACCCAAAGAACCATATATATGAAAAAACAAATTTCTCTAAATGGGTTGATTATCTTTGGAAAGTAAGAGGTTTCTGAGCAGAGCCAAACTCATGAACAGGAGAGCTAACACGCTTATTGTGGGCCTTGGGCCTATATGACACATGTTTAACAGATGGGAGCTTGCCTTATTATGATTTATTATTATTTACTCAATCTCCTACCAGCTGAGGATTGGGATGGAAAGGCCTCTCTACTTGAATCCATGGGCAGATGGGTGAGAACTTTATGACAGCTACTCTTTACATAATAAATAGCTTGTAGGTTAGGTTTCCAGTACTCTGGTACTTAATGGTCATTCTCATTTTACCTCTTAACATGGTTCTTTCAGAAAGATACTTTGTACTCATTTTATAGCAGAAAAGCACAAAGGCTCTAAGGATATTAGGTTCATGCAGGGCACAAAGATGAGAGGTAGAAAGAGAAGACAAAGGGTATAGGGGGCCCCTGTAACAAAGCCCATCTGTAGGCCCCAGAAGCTACTCTGATGGATTCCAGCTCATTCTCTTACAGGGAACAGAGCAGCCCTTGAGCCTTCTTCCCCTTCTTTAGCACTGTGTAACCAAAGTCACTCAGGATGCAGGTTCCACAAGCATAGGTGTTCCACATTTCTCTTCAGTGTTCATTATGTCTCAATGCTTCCAGAGAGCCCAGGGCATACTTGGTAATCAATATCTATTAAGAAATGAGAGCCAACTTGGCACTTGTGGCTGACTCTAATCCTAGCTACTCAGGAGACTGAGACTGGCGGATCTCAGTTCAAAATTAGTCTGGGTTGGAAAGTCTATGATACTCTTATCTCCAACTAGGCACCAAAAAGGTAGAAGTGGAGCTGTGGCTCAAGTGGTAGAGGAGTAGCCTTTGAGTAAAAAAAAAAAAAAATGCTCAGGGGCAGCACCTAGGCCCTGAGTTCAAGATCCAGGACTAGAACAAAAAAAAAAAAACCACAATAAATTAATTAAATAAATAAGACCCAGAGCCCGGGGAAAGCATTTATGCCTCTAGGACCAGCTTCCACATTGGCAAGGATAATATTTCCCGAGTTGACCCTTAGCCAGAACTCACTTAGGGAGGATTAACCTAGGACTTCAATCCTCCTATACATGCTTCCTGACATAACTGGGATATCAGATGTGTGACACCACACTCAACTTTAATTGGTTGAGATGGTGTGTGTGTGTGGAGGGGGGGTCTTATGATTTTTTGGCCTAGTTTGGCTTCAAAATGTCATCCTCCCAATCTCAGCCTTTGAGTAGCTAGGATTACTAACGTAAGCACTGCATCCAGCTTAGGGACCTACCTTTTAGCGTTTGGGTGAAAATGAATTAAATTCTCAGAACTCTAGAAGGTCGCAGAATTGTGACAACCATCTTTAAGAATCACCATTAAAAACTATTTTTTTGTAATATTCTTGTTTTGAGTTAAAAAGGAACAAGTTATATAAAATTGTGCAGATGTACGCAAAGACACACAAATAGTTACCTGCTGATAACCCATTTCTTGTGGAGAAAGTTGGTTTTAAAACAAAAGGAGTCTGGGAATGTGGCTTAGTGGTAGAGTGCTTGCCTAGCATACATGAAACCCTGGGTTTGATTCCTCAGTACCACATAAACAGAAAAAGCCAGAAGTGGTGCGGTGGCCCAAGTACAGCACTAGCCTTGAGCACAGAGAGAGGCTCAAGGACAGAGCCCAGGTACTGAATTCAAGCCTCAGAATGGGCAAAAAATAAAAAAAATATATAACAAAAGGAAATCATGACCATTACTCTCTCTGATAATTTGGCCACTCAACTATTCACTGCCATTTAACTGCTGTGAGACTCACTGGCTGTAAAATGGGGATAATACCCATATGGGGAGAGGGAATACCAAGATCGAAAGACAAAGAACAAAAAGACAAACCATTCAAAAAGCAACACTTAGAAACCATTTGGTATAAACCAACTGCATAACTCTTGGGGGGGCGGGGAGAGGGAAAGGGGGAAGGGGGGAGGGGGGGAAATGAGGGAGGAGGTAACAAGTAGAACAAGAAATATACTCACTGCCTTTCATATGAATCTGTAACCCCTCTGTATCACATTTTGACAATAAAAAATTGAAAAAATGGGGATAATAAACCTTCTGTATCACATGAAGAGCATGTGATAGAATATGCTAGTGCTCTGAACAAGTGTTAGCCTTTCTACTCTAACTGGAACAGCTCAGAGGATGCACTGGATCCCAGCCCTGGTCCCTAGCCATGAGGTTGTTCAGAGGCACCCGAGCAATGGTTTCTTAACCTGTAATGGGGAGGGCAGACGGGTTCTCAGATCCTATCATCTTAGGAAGACACAGTGAGAATTCAGTGATTTAACACATCACAAGCACTTAAAAAATAGTTGTTGCAATTATTACTTTGCTTTCAGGATCAACATACAATGGTGATTCTGGTCAGATGGTAATGTACTGGGTTATGGGCTTGGCAGATCTGGGCCAGTAAAGGTGATAGTCCCAGAAAAAGGTTTGCTAGACAGAGGAACCAAACAGATGAGCTTTGGGGATTATGTACTCTATATCTCCACTTCCTCCTTTCCTCTGCTTTTCCTTCCCCCTTTGAAATTTTCTTTCCTACTAATATAAGCCAGAGCATTGAGAATTGCTGGGGAAGGAATGTCAGCTACTGGCATCCAACTGGTAGTTGATGAGGAAACAGGCTAAACCCCTGCTATTCCATGCCATTAACTGGGAATAAGGTGATAATCCCTAGCCACACTTCACCTCCCGCCATCATACAACAAATGCAAATATACACACAGCCTGTACATGCATGTCATCTTTTGAACCTTCCTGTAGCTGTGTCGATATCCAGGTGTCAGGATCACCACAACAAACCTCTTTTGTGCTACACTGCATGCCACACCAGACTCTTCTGGTACCCATAATATGCTTTTGTATGACAATAACATGAAAAGTCTCTCGTGGATGATTTTTCAGGAGAGGATTCTGTATATTCTGTGTAGGCCTGTGTCACTCCTGATTATTCAGATTTGGGCAGGGACAGGTAAAGTGTCACTATTTCATTCCATTCTTTCTCATCTAGCAAAAATTACCTCCCACCCTTTGAAATGGGTCAAGGTCTTTTCCCTTTTTTAAAATGTGCCTCAAAGACATCTTTCTCATTTCACCTTAAGAATGAATTTAATGGTCTACATTTTAACCTCTCCTGCATGTAATTTAAGTGATTTTCAAGGTTTCTTATATCTTACATCTTCTGAACTTAAAATTTCTCTTTTTTCTAAATCAATTTTATCTTGGCAAGAGTTTTTAACTTTCTGCCCATATTGGTGCTATCAGCTACATTTTTCTCTCTTCCATCATAAATCACAGTTTATACCAATATATAAAGGTAAGTTCTGATATTTAAAATCTAAGTACTGCCTTGTATGTCTATCTATCCAGTAACATCTCTATGGTGGCCAAACGCATAACAGAATGTGGCAGACACAATCATCATTTGCATTTAAACAATGGAAGAGAAAAAAACCTCCAGAAACAAAAGTCTTGCACAAATCACTAAGATGTGAATGGCCCAGCTAAAGTTAGAACTGACATCTTCTGATCATTACACAAGTTTTCCATCAAAGGCCATGCTAGAAAAATAACAAATACATGAGCATGCAAGGACATTTCAAACTCATATTTAACGCTTTTTCCCCCTCAAGGATATCTGAGAAGCAGTTACACATTTCAAAGAGCTAAGGTTTTTAATATTCTTTGTCTACATTTACATTTTGTATGATGATCCATCTAAATGAATATAGATGAATATATTTCTACAGTGGGAATAAAGTACTAAACATTAAGCAGTTTATAGCCTAATCATTTTACCAATGATAATGGATGTGGTGCAGCTTACACTGTGGCGCACAAAGGTTCACACAATGTCACATGTCCTGTATCATTAAAAACAAGTTTAGTACTTAATGACTACTGAATTCTATGATATTTTAATTCTGAAATACTTACAGAGGAAATATAGGATGTTTATGATCATTCTTAGTCTGAATGTGAAATACTGAAATAGCTTTGCTGAATCCATAGGAGCTCAACATATATACCTTCAGTCAAGTCAAGTGACATTAAAGTCTAGTTATGCCATTAGTATAAAAACTGAGTAGAAACTGCTAGGTTCAAAACTGCACCCCCAAATTGTATCTGCTGAAGTCCCAACTTCCGTACCTCTGAATGAGACAGTGGAGAAGGGTGCCTTAAGAGAGTTAATTAAGTTAAAATGACATCATCAGGGTGGGCTCTATTCCAATATGACTGATGTCAGTACATAAAAGAAAATTGGGACACACACATATCACAGAGGGCTGACCCTAAGAGGACACACTGACAAGACAATCATCTGCAAGCCTAGGAGAGAGGCCTCAGGAGATAACTCCAGCCATGCCCTGATCACAGACACCTAACTCCCAGAACTATGAGAACTCAGTTCTGTAGTTTAAGTCCTCCAGTTTCTACTGTGCTATGAGAGTTATTGCAAACTAACATGCTTAACAGATTGAATACTCACTTTCTTCCTACAATCTTGGTCCCTGTTCTTCACAGAAATAGTTTCGCCTTGATCTGCCAGTAACACAAAGATGAACGGATATGGAAGGCTCAAAGTAAGTGGAAAGTTATCCATTTCCCATGAAATGCCATTCTCCCCTCATCTGCACAGAAACCTCATCCTGATTCCTGCAGACCTTCAGCTGGATTCTTCTCAGAGCCTGCATTTATGTATCATGTAAAGGTATACACAGTCTATACCACACCATGTTAGAATTGTTTCCACTGACCATTCTTAAGAGTCTCGAAGATGCTTTGAAAGGAGAGATTCATTTTGAATCTGTTTGAAACAAAGGAGCTATTAATTAAATATTAGTTGTATGAATGAATGACTGAATAAATGAATGAAATAGATACCTCCAATTCTTCTGGAATAAACATGTAAGTAAGCCTCCAACACAATACATTCATATATAAGTGTACCTGATTGTTGAAGAAGAAACATGTAAAATGATATGAAGCATCTAAAAAGTATTAAAATTTGTGGAAAGTCAAGTGATTATTGATAGGTTTATTAGTAGAGAATAGAGTAACTGAGTCTAAGAAAACAGAAGTCGAAGCAGTCATCTTTACAGCTTGAAATGGTTGAATCCTGGCACAGATTTAGTTAGGTAAGTGTTCATTTGAAGGAAAAAATCAGGGGGCAATAAAATCAGGTGCCAGAGCACCTAATTTAAATACCTCTTTATGAAATTCAAGAGCCAAATTAATATTAGCCAGGCACTGGTAGCTCACACTGGTAATCCTAGCTACTCAGGTATCTGAGAAATTTTGGTTAAAGTCATTGTGGGTAGGCAAATCCCCAAGACTTTTATCTCCAATTAACTAGCAAAAAGGCAAAATTGGAGGTATGACGCAAATGGTAGAGTTGCCAGGTGTGAGCAAAACGCTGCTCAAGTGTAGGTAAGTACCAGCTATCACCAAAAAAGCCAAGTGAGAGCTCAAAGCCTCAAGTTCAATCTCCAGCACTGGCACGCAAAAGAAAAGCAAAGAAAAAAAAAGAGTGTGTTCAACGTGTCTGTGTGCGATTGAAAATGTGTAGTCACAGACCTGGAGGTAAAACTAACTACTTACCGGTAACGAACATGAGAGAAGGGGGAAAAATAAATAGAAATGAATTATTCTGTGCTTCCTTGTAAAGTGCAGGGGAAACAGGTGAGCTAAAGGTACTGGCTTGTGTAAAGAGAAAAGACACTGAAAGTCACAAAAGCTTAGTAGACAGAGGTGCCAGCTGGTAATATGGTGAGGACAAAGTCAGAATAACTTGGAAACAAGGCAAGAAGGTGTCTATGGCCACCGTTTTCCTCTAGAAATCATTCCTCCAGCTAACAAAAGACATAGAATCAATGGGAACCCAAATATTCAGGCACCACAAAATGAGAAAAAGAAGAGAGCCTTAATGTTCAAACAGTGAAAGTGACCCTGAAAAAATTGCAATTTGGCAAGCTTGCAATATTGTGAGTAATAAAAATCTGTCAACATCTAGAGGGAATAAACCCAAAAGTAATAAGAAGCTGAGCTTTATGAAGGAAAAAAAAAACCACACCAAATTTGATTGCTTTTCTGATGGAATTACACAATTACAAGTTTAAGGGAGTGGAGCAGATGTGATATATTTGAATTTTATTAGAGCATTTGGAAGAATGTCTCACGCAATTTCCTTCACCAAACTAAGTGACTCTGGCTTGAACATGGACTCAGGAGGTGATAAATGAAGGGAAACAATATAGTGCCTGAAGGAAGGTGTTTAAGAGGTATCAACTAGGGCTCCTGTGGTTTCGGGAGGGTAGAACAATCTTGTTTTAATGGTCTGTAGAAAAGGGAAGAATTAAAATTGCAGACAGAAAATATGAAGATTTATTGGACAGAGTGATTAGTAACTTGGGTTACAAATACTGCAATTTGGAAAAAAGGGACAGCTAACATAACTTATGCATTTAGGAAAGCAAACATATTTGGAAAAAGTTATAAGAATATACACATGAAACAAATCAATTAATACTTAAAAGTGCCTAGGAGAAGCGGTTTGTTATAAATTGTATCCATAAAGCACACACAAAGTTTCATAACATACCATGACTTAATGAAGACACATTATACATTTTGCCCCAAAGTAACTTTTTAGCTTCAGAAGAGTGGAATATTTGGATTCTTATCATTGCAAGATTTAACATTCAAGTTTAGCAACAAAACCAACCAGTTTATAAGCACTATCCTGAGATGGAGACAAATGACTCACAGTCTATCTGAGATGCTGTCTTGCATTTTGTTTGGCTCTCAGTACAACCCATCTTTACCACAATGGCTTTTTGGTAAACAAATCTTCTCCAGCACAGACGTGATGGATTCTTAGGACTTGGCTTTTGCATAGTACCTCTGTGGAGCTTTGCTTCTGCTACCACCTTCAGAAATCTCTTTTCAAAGATAAAAACATTTCTACCAAAGCAATCACATCATACCTCTGTTTAAAGTCCCTTAAATCTCCCTATCCTTGGCATGCTGGTGTATAATGGCCTCATTTACCTCCTCCTCCTCCTTCCCTTCCTTCTCCCTCCACTCAGTCATACTGCATTACCAGTGGCTCTCTCAGGTCTCTGTGGCTTAGCACTGATATTTTCTCAATATAACATCATATCTTCTTTCTTCATACTCTCAGGTTTTTCCAGTGAACTCTTTTTTTAATTTTATTTATTACTAAGTAGTGTACAAAGAGGCTATAATTTCATTAGTCGGGTTGTATGAATCTTGAACAATATCATCACTTTCACTGTTCTTTCCCATCCCCCCCCCCAGTGAACTCTTTTTTTTTTTTTTTTGGCCAGTCCTGGGCCTTGGACTCAGGGCCTGAGCACTGTCCCTGGCTTCTTCCCGCTCAAGGCTAGCACTCTGCCACTTGAGCCACAGCGCCGCTTCTGGCCGTTTTCTGCATATGTGGTGCTGGGGAATCGAACCTAGGGCCTCGTGTATCCGAGGCAGGCACTCTTGCCACTAGGCTATATCCCCAGCCCCCCCAGTGAACTCTTGATCATCTTGGAAGATGTGTCTCATCTGTCACCTTCAATGAGCTCTCTTATAGAGTCAAGATGCCCTTGGTGCCACCAGTGCACCTTGTGATAGGTTTGGTCACATGGATAGGGTACAACGGTGTCTATCTGTTACATCCTTGATCCTCTCTCATCAGTCTTTGCATCCTGGGATTCTACTATCATGCCTGGCCCCGATGGAGAATTAAAATTATGCTGAACTGAATTCATTGAATTCACATGGAAAAGAATACTTACTCAAAGCCTCAAAGGCTACAGTGGTGATCTCTGGATATTTTTTGACAATAGGGAGCACTATGGGAATGAACTAAAATGATCATGAATGTGCAGAAAGACCTTCAGAGTAAGTACCTTTGGAGCTATCAAATATTTAAGTTTCATCAAGTGGAGACAAGACAACCCATGAAAAATAATACTTAATGGTCTTAGGATACAGGCAGGAGCCACACATCATTTTTAGATTGCTTAAAAAAATTTTTTTTAGAAATAAATCAAAGGACTGTAAAAAGCCCAAACTCAACCTTTTAGAAGTGACATTTTATACCAGGTATTTAAGTTCTATCTTCACTGTGAGTTTATTCAGAGTAATTGTACAATAAAGAAAAGCATTTGGCTTTAGGTCACTATGCATATATAACTAAATTATGCAATTAGATGACACGTAATTAACCAGAATAGCAACACAGGCAAATCTAAGGAGGCCAGTTTGGGTCTGAGTGACTCATAAAAACATTCTGTAGTTAAGTGATGGGCACCTATGAGGACATTAAATTCTAAGCAACCCAGAGACTAATGTGTCCCTCTTGTGACTAAAGAGATAATGGAAAGAGGTCTCAGAGATGGGACAATGTCAATGGAAATTCTACACAAGAAGGAGCCAAGGTGTCATCAGATTATTCAAATAAGGTGATTCTTATTATTCAAAACATCTAATGAGGGGCTGGGAATGTGGCTTAGTGGTAGAGTATTTGCCTAGCATGCATGAAACCCAGGGTTCAATTCCTCAGTACTACATAAACAGAAAAAGCTGGGAGTGGAGCTGTGGCTCAAGAGGTAGAGTGCTAGCCTTGAGCAAAAAGAAGCCAGGGACAGTGCTCAAGCCCAAGTTCCAAGTTCCAAGTTCCAAGGGGGGGGGATACTTCTAATGAGGCCAGAAATCTCTCCAAACACACTGCCATCAACATGATCATTTTGACCCTTCCAATGCCAGAAGCAAGAGGGAAACAACACTAGCTAATGCTCATTTCAAATCAACCTCAGAAGACAACTGGAGTACAGCAGGGTAAAAACTTTAATAAAGCTAGTGGCAGAAATTGTCCAAATTACCTTTTATCTTTTTCTTGAAAGATTTATACCTGGCAAGCATGAGTAAATAAAGCTAGAGACAAGAGACATCATGTCTTCTCTAAGTATCAAGTTTTCTGTTGTTTGTCTTCTACTTTGTCCTTGATATTTGGTTGCTTGCTTAAGATATAAAAACACTCTCAGTTTGAAAGGACTCAAATTGGTTCAAAGTAATTCAAGAATTAGCCCAATTACTCTTATGTTTACCAAGAGGAGTCATGCTAATGGTGTGTTTGTCTTTTCTTAATGTAGCAATAAACTATCTGAATTATTTCTGTGTGGTCCTGGAGATTGAATCAAGGATCTTGGCATGGTAGGCAAGTATGCTATGCTGTCCCTTGAGCTACATCTCCAGCCCTACTATTTTAACATTTTAAGTGAGGCAAAAAGAGCTAATCTTGTTATTTAATCACACCTGTATCCTTTATTCCCCAAGACGGTTTATACCATACAGATTCATGGGACATGGATCCTCAAGGGCTCTCTGGAAGCACTGGGGGTGTGGGAGACTCAGTACTTGCCTTATAACAGCTTACAGTCTACCACAGGAACCAGATCTGTCACTACTCTTTCCTTTTCTAAAATGGCTATACTCTACTGGTTTAATTGAAGCTGATTATGGATACATATTAAAATATTATCTAGTAGACGAAGGGCAAATTATTCTTTTTGCTAATGTCTTTTTACACAAGTAGGATGTACTTCTTGGGTAAAGAAGAGAAAAAAATGTTATTTTTAAAAGATAGGAAAAATATCCTCCTTCTGCATAGTCTAATAGCTCATCTTACATTTGAAGACTTTAAAAAGTGTTCTACTGCTTGAACCCAGAAAGCTAACAGAGGGCTTTCTTGATGGCAAAATACTGTAATTACTGGTATTCTTTTTTTTTTTTTGGCCAGTCCTGGGCCTTGGACTCAGGGCCTGAGCGCTGTCCCTGGCTTCTTCCAGCGCAAGGCTAGCACTCTGCCACCTGAGCCACAGCGCCCCTTCTGGCCGTTTTCCATATATGTGGTGCTGAGGAATTGAACTGAGAGCTTCATGTGTAGGAGGCAAGCACTCTTGCCACTAGGCCATATTCCCAGTCAATTACTGGTATTCTGATGTGCTGCATCTCCAACGAAGGCACTCCTGCAGGGAGAATCTAGTCTTTCCTGTTGTTATAACTCAATGCCTAATAGGGATCCAGCCCAAGGATAGCCATGAGATTTTGGTTTTCCCCAAAGCACACACAGGTAAGAAGGTCTGGAGCTAAGGTGGGAATCCATGGCTCAAGGAGTGATCCCACCTCATTCATTCATTCCTCTTCCTTTGAAAAAAATGAAGCAACTTGTATCAGTTATTCTGTTAACATGTTAGAAACCCTTAGAACTTCTGTTTTTCACTTAACTTTCTTTTGCTTCTTGTTTTTCTTCCTAGCTCAAATGTCAATTCCTATTCCTCTTACAGTTTTGTGGCATTTGAAAAACCTTCACTGATAATCCCTTAGCAGTATCTGCCTGTCTTTTAGAAAAAGTTCCATAAAATAATAATTAAATAAAATGCCACATGGTATGAAAAATTATATGTAGGCTTTCAGCAACTCTGAATATTAGACAAATTCTCCTGGAATTTTCCTATTGATGAGTTTGTGCATGCGCACACACATACAGAGCACAGATACACGTGTGAATATCCACAAATACATACAATAATATACAATTGGAATCATTTTTACAATCCAAAAGGGCATTTGCTTTAAAAATGATTAGTTATTACTATGTAATAATAAAAATATTATTTATTAATATTACTTTCACCCTCAACCAAGATTCCATGTTGCCTCAATAAACAAAAAGGGATCCAAATACTGAGGTTCACTGCCTTTCCTCTTTTCTGTACAGTGTGAAATAATGGTTAACACATAAAGTATATGCTATTAATATGAATCAGAGCCATGTCCAATGCTCTGGGGCATGTGGCCTTCACAGCCCTGGAGGCTGTCCTTTCGAGAGCTACAAAATCAAACCTTGAAGCTTTATTTGTTATGGGCACAGAACCCTTTTTAAAGCAGATAAAGCCTCAAACTGTAACAATAACAGCTCCTATTTGGGACTATCTAGTTTCTCTGAATACGAGGGATCAGGGATCAAGAGAAAGGGAAAAAAAGATCTCTATTAAATAATCTATCTTAGCAAAAGCAACTACAAAGACAACTTAATGCTGAAAAGTCCACTCAAATAAGGAAACACATAAAATAAAAGAGCTTTCCAAGGAAAGATAACAGTCACATAGAGAGGATTTGGGCAAGAGTAAGCCAACTAGAAAGACAAACATCAAGCAGGCATGAGAATGTGGAATGAGTTGCACAAGTAAGTCCAGATTCGAAAGGTGGTCAAGGCCCTACATACAAAGTTCTGCATAAATATGGTTTTTCTCTAAAATTACAATGGGATAGGAGAAAAAAATCTAATGAAATCTTCTTAGTAAATTGTAGATTATAAAGAGAAAAAAATTAAATGGTCAAAAAACATAGACTATGACTCATGGTCTGAGAAGTTAAAAAAAAATCACATTTGATTAGCAGTGTACTGAGGCACCTGTGTGTGACTGGGAAGTGGAAAAAGGAGGCAGTTAAGAAAAAGTCAGGGGCTGATTGTCATTTCATATTTATACTTAAATGCTACAATGATAACTACACACTGCATCATAAAGAATCTAAGGATTGTTAAACTGTCCTATAAACTGCTCTGTCCTTCACTTCATATTTCATAAAACACACTCCTTGCCTGTGGTTTACACAGCACTACAGAAATTCAGTCATCAATCATACCAGGTGGCTTTCATGGCTTTCTAGGCAGTGAGAGTTGTAGTTTATTGACTGTAAGCATTTAATTAGAAAGTGTTATTAAAGTGCAGTTTTCCCTATTAAGCTATTTCTACACAAGCCAGCTTCCTGGTATACTGTCTTGTTATGAGAAGGTTATCTTGAGTTTACCCCACAGACAGGTGAGCAAACTCATCTTTGTTTTCTGTTTCTCCAGATTACATTCTTTGTGCCATTGTAGAAAATAATTCCTCCAAGCTTTTTTTTTTAATGCTTTTTTAAAAACTCTATCTTTTAAGACTATCTGGAATGCTAACGTATTGTGGTATTTATTGTGTTACAAAGATAATTATACCACAGTATCTAATTATGTCACTACAACGATTATATCACTGAAGTGTAATGTTCAAAGATAAATTTCTCTATTGTTGTACAAAACTCCATTTTTTTTTTTTGCCTGTCCTGGGGCTTGAACTCGGGGCCTGAGCACTGTCCCTGGCTTCTTTTTGCTCAAGGCCAGCACTCTACCACTTGAGCCACAGCGCCACTTCTGGCCTTTTCTATATATGTGGTATTGAGGAATTGAACCCAGGGCTTCATGTATGCAAGGCAAGAACTCTACCCCTAGGCCATATTCTCAGCCCTCCATTTTGATCTTATAGTTTAAAGTGACCAGTCAGGCACTGGTGGCTCATGCTTATAATCCTAGCTACTCTGGAGACTGAGATTTGAGGATTATGGTTCAAGACCAGTCTAGGCAGGAAAGTCTATGAGACTCTTATGTTCAATTAGCCACCAGAAAACCACTAGAAAATCATAAGTGGTACTTTGGCTCAAGTGGCAGAGTGCTAGTCTTGAGCAAAAAAAAGCTCAGAGATAGTGCCCAGACCCTGGGTTCAAGTCCCACAACTGACCAAAAGGAAACAAAAAAGAAACACCCCAACAATTCAAATTTTATAACATTTGAATGTCACCATGGTGAGAAACCCCTCTTTCCAGATGATGAACCATACAGTTAAGTTGGGATGATAAGGCAGTGTTTTTTTTATTAGGATTAGTCATTGGAAGAATTATCAAATAAAAAAAGCCATGCTTTTGTTGCTTTGCTAGAAACATGATTATTCTTGGTGGCAAAGATTAACAACTGCTTTAAAAAAATTAGAACAGAGCTTGCTTTGTGAACTACCATAGACTTTTGTAAATTCTCAGTAAGTATAACTAGTTTGTCTCACCATTATCAATATGGCATACTTTAATGTATCGGATATAAATAACTGTCACTGAAAAATCATCTGCTGCATGTTCAGATAAAGCTATAGAGATTTGCCTTGTTACCTAGCAACTGAGAAAGTAACTGCCATACTGCAAAAAATAAATCTTATTTTTTTTTTTAGGTAGAGTGTTCACAAAACTGAACATTAGGATGTTAATTAAGCCAAAGTACATAGTCTAGCACATTTGTTAACCATTTTAAATGCATCTCTGGTCTGTGTTTTAAAACACCAAACAGTAATGAAAGTTGCCAATATTTATAAAATCTCCTGTGTGAGCTGGTCACAAATAATAACCTATTTTTTTAAAAAGAGAACCACCATTGTTACTCATTGTTTTCTCTCAGAGACAAAGGAATTCCAGTAAAATCTTATATAATAGCTTCTATTTATTGAAAGGTCTAAGCTTACTTTTTAAAGATACAACATAGTTATTCTGAATAATTAGTTCAGGATTAGGGATCCCAAATTACTCTTTACATTTCACACAACAGCTTAATGCATTAAATTTATGATATCGAGGGGAATTTGGCTTGCCAGCTACGCTAAGTTCTATTTCAATTTTGCTAAAAATCTGGATTCTAAGACTGTGTATACAATCTCCTTAAAAGAGCAATAGGCAGCTGGGTGCCTATGGCTCATGCCTGTGATCCTCTCTACTGAGGAGGTTGAGATCTGAGGCTGAAGGTTCAAAGCCAGCTTGGGCAGAACAAATCACATGTCTCCATCTCCAATTAATAGCAAAATGCCAGACTAGAGGTATATCTTGAGTGGTAGAACACCAGCTGTGAACATAAAAAGCCAAGTGAGAACACAAGGCCTTGAATTCAAATCCTGGTATTGGCATATGAAAAAAACAAAAAGAGCAATGGCAATTGTAGCAATATGATTTGATCTTTGAAGTTCAGAATTCACACATGGCCCATGTTTGAATCCCAGTCTGAAAGCAACTCCTCCTGGTGTGTGATGTTTATTGGCCAGTGCCTACATGATGGTGGCCCCAGAAGAGTGAAGAGAACCTCACTGTTCTGCCACAAGCCCAAGCTGTTTACCAGGCACATACAACCACACCTGATTAGCACGTTACAGGAACCCAAACCCACTATATACAAGCCACTTCTGTGTTGGCATGTATAATGTTTTATTTATGTTCAAATATAGTGCAGAGACAGAGCTAGAAATTTCTTCAAACATGGAATCAATAGAAAGGAGTCTAATTAAGGAAGAACTAAACTGAAAATGAAGTCATTGAATTTGCCCAGTGTTTCTGTTGGTTTTCACTTCCTTTCACATTACTACTGAGCCCATTCTTTTTTTGTGGATAGACTGCATTAAATATGCTAAATCAATCAGAATTATTCTAAATCAAGAGGAGGATGGAAAATAATCTGAGTTGAGAAGTGGATTTGGGGAGAAGGAGAAGGCAGTAGTTGGTTGAAGACAATTGGTCAAGAGCCCCACTTCTTAGAAACAATGGAAATGTTTGCTGTGGTTGTAGTGGTTTCCTTTACCAAGACTCCACATGCCTTCAGCCTCACAGCTCTCCAACCTGGGGAAAACTCATTAATGCCACTTCCCAACCTTTAACTAATTGGGAATTACACCCAGACAGTGGCCTAGCTGCAGGACACACCAGTTAGTGAGCAAGAGAACTGGGACTCCAAGTCTGGATTTACAGTTCAGTTTATAAGACATTATCCTTTAAGTCTGAGTAAAACTATTTCACTTAACATAGAAAAGTCTTGAGTGTATCCCGTACTGAAGGTTTAAGACAATGATCTGTTACCTAATGTGTTGGGGACTTCGAGCAGGTAGTACTATCATAAAGGTTATGCCCCCCCCCGCGCCTTGAGTGACTAATAGTCTCACAGAAGATATACCATTCCTATCCAAATACAAAAACAAAGGCACAAAAAGCTGTGAGAGCTCAGAATAGGGTTAGAATATATTCAGAGTCACTCAAGAGCCCTCATAAAAGGACAGGATTTGAAGCAGTATGAGCGAAGCATGGAAGAAGATGTGTATGCTGGGCTCCTAGTGGACCAAGCCTACATGACTTATCCCTACACTGGGCTGGCTTTGGTAGGGAATGCTTCATCTTCTCCTGACCATAAAGCTTCTTTCCATTTGTTCCAGCAAATAAGATTAAGAAATTTTAAGATTCTTGATAAAATTGTACAACTGAAATTACCTTGAACTGTAAAGGTAAAGGAGAAAGTTGGCTAGTTAATACTAACCATTAACCAAATTCATTTGTACTAAAAGATTTCAGATGTTTCTTGGGTGATGAACCATTTAAGTCTAAAAAGTTCACAAAGATAGACATTCTGATCAGTATACCTTCATTATAGTCATCCCTACATTTATTTTCTTCTAGTAGGTAAATGGTTTTAGATACTATTTATAAAGGAAGCTGCTTAAATGTATATCTGGCTTTTTGATCTTTCCTGAGTTCAAACTGCCTGCTTGACATTTCCATATTGATAACAAGCTTCTCAGACTTAAAAATGCTTGGAACAGAATTTTTGGGTTCCTTCTTCCACTAATTCCTTCCTTTATTTAAGTTTCTCCTGGCACAATCTGTTCACAATCCACTCAGTTGCTATGCAAAAGATAGCAGGGTCCCTTCCTTCAGTTCAACAACTGTTTAGCTTCTGTAACCCTCGTTTTTGTTTTTTTTTCTGTTGTTAAATACAGGAAAACAAATTTTTTATTTATTTATTTTTTGCCAGTCCTGGGCCTTGGACTCAGGGGCTGAGCACTGTCCCTGGCTTCTTTTTTTGCTCAAGGCTAGCACTCTGCCACTTGAGCCACAGCGCCACTTCTGGCCGTTTTCTGTATATGTGGTGCTGGGGAGTCGAACCCAGGGCCTCATGTATACGAGGCAAGCTCTCTTGCCACTAGGCCATATCCCCAGCCCAGAAAACAAATTTTAATAGTTTTTATTGAAAAACAGTAACTGCACTCAGAAGGCTAAGAACTGCAGTTCAAAGCTAGCCCAGCAGGAAAGTCCATGAGACTCTTCTCTCTAATTAGCCACCAGAAAACTGAAGTAGCACTGTGGCTCAAAGTGGTAGAGCACTAGCCTTGAGAGAAAAAAGCTCAGGGGCAGTGCCCAGGCCCTGACTTTAAAGCCCAAGACTGACAAAAAAAAAAAAAAAAAAAAAAGTAACTGCAGTGTGATTCCATATCTTTCCATTTACTTATTGACCCATTTGTATATACAGTATGTACCAAAAGATCACTCAAACAATAGTTCTCTAGCATGGAAGATGTTATTTGTAGGTGGTGAGATTTGGAGTAATTGTAAGAAATTAATGTTTATATGTGTTGACTGAAAAATTGGATGGGATTATATGACTAAATATTTCAAAAACAATAGCTCATTTTTTCCTTAAAAAAGTCAAGGTATTCACAGATATTGTTAAAGAATTGTTATTCTTTGTATCTTGTGATTTTAATTTTTTTATATTTTCAAAGAAAGTTCTCCAAAGTTTCATATCCCGAATCTTTCTACATTTCTTTTTGCTGCCACCAACATATTAGTGAAATCATAATCACTTTGCACCTGAGCTGCTTTATTTTTCTATTATTTTGTCCATACTAGGATTTGAACTGAGGACATCCCACTTGTGAGCCACAAACGAAGTCCCTTCTTCTTTCTTTCCTTTTTTTTTTTTTCCAGATAGTTTATGTATGGGGCTCTTCTTGGACTGTAAATCTACTTAAGCCTCTGTGTAGCTGGGACTACAGTTGTGAAACATCATGGTTGGCTTATTAGTTAAGATAGTGTCTTGCTATCTTTTGGCTGGCTAGCCTGGAACCATGAACTTCCCTATCTCTACTTATTAGGAAGCTGGGATTACAGTTGTGTACCACACCACCTAGTCCCTGTCACCTCTGGGCTACTTTCATAGTCTTCTAGATGGTGTGTCTGTGTCCATTTTGCCTTGGTATTATCCAGTCTTCACACAACTGCAACACTTGTGCTTTAAATCCTCCAGTTGCTTCACACTGATTTTAGAATAAAATCTAAACTCTTTGCAGTGACCTGAAAGACTGTTCTGGACTGACCAGGATATAGCAACACTCAATTGCGCTATGTCCCCTAAATACAGTGTACTTGATCACTCTGAAGGACTCACATGAGTAGGGGGCCCCTGTAGTGCTCTTCCCCAGCATCTCTGCAGCTGGCTCTTATACACTGTTCAAGTCTCTGACTGCAGGGCCCATGCTCAGGAAGGCTGGGCCTGAATAGCTCTCAGAGCAGTGGCCTTTGCTCTCCACATTGCTCTAGAGCACTTTGTCCTGCTGTCTGGCTTTCAAGGTACTTATTGCTCTCTGAAATGATCATCTCCATTTATTTATCTCTTTGTTTTGACTAAGCCTCCCCCACCAGGCATCTGCTCTGAAAAACAGAGACACCTGGTTTGTTCCACTCCATCTCCTGCCTGAAGAACAGTTCCGAGAAGACAGGACACATTCAGTAACTACTTCACTAGTGAGTGCATGCACCCAGTGATAGTTCCTTGGCCTGAAAACCCATCTTTTACGGCAGTTGTTTATAATTAAGAATGTATTTTCTTTCAAATAAGCCACAGAACAAATAGTAACTATCAAGGGTATAGCTTACATGACAACTGAACTCCATAATAGGCTAAAATTCTGTATATCTGCAATGAAAATACTAAAAAAGAAAATCAACATGACTATCACTGAAAAAATATGGGACAAGAAACGGATCAACTTAGTTGAATATGACTGGATTATAGCTATTATTCATATTTCATACTGGTGGAGACTTTGTGGATATCTGAGGGGGACCTGCGTTTTTCGTCTGATTTTTATTGGATATAACTTCACTTTGAAACCATAGGTTTTGGCTGTTTGATCACAGACCTACTGCCAGCAATGCTATGAGTGTTATCAGTTATGCTTTGAGTCATTGCTATTAAAAATGCAGAAGAGGAAAGAAAAGAGAAATGTGCAGGTCTGAGGGGGAGGAAGAGAGGAGACTAAGAAGGAAAGGATGGAGGAGGAGGTGTGATTTAAAAGCTACCTGATGATGGAAGAGGTGACACTAGTCATGACACACTGTTCTCATGAACTGCTATGTTGAATTGAAATCCTTTTGTATAACTACATAAAGATTAAAAACATTTATACAAAGAGAATGCTATATTTGAAAAAACTGAAAAGCTACTTGAAGGAAGGCAGTGAATGCAGGAAAGAGGTTCATGCTGAGTGTTTACAGGAAGATAGGGCCAAAGAGTTGTTTCTCATAGCTATGGAGAGAAATCTCATTTTGAACACAATGTGACTTTTGTCTGGAGTAGTTGCCAGTGGGTATGAGGAGGAAGAGCCTGTTTGTAAATAATGTTGAAACTTGGGAGGGACCATATAGTTCTAATTTGAGGCTTTGTCCCAAATTCAGTTTGGCATGAGTTTTTATGACTAATCCACCAGTAAGGAGAAACGAATAGCATCATTCATACGAGGGTACCAAACAATCTCTAGGAGAAATGGAGGAGACAATGTTAGGACTTCCTTTTTTTTTTTTTTCTGTTTACACATTTATTTCATTCAAGGTAACTTATCACACATATATACTCATAAAATATAAATAAAAATAATGGATAATTCTCTTAATTCTTTTTACCTGATGAACAAGCAAGATAGGACTTCCTTTTGTGTGTGTGTGTGTGTGTGTGTGTGTGTGTTAGTATATGAAAATAATTTGGATCATTTAAAAAAATACTGAGTTGATGGCTAAGACAACATACTAAGATCCAAAAGATAGTGCATATGATCTTTAAGTCTTTTCTGGGGAGATAAATGATGTAGATGAAGAGATATAGCTTATTTTTACAGCTACATATTATAGCTCTAAAAAATAACGATAACACGTAGACTTTCATGAATACTATACAATATAGCACCTGTTGCACTTACTGGCATGTTATTTTCAAGCTTAAATCAAAACTAAAAACAGATCATAAGACTTATGATTATAAAAATGCTTTAATTGAAGTATGCTTTTAAAATGACAGAATGGTAAAATACTCTTAAAATACAATTTTTCAATCAAGCATTGATACTCAGACCAATGCCTCTAATCATACCTATAATCCTAGCTACTCAAGAGGCTGAGATCAGAGAACTGAAACACAAAGATAGCCTGGGCAGAAAAATCTGAGAGACTCATCACTAATAAGCCATAAAAAAGCTGAAACTAGAAGTGTGGCTCAAGTGGTAGAGCACCAGCTGTGAGCACAAACAGCCAAGCAAGAATGAGTACCATTGCCAAAAAATTGTTTTCCACATGGCCACAAAATCTAGCTATACTCTGTATTACTAGCACTTCAGAACTGAGCAGCATCTAAACATATGGCCAAAATAGTGGCACTCAATGATTCCGTATCTTCTTGAGCATCTCAGAAGCTTCTCCCTGTTGTGACTGAGGAGCCCAAATGTGGCTACTCTGTGTATCTAGAGCAGTCAATGACTTCTTATAGTTTAAGCTCTGAGAATAGTAGGTTCATTTCAGTCAAATTCTAATGAGCTATCTCCACTAGTCATTTACAGAGCAACTCAAAACAGAGTTCCATAAACAACTCTGCCCTGAATTCTTCTCTAAATAAAAACTCACTGTATTTTTTTAACAGAGGAGATCAGAACCTGCAGTTTTGCATCAAGTATTGGTTCTGTTATTTGTTGAATTTCCTCCAATTCCCACATGAGAAACTACCAATAAATCTTTGCTCAGTAAATGTAAGAATCGAGAGCTGGATTAAATATAAAGATTTTTAGAGATCTAATTTTGGATTTTCATCTAAATAAGCCAATACCACTCACAATTTTTTAAAGAATAAAAAATGACTCAGCTTAATCATATTTTACTTCTAAAAAAATCATCTCATGATCCCATGAGGAGAAAGCAAGAATTAGATGAACAGGAATGGTTTTCATCTCACATTAGAATTATAAAAAAAGGTTAATTTTTACATGAAAATTACATCTACCTAAAAACAGATCTCTGGAACAATGTGATATTGACAGTTATGAAAGAAGACAAATGCACTCATGGAAATGTTCTTTCTCAAGCACATCATTAAATTTATTGACAATACTGCACTTTCAAAAATATTTCTAAGATACCTAATATTAATATAAGAGTAAAGACATTATAGCTATTGTATTCTTTTACTCAAGGTAATCTACATATAACAGTTTTTTCAAAGTCCACTGATAGTATTGCTACTGAATGCAATAGCATTCATGTTTTGTATGGCTAGTGACTAGAGAAGGTGAAAAGACAGATTTGACAGATTTGGTTTCTGTATACACTTCTGTTCACTACTGGTAGCCTACAGAAGATCTTATATTAGATGACTAGTGACACCTGGAAAGAATAACCAAGTTACTGCTTGAAACTCAATTGTGTAAAAACCATGCATGTCTAAAGAAACCCATGTTTTTTGTCCTGGGGCCTGAACTCAGGGTGTGAGCACTGTCCCTGGCTTCTTTTTGCTTAAGGCTAGCACTCTACAACTTGAACTACAGTGCCACTTCTGGCTTTTTCTATATATCTGGTACTGGGGACTTGAGCCCAAGGCTTTATGTATATGAGGCAAGCACTCTTTCACTAGGCCATATTCCCAGCCCAAGAAACCAATGTTTTACTCATGATTGTTAGTCATTAAGCATATCTTCGAACTGACTTTACTAATTGCTCATTCCTCCCAGAATCTATACTGGCTTGACAGCTATAACTATGATATATGCTGACACCAACATCTGGTCAGAAATGAAGGCATCAATAAACTCTACCTGGTTCTATAGACTGTGCCAATGCGCTAAACACTGATGGTGGAGGAGCATTTATTTCAATTTAATGCTTAGAAACATGTCTGCCTTTCATGTAAAGGGAGGAGCATTGTGCTTCCAAACATTTGGTGTTCAAAAATACTCATTCAGTGAATGGTGAAATGACAATGACTTGACAAACTGGAAAGTACCTGCCAACATTTAAAAGAGAATAGCATCACCAATGATTAAGGAGAAAGCCTTTCCCATACAATGAATGCTCCACTAATTTATACTGTTTTAGACCACAGAGTAACTTTAAACAAGTACTATTTTAAAGAAAGCTAGTTCTTAACATTACTGATCAAATATATCATATGACAAAAATGTTAATAGAACTCATGTGTATATACACTTTTAATTAAACTTGCAAACTTGTGGATTTGTTTTTCACAGTGGTAAAAACTGAGTTCAGGGCCTTGTGATGGCTAGGTGTGCATTCTACAACTTGAGCCATGTCCCCTATGTTTTTCTACAGCTTATTTTTTTATTTTTGGCCAGTCCTGGGGCTTGGACTCAGGGCCTGAGCACTGTCCCTAGCTTCTTTTTGCTCAAGGCTAGCACTCTGCCACTTGAGCCACAGCGCCACTTCTGGCCATTTTCTGTATATGTGGTGCTGGGGAATTGAACCCAGGGCCTCATGTATAGGAGGCAAGCACTCTTGCCACTAGGCCATATCCCCAGCCCTCTACAGCTTATTTTTGAGGTAGTGTCTCACTTTATGCCAAGGACCATTCCCCCCTCCCCCCCCCCCCAATCTGGGATACTCCCTACTTGTGCTTCCTACCTAGGCTTCCCCAATGGTTGAGACATTGTCTCATTAACTTTATGCCCAGGCTGCCCTTGAACTGACATCCCTTGATCTATGCCTCCCAAGCAGCTAGGGTTCCAGGCTTAAGCCACTGAGTTTGGCTTTGGATTCTTAATCATTCCTCAGAGGTGATCATGTTAATTGCTGACCAACAAATGCACATTTACAGTTTTTATTTAAATCCAACTTATCTCAAGTTATCTTGCTAAATATTGTACCGCGCTTTATGTAGACTTTATTGCAACGGAGATCTGATCTCCAGAGAGTCAAACTGTTGTTGCTTTCTGGTCTCCATTAGGGGAAATGAAATCATCCCAAGTCTCCAATTCTGGTACGTGAATCCACTGTCATTTTACCGTCACTGGTAGAAAAATAAAAAAAGCTTGCTTCTACTCACAGCACAAAAGCTCGTCAAGCAAAGTTAACTCCAGTGCAGTAAAATTAAGTTTGTCAATTTGCAACTTTGGGGCAAAAGGTCCCATCCTCCAACAAGAGCTTGCGGAACTTCACTGTTTCTCCACACTGTAAATCCCCTAAATTTTGTGTGTATGTGTGTGTGTGTGTTATCTATACCATGGTGTCTGTATGCCACGGTCACAATTTCCCAGGCAGCAGGCATCTGTCTTAATTCCCTGTGTACTCTTTACTCCTTCCTCTCGCGGGCATCTGAGCCGGAGGATCGCTGCAGCACACCAAGCGATACTCAGGATTGCCTCCACAGAACTGGGCACTGGTAAAGACGCCGCTGAGGTGGCCTAACTCCAGCGCCAATCATTACAGCCTGTTTTGTCACCGAGCCACCAACACTACGGACTCAAATAACCCAGGCGCCACCGGTATCTCCTTACACAAGCTCATCTGCAGAGTACCAAAAAACGCAGGTTTGCAAGGAACTTGGGGGAGGGGAGGCTTTCTAATACAACCTCTCCCCGTCTCCCTTCCAGCTGGGAATCTACCTAGGATGAAAACTCGTAGAGAGGAGGAAAATTAGCCCCCCTCCCCTCCGGGGCAGCTCGTGCCAACGTTCTGAGGAATCTTAGGTTTTACATTCCTCATGTTGCCATCCCAACACCATGTCTTACAGTGCTCCCCAGATGCATGAGCCCACATAGCCAATACCCTACTGTTTAAGATTAGTTAAAGCCACCCCCCTCCCCCGCCCCCAAAGTTCACACGCCTGTCATCTACAACTACAATTCGTGCTGTGCGGCCCAGGGGCAGAAATCTCGGTCCTCAAACTAACACGTCCCTGGCTCAGAGCAGAGCAAGGAGGGACTGCAGCGTGGACACATCCCCGAAAATGCCAAAGGCTTCCTGGGCTGCCCCCTTTTATTTTTATAAGCAGCCAGTTTCCCAGGATAAATTAGTATTAACAAATAATCGATAAAGGAGCAGTGACAGTATCCTCCTCCTCCTTCTTAATCATTATTATTATTTTAAACACTGAGATCCTGCTTGGCTTCGGCAAGTTTTAGCCTGGAGTAGGATTACATGCAAGTTCCAAGCGCGGAAATTGGGATTTCAATGGCAACGGGGTCCCGACCTAACCCGAAAGCCGTACCTTGCAGTCGGGGGGCCGCGCGGCGACGGCGGGGGCGGAGCACGGGGAAAGTGCATGCCCGCTTCCCTCTCCGCCGGATCGGTGGATCCACACGGGAGGGAAACCAATGCGGAGAGCCACCGCACCTTTCCCGGCCGTTCCCGCGGCCCGCCCGCCCGCCAGCCAGCCCGGGCTCACCTGGACGGGAGCGACCTGCGGCCGGCGTGGCTTGCTCCTATCGGGGAGCGATGACCTTTTAGAAAATACAGACTCGTGGGAGTCAAGACCATTTTGGAAAGACACCCGGCGACGGACCACTTCAAACTCCTCGGAACCCACAAGATGAGGACCCCAGAAAGCGCGCGCCACCCGGGGGTTGCGAGGATCCGTGTCCAGAACAGGTGGAGGGATAGACCGGGGGTGGGGAGGGGGAGCCCAGACCGGAGAGACCGCGAGCCACCGCCGCCACCGGCGCCCCCCAGCAAACCGTTTCCGCAGCTTTCCTCCGGGATTTTCGGACTCGCCTTCGTTTTTCCTCTGCCCCCCCCCGGCCGCGGCTCCACTTCTTCTTCCGAGCCGCGTCTCGGCGTGCCGGGGTTCCGCGGACCGCGGGGAGCGCCGTGCCCCGCGCCGCCCGCCGCCGCCGCCGCTTACTCACCCGAGCCGCTCGGCACCGGCGACGGCAGCGGCCGCGGACTGGTCGCGAGCCGGGATCAGCGAGGGCAGGCGGGCTCCGGCCACGGAGGTCGCGTCGGGCATGTGGTGGTGGCTCAGACCTCCGTTCCCTTCAGCCTTTGCCTCTGAGCATCTTTCTGGACGCCCCCAGCGAACGCGAGCGCCGAGGCTAGGGCGAGGGCGAGCGCGCCGAGGAGGGCGGGAGAAGCGCCGAGGCTAGCTGCGCCGCGCTGCGCCGAGCGCCGGCTCTCCCGCCCGCCAGCTCCCCGGGCCTGCGCGCTCGCGCGCGCGCGCGCGCACCTTCAGGACCCCCCCCCCTCCCCTCTTCCCGCCCGGCGCGCTCCCGCCTGGCGGGCCCCGGTCCCCCCTCCCCGGCGGCCACTCCCCCCTCAGCCCTCTCCCCCCCGGCAGCGCGCCCCCGCGGCCACTCCTCCCCCCCCCGGCTCCCCGCGGCGCGCCCCCGTGCGCGCCCGGCCCCACGCGGCGCGCGCCAGCCCCAGGCGACGGCGGCGCGTCCTCCCCCCCGGGCGGCGTCTCCGGGGCCGCTGACGGCGCTTTCCATTGTTCTGCGGCTGCTGTCCGCGGTGGGCGGCCCGGCGGCCCGCGGTGGGAGGTGTGGGCTCTGTTGCCGCGCTGGGCTTACCCTCCGTGCTGAGCGACGTGGGCCGGGCTCGGGCTCCGGCTCCGGCTTGGCGCGCGGGGGCCGCCTACTCCCGCACGCGCTCCCGCTCGCCCGGCGCCCTGCGCTCGCATCCCTGTTACTATGGATATTTCGCTCCTCTGCCGCCCCCACCGCGCTCCGGGGAGTCCGCCCGGGCGGCAGCCCCGGCCCTCCGCGGGTGCCCAGGTGCCCACAGCCAGCGGGGAGGAGACGAGGCGGACACGGCAGCGGGCAGGTCCCCGTTCCTCCCCCCCCCCCCCCCCCGGCCACCTCGGGCTTCCACCCCAGAGCGGAGCTGCCGTGCCGGCGCCCAGCAGGAGCCGCCGCAGTCCTCACCTCGCTGGGCTCCGAGCGTCCCTGTCTCGGGGGACCCGTGGTCCAGTCCGCCACTGTCAGTCACCCTGCCCCGTGTCCCCCAAAGTTTCCCCCGTACTACCAAGTAGTAGACGTTTACTTTGGCAAAGGCTTCTTTGCAAAATCAAGCCGATTAAATGAAATACATCTGAATTAAACGACAAGGATTTTGTCCCATTTAAAAAAAAATCCGTATTTTCCCCCTTGATATAAATGATCGCCTGTGTCGTAACGACTGCTTAATACCATAAGCACTGCGTGAGCACAGCTGGGCCCCCACACCCTTCGGTTTCTTGGTGGTTCAGCATTGCGACGTCAAGTATGAGTTACCCACTTGGTCTTGGATGAGAGCCAGGAATACCTATAGATCACAGCTAAGGTCTGCAAACGGCGAAGGGCTGGAGGAAAACCATTGTATTTCAAGCACATGTATTTGAGGAACTATTGTGATGAACTCCACATGGTGCTTGTGCAGGACATGTTCACTTTCTAAACTTTACAGAGGGTTTGCTTTGCTACAAAACTCCAAGCACACACACACACACACACACGAGAGAGAGAGAGAAATGTGATACTGACCACTTACAGTTTGCCAGGCATCGGTGCATTATCTTAATTCTCACAACTTAGTAAGTTTCATGATCCTCATTAAAAAAATTATTGTCAAAGTGATGTACAGAGGGGTTACAGTTACATACATAAGGCAGTGAATACATTGCTTACCAAACTTGTTACCTCCTCCCTGGTTTTTCTCCCACCTTCTCCTCCCCCCCACCAGTCCCCTCCTGCCCCCTGTTGTACAGTTGGTTTAAGTACTGCTGTTGCATCAGTTTGCTTTTTACCCCTGTCTCTATGTTTTGATATTCCCCTTCCCTTCCCTAGTTCAGAGAAACCAAAAATCAGTTACAGTGACATCAGGGGTAAAACCATGGGGAAGAAGGACAAAAGAAAAAGGCATAATTTCACCTGGTACATTGAAAATAACAATGATAAACTACTTGTTTCCATAACTTGGAGTTCATTTTGTTAAGCATCATCTTATGTGTTCATATATACATAGCTATTGAGCTATTGTGATCTTCTGCTAGGGCTATCCTAGACATGTAGTACTTATTCCCAGTGAAGGAAACCATAAAGTCCATGTTTCTTTGGGTCTGGCTCACTTCACTTAGTATTTTTTTCCAAGTCTTTCCATTTCCATTGTATATGTGTACCACATTTTCTTGATCCATTCATCTACTGAGGGGCATCTGGGTTGGTTTCATATTTTACGATGGTAAATTGTGCTGCAATGAACATAGTTGTGCTGGTAGTTTTAGTGTGGCCTTGCTTGTAGTCCTTTGGGTAAATGCCCCAAAGTGGGGTTGCTGGGTCATAGGGAAGCGCTATGTTTAGCCTCTTTTTTTTTTTTCCTGGCCAGTCCTGCGGCTTTGACTCAGGGCTTGAGCCCTGCCTTTGGCTTCTTTTTGCTCAAGGCTAACACTACCACTTGAGCCACAGCACCACTTCCTTCTTTTGCTGTTTATATGGTGCTGATGAATCGAATCCAGAAATTCATGCATACAAGGCAAGCACTCTATTGCTAAGCCAG